>NC_060142.1:482300463-482628796 GCF_021461385.2 Schistocerca piceifrons
GAGCGAATGGCCGCTTATGAAATACGGTAACAAGGCCGCGACCTCGGCGAAAGAGGTCTGCGTGCCGCCACGGCGTGGGCCACACAGGCGACGGAGGTCGCCCGTTGCGTCACCGCTGCGCTCTAGCAGGCAGACCGGCACCAAACCCAGCTGCAGCTGCAACGCCGTGCAGGCCAAAAGGGGGCCTGTCCGAGGCAAAGGGCGAGGAAGCGGTGTCGGTGGCAGGGGCACGGAGGTGAGAACGGGGAAAGGTGACAACGATGGAAGGAGAAGAAACGGGTACTCAGTTGGACAAAGTTTGTGCCTATCGATGCCATCTTGGTCTTGCGTACTCGGCGCGCCACTCACAGCTACGCGGGAGACAAGACAAGACACTCGCCTCCGGGCGAGCTCGCTTGCATCGCTCGCTGTCCTCGACGGAGGGGGGTGCCTCGTATACACGTCACCAGAGGATGCTGAATTCAAGTGACCTCACTGTCTACGACTTGTCGCGTCTGTAGTTTCCTGCGAGCGGATCAGGATGGGAGCTAGACACTAAATCCAGTAATGAGGTTGCTCGACCAACTCGAAGTCCTGGTTCCCTTATCTTTGCAGGTAAGGGAACTCGGTGGGATAAAGGACGTTTACTTCTCATGAAACAGCTGAGACGAAACACGAGGTAGGATAAGACCACTGTCGAGCCCTAAGAGGCACAAACACATTGAATGTGGGTTGTGCAATCCTGCATGTAACCTGTGCAGCTAAGTGCCACGAGAAACTAAGTCCCGTCCCGAGGGCAGAGTAACGCAGGCTCAGCGTCTGAGGCAACTGTCGAAGGAATCCCCCTAACAGCACCAACGGCCCTGCTTATATAGGCTCGTCTGATGCAAGCCCCCGCGATCACGCGCGTCTCCCGTGTCCTGTCGTCCTTCCAGAACATTCCGTCGTATCTGGTCACGTAGCTTCAGCGTCACTTACCACAAAAACGCTACCTTCCCTGCTTCCTAGCGCCCTGGCTGACGTTAGGTTGCTTTCCTACAGGTTCATCTTATGCAATCTTATGCACTTCTACTCACGTCCGCGACCCATTCGCGACAGACTCTGGTTGGCGCGTCTTATTAAGTAGCCTTTGACCCATTTATTTATTTATTTAATCGTATGGTGATTTTATACATTATACAGTTGATAAAAGGCAAGTGATTTTACACAATATACATATGATATAAGACAAGATTAAATCTTAAAGTCCGTGTTTTTCAACCAATTAATTAAGCTGGCTGTGAGAGTGAACAAGTCGTTGGGAATTCCAGGGTATGAAAGAAGTGGACAGCGTTGGACTAAATGTTCAATTGTCTGCTCTTCTTCATTACGTTCACACATTGGTGAACTGATCCAACCCCATTTGTACCTGCAGTAGCTACAACAACCATGTCCAGTCCTTAAACTGTTGAGGCGGCACCAGAGGTTCCTCGGTAGGTCAAAACCTTTTGGCTTCTTTGTGGGATCAAGGTAATGGGCTCTTGTTCCCAATGTTTTTGTTGTACATCAAACAGAAGAACACGTTCAGAGTCTCAGAAGTTCATCGCCATGTCTTTGCTGGCTGGAGGTGCGGTTTTGACCTTATTCTTCGGAGAAGAGGTGGTGTTGCTATACTCCATGGATTACCCTTTCGATTCCGGTTCGAAGTGATGGGCCCATATTTCATCGCTTGTGACGATGTTCGACAAAAAATTAAATTGTCACCATCAGCCTCGTAGCGCGCAAGCAATACCCCACAGATCGTCCTTCCTTGCACTTTATAGTCTCCTGTTAGGCGGTGAGGAACCCAACCGGCATACACTTTTGAATACCCCAACTGGTGGACAATGGTGTCGGCACTACCAACAGTGATGTCTAGCTGAGCGTTCTCTAGTGAGAGTGTCCGCACGTTCCAGCACTGCAACAGTCACAGCTGCGTGCGGCCGGTCCCCACGCGAGAGATCGTACAGATTTGCCCGACCTTACTGCGTTGTTGAGACACACCTCGTCCGAAGACTCACTGTACTTTTCTTCAGTACCAGGTCTCCGAAGACATTCTGCAAGCGCATAAGAAAATCTGCGATGCTCTAGTTTTCCGCCAAAAGAAACTCAATGACAGCGCTCTGCTAGGAACGCACCACCGTCACAGACACGATTTTGAATGCTATGTATAGCGCCGTCATCTATCAAAAATGGTTCAAATGGCTCTGAGCACTATGGGACTTAACATCTATGGTCATCAGTCCCCTAGACTTAGAACTACTTAAACCTAACTAACCTATGGACATCACACACATCCATGCCCGAGGCGGGATTCGAACCTGCGACCGTAGCAGTCCCGCGGTTCCGGACTGAGCGCCTAGAAGCGCTAGACGTCATCTATCGGAACTTCATGAAACTTCATGGGCTAAAGCGGAAATATTCGACCATCTCCCACAATAAATTCCACACTTTTTCGACCGAAATTGGCGGAGAAAAAAAGTGTTACGTTACTTATCGAAAGCCCCTCATAAAAAGTTAAGTAGGCAGAATGTCGGAGCTCAGTGTACTGATAACTGCTCTCGACGTGAGATTAGGTGAAGTTCACATGTTGTCAAAGTACGGCCGGCCTTCACGGACGCAGTACCAAGTAGGTCATCTATATTCTCTCAGAGTCGGCCAATGTAATTTTGCTGTGTTCGACATCAACGCAATTATTAAATTCGCAGCACAAATTAATCTGACCGCCAGAGGATATCGAAAGTGTTACAAACTCATCTTCAAAATAAAGACTAACGCTCCGTCGGAGGAAAAGTCGTTGAAAATGCAGCATTGAAGAGGCAGAATGCAGTCCGCATGCAAATCGTTTCCGAGACAGGTGTAAAGCCGTCGGCACACGGACCGTGCCTTCGAACGGTGAGCGTTTAGCGTGCCGAGCTTCTGACGTCACAGCATGAAATAGCCCGCCAGGGAGCCTCCCCGCTCGTGCGGAGCATTATCTAGCAGCCGGCCGGAGTGGCCGAGCAGTTAAAGGCGCTACAGTCTGGAACCGCACGACCGCTACGGTCGCAGTTTCGAATCCTGCCTCGGGCATGGATGTGTGTGATGTCCTTAGGTTAGTTAGGTTTAAGTAGTTCTAAGTTCTAGGGGACTAATGACCACAGCAGTTGAGTCCCATAGTGCTCAGAGCCATTTGAGCCATTATCTAGCTTGTTAGCTATTGCGTTTGAACGTCGACCAATGCGATGGAGCAACACCACCTACGTCTCATGCACGCCATCGCTTTTCAGTGCATAGTCACGAGGTGCCATAGTGGCTTTCATTTGAAGCCCATACGTATGTTTGAAGTTTCTTGGCACCAGCAAATTAAGAATAGCTGAGAAACCCGTCGTTATTTATATGATTCGTTGTAATAAAACGACGAGAAACGTCATATTCGTTATTAAACAATTATTGTAACTTGCGTATTATGTAAGTATATCGTTTCAAGGCAACGGCACCGATGAAGATTCTTCAGAAACGCATTATTCTGGGTACAGTTTGTTATAAATTGAATGGCAGTTAGTAACATACCTACGATTAAAGCTTTCATTAGGCAGTAATGAGCAAAGTATTGACAATCATTCATAGCCGGTTTAGCACAATTAGTAGTGTCATAAAGTAACAGTTGATTTGTTGCTGATTAACGTTCCACTGGATTCAAATATTTTTTGCTAACCTTCGTGTTTTCTAATAGGTTCTGATACTTTCTTATTAATTTAATAAAATTATAATCTGTAATATTCGATGTTATGTATATGTAAGTACGCTCTTTCCGTGGAGTGAGTTTGTTCGATTGGTTTAATCTACAAGACAGCTTGCACTACTTCCAGTAATATATTTTCCTTTTCTTTTTCAATTTATTTATTTCATATGCTGTAAAGATTCTGCTACTGATTAGAAACAGTGATCAAATAAGAATCACCTTAGGATTCTACTGAAAAGGAGAATGATGGAATAACTTTTATCTCATGCGGAGAATTATTGTAAATTTGTATCTCAGTATTTGTAACGGAACTTTTATAAGCTGACGCCTTTATTGACTGCACATAGTACTGTGCTTTCTTTATGCGCGAGATCATGTTCAAGGGTTTTATCCCTGCCATTTCTTAATCGCCCGTAGTTGCACGAATTTCGATGCAGACGTGCAGACAAACTGTGGTGCGGTTAATGTGTCTGGGAAGCGTTCTCGATAAATGCGTCCAGCGACTAGTCCATTACACTCAGCTATTCCATCCATTAAGTTCATGTCTACAAGCTGACCGTTTCTATACTATTCCTTGCTTCTCTGTTGATAGCTAGCGCTCGGATGAGGAAATCTTCACATTCTTTTCGAGTACTCTCGTGTGGAACACCACCTAGCGGCGTACGATGACGTTTGCGGTCATGGGTTGCTAAGTAGTTATCAATATTTATGATGTGCTCCACTTCGCCTAGAAGTTTGTTGCAACATATCTGGAATATTCTTATGTCTGTCCAGTCGGCCATACCAAGTCAGACCCCTCAGCTGCTGGGCTTAATGCGAGACACTTTGTTACGAGACAGCATGTGAGGCATTCCAATTGCTGCTCATATATCACTCAAGACTAAACTTTCGCATAAAATAAGTAGGAGAGTCACAGCTGTTTGGCACCGTGGCCCACCTCAACCGTCGGCCCGGCAGCTACCAAAGCAGCAGTCTCCATCTTCACACTCACAAACCGCCAACCGAATGCGACAGGCTGACTGCTGTGCAGTCACTTATCGCCACCGTACACCCCACCAACCACTATGCAGAACTTGGTAGTGACAAACTCTATGCCACTACAGTGCAAGTCTCTCTGCCACTGTCGTAAAGACCTAACGAAAAGCTAAGAAAAATGTCTCCGAGTCAAATCTCAATGCAACGACAATATTATTAGTTCTCATTTTTATTCATAGTGTGGAAGGAAAGATATCAACGGATTCACAATTACGTTTTGTAACGAGTAACAGAAACCAACTTGCTGAAATCCCAAACACATCTAACTGGAGAAGTAAAACAATGATTGGACTATTTCATTTACCATCCTGCAGTTGGTGTACGTAATATTTTAATTAAAAAAAATACTTGTGGTAAAGGTCTTATCGACCTTACGCCTGCTATACGAACCCATCCATTTCTTTCCACCGAGTGCACTGTTTGCTTAGTTGGTGTTGACTTTCATCCAAACTGTGCCCTCCAGGATGTTATCTAGCCACCTAATTCTGGGTCTTCCTCTCGTTTCACCTGTTATCCTGCAGAATATTGTTATAGGTCGTCTATTCATCGTCATTCATGTTATCTGACCAGATCTATTCAACCTTCATTTCTTTGGCACTTCAACGATGATAAGCTGTTTGTACAGTTCTCTTAGTTCTTTATTTTTCTTGTCGTCCTTTCCATGTTATTTTCGTCAAATAAAGTTATAAAAAATTTTCTTAGTATTTTTCTTTAAGATATTAATAGTATTTCTTCAGCTTTCTCTCTAAATGTTAATGCTTGACTTCCATATATTACTCGTATAATAGATGACTGATACAGCTAAAAAGTGTTTTGTTCGCTGCTGCTAGACGGGTCATCTATTTCTATATCCGTTCCGTTGTTGTTGTTTCTGAAAAGACGCCCTAACGACTGGAAACGGAGAGCTATCTCGAATCCATCAACAGTCAAAGGTGCATCACTTAGGATTTTCTTTCTTGTGACCAAATGTTCTGTCTTCTCTTCATTCTCAGATAACCCTGGTTTCTCAGAGGTTTTGTAGTAACATTTAAGTGATATTTCAGTTTGTGTTAGCTGCAAATGATGCTCTCAACTGCATTTATTTTATAATTAATAACTGCTATCAATATTAATCAGATTTACAATGTAGCTCTAACGAAATACGTCACTACAAGATGTTTGATCTGTTTTTAACTGCAAGTTCTGTGTTGTAACTATTGCTTTACTTTACTCATTCACATAGACTGAAGAGAAGGAATAAATTCAGTTTCAGCTGACTGTTCCATGTTGGTAAAGACAACGGTAAACAGAGAGAAACGGTATAAGACCGGAAAGAAAAAGAAAGTTGGAGAAAGAATGCTGCTAGAACGAAAGAAGTTGAAGTGTTGTATGTGTGGTGAAGAAAGGCATTGTGTGCGTGGCTCGAAATCATCTACTAATGGAAGTTGGAGGGCAGAGTAGAGAAGAGGGTGGAATGTGCAGTCGGAGAGCACCCATTTCAGCAAACAAGCTCACAGTTACAATATATAAGCAAAAATAAGTGTCAAGCGAACAAACTAAACAGTACGGTTCCTGTAGCTTCAAAAAAATTCGTTATTTCTTGCAGCTCATCTGGTGTAAATGAATAAAAGACCCTGCCGGTTATTATGAACCTTATCATAATTATTTATGATAATGATTCTGCCTCAGCTATTTGATTTGGCAATATGGAGCACGAAATCGAAAGTATTTTCGTTCTCAGCGCCAGTTTGCTAATTAACGCCAGATACAAATTCACATTAGGGACTTAACAAACTGGTCATTTACAAAGGCTGCTGCTACGCAATGCACACGCTCCGCCAGCTGGATTCAGAGGAGCAAGAGAAATTAATTAATGATCAAACTCTGACGCCACATCTGTGATGGAAACTGAATAGCTGCGTTATCATTTGTACATTGGTTTTGTCGGGACTGTAGTAAGTAGATGTCTGCCATTTCTTTCAGTTTTCCTATGGTTATTAGACCTTTCTATCTCATTATCTGTATATAAAAGTTGTCAGATGACGTCTCTGAATCTCTGATTTTTGGCGTGTACCGCATCGAATAACATTCCTCCAAATGACATGGAAATGCCAGTTCCCACAATATTAAGATTGATATAATTTTTCACTCTAATATGTCCGTTTCTTCGGTACTTGTGAACCTCTAACTGATCACAAAGCTGTACATGGGAGAATACCCTTTCTGTTCCGCTGGTATTGCTGCGTGACTATTATTATAAGGTAAATTTCGGCGCTAGCATAGAACCAACATTGCTCTTGATAAAAGGAGAACTTCATCTTACTCTCCACCACTAGTCTACGGGTGAGTATACTAGTATGGGTTTACTCAACTTATATTGGGGTAGTTGCTGGTCTCCCTTAGATATCGAGTACCCTTCATTGTTTATTCAAGAGCACGTGATTCCAAGAACTAAAGCGGGCTGTTGCATATTCGACCCATCATAGAGTGTAGGTTCTTTCAGCAAATTACCAGTCAGTAGTTGGGCAAAGACATTTTCAGTTGGGAACAAATGGGACGGGATTTCCAGTTCTCCGGCCGGAGTGGCCAAGCGGTTCCAGGAGCTTCAGTCTGGAACCGCTACGGTCGCAGGTTCGAATCCTGCCTCGGGCATGGATGTGTGTGATGTTCTCAGGTTGGGTAGGTTTAGGTAGTTCTAAGTTCTAGGGGACTGATGACCTCAAAAGTTAAGTCCCATAATGCTCAGAGCCATTTGAACCATTTACAGTTCCGGCACTTCCCATACAGCCAAGGGAAACCTGCTCCATGAAATTTGTGTGAACTGCTGGGTGTCAATAGCTTGCTGCCACAATACTTCGGCGCACAGCCTTCTGGCCGCTTTTGGGTGTATGATAGCGAAAGTATGTCACAAAGGGAACCTCTCTAAAAGCTTTGTTAGAACCGTGTCGTTGGAAATATTTTTCATTTCTCCTGTTTCTCATTGTCCTAAACAAAAAATGAAAAGAAAGACAACAGCCTTTCTTTGTATGTGCCTCATGTGCCCGCCCGGCTAGCCGCACGGTCTAACACGGTGCTTCCCGAGCGGGAAGGCGTGCCGGTCCCCGGCACGGATCCACCCGGAGGGTTAGTGTCGAGGTCCGATGTGCCGGCCAGCCTGTCGATGGTTTTCAAGGCGGTTTTCCATCTGCCTTGGCGAATGCGGGCTGGTTTCCCTTCCTCTACCTCACTTACATTATGTCGGCGATTGCTGCGCAAGAACACTGTCTCAACGTACGCGTACACCATAATTACTCTACCACGAAAAACATTGGGGTTACACTCGTCTGGTATGAGACGTTCCCGGGGAGGGTCCACTGGGGACTGAACCGCACTATAACCTTGGTTTCGGTGTGGGGTGGCGGTGGGGCCGTTGGACTGCTGTGGCCTGTTGTTGGGTTGTGAACCACTGAGGGCTACGGCGGGACGAAGCTTCTCCGTCGTTTCTAGGTCCACGGTTTAATACACAACACACAATACCCAATACAATGTATCTCATGTGCACATATGAGATGTATATGCGTTTATGAAGCATTGTTCACAGTGAGCAAAGAGGAGCAACGAGAAACAGACTGTCCGATGCCAAAATTACAGTTGACATGGTTTAAAATATTAAAACAGTAACAATAGTGGGTTAGCAATTGAAGATACTGTAATGAAGGCCATGGTGTACTGTTTCATCAATAAACAGGACAATTGGGAGCTGTACCTCCGGTGCAGAAAAGAGAAGTAAGAAATCGGCCGTGATAGCGCCAAAGGAATGACTCTAGCATCGTTTCAGTTTAAGTTTGGCCATTTCCGTATTTTACAACTTTGTACCTGAACGGACATTATCTGTGCGGCACGGAGGAAAGTGGGGAAGTTTCACACTAGACATCGGAAGGTCCATATTCAGTCTTCAGTTGTTACTAGGATTGTTCTTTCGGAGGATATAGGTAGGAGTGCCCTAGCAAAGTGTGACAGGGCCACTATTATTCTCTTTAAACACAAATGATGTGATGAACAGGGTGAAAAGCGATTCACGGCTGTTTGCTAGTGAAACTGTCGTATACGGGAAGGTGTCGTCGTTGAGCAACAGTAGGAGGATACAGGATGAATAAAACAAAATTTCTGGTTAATGTGATGAATGGCAGCTAGCTTTAATGTAGAAAAATGTAAGTCACTGTGGATGCGTAGGAAAAACAAATCTGTAGCGCTGTGCTACTTGACACAGTCATATCGATTAAATTTCTATGCATAACGTTGCCAAGCTACAGGGTGACAATTATTGAACTATAAAATGGTCACAACACCTGAACGCTTTGCATTAGGACGTTCAAACAGCATGGTTGGCCGCGGGGCATGTTGGGAATTAGTATGCGTTGTATGGTTTGGTTTAGCGACGAAGCCCACCTTCATTTGGATGGGTTCGTCAATAAGCAAAACTTGACGGATTTGAGGAACTGATAATCAGTATTTCGCAATCGTCTCTTCACTCTCAATGCGTGAGTTCAGTCCCGTGTCCGGCCATCCTGCTTTAGGTTTTTCGTGATTTCCCTAATTCCCTCTTGGCAAAAGCTGGGATGATTCCTTCGAAAGGGCACGGCCGACTTCCTTTCCTAATCCGATGAGACCGAAAGCCTCGCTGTCTGGTCTCCTCCCCCAAAACAACCCAACCGCAAAGGGTGACTGTGTGGTGTGCAGTGTCGAGCCACGAAATAATCGGCGCAATATTCCTTGATGGCACGGGGACTACCGAACGGTACGTGAAGGTTTTGGAAGATGATTTCATCCCTATTATCCTAAGTGTGCCTGATTTTGAGAAGATGTGGTTCGTGCAATACGTAGCTCGACTCCATCGAAGCAGAATAGTCTTTGAAGTCCTCTGGGGACCGCTTTCTGACTCTGGGGTTCCAAGAGGCCACTGACATGGGCCGCCATATTCTCCGGATCTGAACGCATGCGACTCGTTTTTGTGTGACTTCATTAAGGATAAGGTGTACAGCAATAGCCCTAAAAACATTGCTGATCCGAAAACCGCCATTCAGGAGCTCATCGACAGCATCGATGTTCCGACACTTCAGCGGCTCATGCAGAATTTCGCTATTCGTCTGCACCATCCGCACCACATCATCTCCATTGATGGCATGCATATCGAACATATAATTACCTAAATCCGAATATCTGTAGTGATGTTGACATGTAGAATAAAGTGTGTGCACGCAGTTATTTCGTAGTTAAATTACTTTTTCTCATGTAGTTCAATAATTGTCACTCTGTCAATAAACCGGGATGAGCATGTCAGGTTGGTAGAAGGGACTTCGTTTTATTAGAACGATTTTGGGATTGTGTAGCTTATCTGTAAAGGAGACGACTTATGGAAGGCTAGTGCGGCATATTCTTGAGTACTGCTCGAATGTTTGAGGTCCCCACCAAAACGAATTGAAAGAAAAATGGAAATGAGCGTTTGGCATTATTGGTCGGCCGCCTTGGTGCAGGTCTTATTACATTCGACGCCACATTGGGCGACCGGCGCGATGATGAAGACAACACAACACCCAGTCCCTCAGCGGAGAAATTCCCCGACCCAGCCGGGAGTCGAACCTGGGTCTCTCAGGACGGCAGTCCGTCACGCTAACCCCCTTTTTTCTTTTTCTTTTTCTTTTTCTTTTTGCATTTTGTTCGTTGTTGTTCGGTGTACTTGGTCGCAGCGGACGTCACATGACATCCACTGAAGTTTGTTGTTGATCCTTTCACTCTGTCTTTTTTATTACGGAGACCAGCCTGGTCTCTGACAGAACACGCTGAGCTACCGTGCCGGCACCATTCAGCTCTCATGGCGGACAATTGAAGGAAGACATGTTGTTAGATTTGTTACCGGTAACTTCGATCAGCTCGCAACTGTTATGGAGAATCCCTGGAGGGAAGGCGATGCTGTTTTCGCTAGGTATTATTGCGGATACTTAGACAACCGGCATTTGAGACCGACTGCAGAACGATTCTGCAGCCACCTACTTAAATTTCGCGTAACGGCCACGAAGAAGGATGAAGGAAGTTAGAGCTCGTACAGAGACTTACACAGTCGTATTTCCTTCGTTCTATTTGAGAGTGGGACAGGAAAGGAAATTACTGCTAGTGCTACGTGGTATTCTCCGCTATGCATCTTACTGTGGCTTGCGGAGTAAGATGTAGATTGTACACGAAGCTGTAAACGCTTTTAACATGTGCTGCTATATCCTGAGTGTTTCGGGTGCTTCTATAGCGACTTGCTGTTCACGACGTGCTCACGACACATTGGAGAATTACATCTAGATACAGAGGTAAGTTCAGTTCTGAAAGTTACTTGTTTGTTCTGTAGCAGCTGCAATGTGACGTAAATCTAGCCGAATGTGCACGTGAATTCAAAAATATTATTTGTGTAAAATGCGTGCGATTAGGCTTTTGTGTACCTTTGTGAACGCGAGAAAGATATGAAATGAAGTGAAGTGAATGGGAATATTGCGACTGATTTGTAGCCTATGAATACTTCAGCGACCAACTGTGTTAATTATTTACGTTTTTACGTAATTAATTTATTGCAAGTTTGAAATAATTCATATGAATATCTAATATTAACGCTGTTTTGGCTGATTCCATTTCACTTTTATTGCGATGTGTAAATTCTAATTAACTGCTAATTTTCCACTTAATGGATCTCTTTGTAGTCAGTTGTTGGTTGCTATATCGGCGGACTACGATAATTTTGAAATTCCCTATAATAAACAAAACGATCTACTTGAATTCAAACCCAGAAGAACAGAGGAATTCTGCAAGCAAGAAAAAGACATGAAAAAAATGAATAAATAAATAAATTATTCTATAAATTAAAAAGGAGACAGACAGGCCTTCAGCCAATATAGAGGCAGAAGACCAACAAAAGAAGCATAGGTGTCAATCAAGAGCGCTTCCACCAGAGTATACCCGACCTGATGCAGCAGATCATTAACCTTAGCTTACAGTCTGAAGGCTATATTCTAGAAGATCAAACTGGGAAGGACAGACTACGTTTGCGTGTATTGTATTGTATGGAACCGGGGACCTAGAAACGACGGAGAGGCTACGTCCCCGCTGTAGCCCTCAGTGGGTCACAACCCCACAACAGTGATTGCGTGTAGTAAGAGTAACTTTCATGTGTCTAAACAAGAGAATAAATTAATTCCGAGAAGTTCACGAAAAAGGCTACATTGTATTAGATGTAATTAGTTAGTGTGTACGAAACCATGCATTTCTCATTTTTAATCGTATAAATCCTGTCACTGTACCATTAAAATGTTAAAATATTTTACTAAATTAAGTGTTCAGTTCCTTAAATGTCTGTTATCACAAATATTCGTAATTATATCTGACAAGTATAACATATCTTATATTTCACCTATGTGCTCTATAACACTTCATCACTGGTTACAAAATATGATTTTTGATTTTTTCCTTTCATGTACCAATTTATTTTGGTATTGAGGGGTTAAGTTCGACGGCGAGAGGAATAGGCTATTTGCCGGCACCGGGTTTCACCCTCTCCCTTCTCTCATCATCATCATCATCATCATCATCATCATCATTATCATCGTACAAGATATGCACAACACTATACTGCACACGCATCTATTACACTTAGCTACACTTTACAAATTCGCATACAATTCCGAAAGAAAAGGGGCCAATGTGTGCGAAGGACGATCGTCGTTTCCGCTAGGCGGCTGCATCCACGCCGTTGGATTTCCTACCCAAATATGCCATAGAACAGTTACGTTTAATAGAAACTAATAACGTACGGTGTTACTATAAAATGTTAAGATTAGGTGGGTAGAGCGAGTAACTAATGGAGAGGTACTGCATCGAATCGGAGAATGAAGAGCTTTATGGCACAACTTGACTAAAAGAAGGCGACAGGTTGATAAGAAGTATCTCAAAACATCAAATAATAGTCAGTTTAATAAGTAATCTACAACCCCCGAAATATCACTCACAGCAGGTTCCTGAAAACAATATTAATCTAATTGCAGCCCGCATAGGAGCACGTATGCAATCTTTTTTTTTTCGTGCATCGTGAGTTAATGGCACTATAACAAATCTTAACATGTGGTACGATGTGAAGTACCAGGTGCCACACACTCCAGAGTGGTCTGTAGAGTACAGAGGTCCACTATCTGATCCAAGGTATCCCGGACACCCATTAGAATACATTAACACGTAGTGTGCCCCCTTACCCCCTCCCCCCCCCCCCCCCTCCCACCTCGCTCGTCGTTGTGATAGCTTTAAATCTGCTAGGGAAATTTTCAGTGTCTATGGTAGATTGGCAATCCATTCTTCCTCAAGACTGTAATGTTGGGTACGCTGAAGTCTGGAGCTAAGTCAACGTACTATCATTCCAAATTTGTTCCTTGGGTCGAGAGTCTGGCAAGCCAGTTCCTTTTCACAAATTGCGCGCAAGCAGTTACCTCACAGAACATGCTTCATGACAGAGTGCATTGTCATGCTGATAAAAATAGTTACTATTTCCGAATTGTTCCTCTACTGCAGGCAGTACATAATGCTGTACAATTTGTTCACATCCTTTTTCATTTAGCACTTTCTTAAGGGCAATACATGGATCATATACTAACGACAAGGAACGCCTCATTACCGCAACACCATCTCTTTTGCATTTCACTGTTGTCGCTATACAAGTTGGCCCAATAAGTTGCGACTAATTTCGAGGAGTTGTAGAGGGTATCTTGAGGGATAGGAACTGGTGTCCTGGAACCCTTTAAAAATCTCCTATGTTTTCCAGTATACAAGAGGAAAATGAAGAGCACATGGAAAGCCATATCCGAAAGCAGCATTCATCAAGACAACAGAGCGTCGGATTCATAGGATTCAAGGCTTTTCTACGCAGCCGCTAGCTCCATCTCCTCCACTGGCGATCATAGCAATCAGTCGCGATCGCCGAATCACGAACAAGGTCGCGCGACCTTCCGCCTACGGTCCGTCATTGTACAAAGTCACATTTTAGAATGAAATTACAATTAAATCACTACGCTTAGCGACACACAGGCGCTGATATATGTCAACGGGGACAGGTGAAAATGTGTGTCCCAACCGGCAGTCGAACCTGGGAGCTCCTGATTACGTGGCAGACGCTCTATCCATCTGCGCCACCAAGGACACAGAGGATAGCGCGACTGCAGGGACTTCTCTCTGGCACGCCTCCAGTGAGACCCCACATTCTCAGCTTATTGTCCTGCACTATATTCATTGTGCCCCTGCCCATTATACACATTACTCGCGGCGCGTTGCCGATTCCCGTATGAGTTCGGGCACTGTTTGTGCATCCGCACAGAAGGACGCCTGTATGCAGCTAAATGTAGTGATGTAATTGTAATTTCATTCTAAAACAAGGGGCTGCAAGGTCACCGATGATATCTGTTCTTTCGGACATGTCCGAAAGAACAGTTACGTTCCTCACACATGTAAAGTCACGTTTGCTGCCGAAGGGCTTGCTTAGTGGCGGACGCCAGCGCCTACAAATCTGACGCTCTGTCGCGTCGTTGGATGACACCCTCTACGATCCTTCCAAGTTTGTCGCTACGTTTCTGAGTCACCCTGTACACGATGGCAGGTAACATCCTCAAAGCATTTGTCAAACCCAAACCATCGATCAGATTGACCCAGGGTACAGTGTAATTAATCAACTCAGATCATTCGTTTTCAGTCATCCACTGACAGCGGCGTCGCCATTTACGTCACTTCCAGCGTCACTTAACATTTATTACAAAAATATGTGGCTTAAGAAAGCTGCTCGACCATTGTATGTTAATCTTTTTAACTCCTTATGCACAGACATTGTGCTAGCTCGACAGATGGTAGCACTTTGCAACTCACCTAGTGATTCCTTCCGCTGATTTCATGTGAATTTTACTACCGCTCTTCGCTGTTTTCGACGGTCCCTGTCCGCCAGAACACGAGGTCTGCCTGGTATTGTTCTTTCCGGTTGCCACTTCAGTCGACTTTGGCAGTTTTAGAAGGAATGAAGTATCTCCGATGGATTTGTTACTCAGGTGACATACAGTGTCTAATCAACGTTCGAAGACACTGAACTCTCCTGATCTAGCCGTTGTGGTGAAACTGTTTCTCTGCTGACGAGATAATTAGGTTCGGACACAGTATAATTTTTTGAGGTGGGGTGGGGGTGGGGGGGAGGTGGGCAATCATAAAACCAATTTTATCTAGTGCGATTCCTTATACTGGAATATAAATGCAGATTCCATTAGACCTTTTAATAGATCAGACAGGCGGACCAGAATTGGTTGCGTTTTCATTCATCTTAAATGAGCCGTAAACGCATTAATAGCTCAGTTTTCCTCAAAACTGCTAGATAAATATTTATATAATTTACAGCACTGTTAATGAAGTATCAGTCCCACATAGCATTCAGTTGAGAAGCAAATGCCTTGAAAGATTCAAATAAACTAAGAGAAGGGCATAAAGTAAAGTCAAAATCATTTTCAATTTTTTTTTACGTGTAAGGCATCTATTTACCTTGCATAAATTTTCGAACAGAGATACTAACCTAGAGTTTATTCTGTTTCGTTCGGGAACAACCCAGACCTGCCATGTTGTACATACATTTTTCCTTGTATGGGTAAGTATGGGTCTGACTAGAGACAAACCTGTCCTTGTGTGATCTATTTTCAACTACATGGAAATCTTTACGCAGATACAGAGTTAGTAATATTACGAAACTATTCAGTACCTACTCTGCTTTATAGGAGTTGACGCCTCAAATAGTTCGGTGAATCTTCGTTTGCTGTGTTTCATCAACTTCTTTGCACCTGAAACTCGTTTCACTTGACTTTCAGTCACAATCAAGAATTAACAATACCGGGAAAGCAATTTGGTGCTAGAAAATTTCCATTGCGTGTAGCGTAAGCACGGGACCCCTCCCCTCCCCTCCCCCCCGCACCTGCTTGCGGGCCTGAACGCAATACTCCCCGTGTAAGTAGACTGTTTAGGATTTTATGTTGGTAACGCCACGTAGCGCTCTGTATGAAAATCACTGGCTGTGCTGTGTGCTGTCTGTGGCTGGTTGGCATTGTTGGAATATTCGCTATTTTAGCGTTGGGCAGTTTGATGTGAACAGTGCGTAACGTTGCGCAGTTGGAGGTGAGCTGCCAGCAGTGGTGGATGTGGGGAGAGAGATGGAGTTTTGAGAGCGGATGATCTGGAAGTGTGTCCATCAGAAAGAGTAAATTTGTAAGACTGGATGCCATGTACTGATGTATATATTATGACTTTTGAACACTATTAAGGTAAATACGTTGTTTGTTCTCTATCAAAATCCTTCATTTGCTAAGTATGCCTATCAGTAGTTAGTGCCTTCAGTAGTTAGAACCTTTTATTTAGCTGTCGGTATTGGCGCTCGCTGTATTGCAGTAGTTCGAGTAACGAAGATTTTTGTGTGGTAAGTGATTCATGAAAGGTATAGCTTATTGTTAGTCAGGGCCATTCTTTTGTAGGGATTATTGAAAGTCAGATTGCGTTGCGCTAAAAATATTGTGTGTCAGTTTAGTGTTGATCAGGGTAAGTAAAGAGCGAAATGTCTGAGTACGTTCAGTTCTGCTCAGCTGATTGAAAACGTAAGGGCTATCCAAGAACAGTAATTCAGCCGGCCGGAGTGGCCGTGCAGTTCTAGGCGCTACAGTATGGAACAGAGCGACCGCTACGGTCGCAGGTTCGAATCCCGCCTCGGGCATGGATGTGTGTGATGTCCTTAGGTTAGTTAGGTTTAATTAGTTCTAAATTCTAGGCGACTGATGACCTCAGAAGTTAAGTCGCATAGTGCCCAGAGCCACAGTAATTCATAAATTTTTCTAAGGGGATGTTTCACCCGCCATCATTTATAGTGGTGGGTCCATCTCCCGTGACATCTAGCGGTCAATTCCGTATTACATAGGGGTGTCTGGATACGTTTGATCAGGTAGTGTCGATGTAGACCTGCAGGTTCGAGTCTACACAAATGGGTCGTACTTTGAACGCAACCCTCACACTTAGCATTGTCTCCTGTCTGCCAGATAGCGTACAAGACATGTATGTGGACAACTGACTGCCGCTAAGTCGATGAATGTTGATTAACTTTGTCTCAAGGTAAATATATAGCTCAAGGTCAGTGTCAAGAAGCAGTCGCGTACTAATAAGCTTCGACAGAAGCAGCCATTAGAGGAGCGATTTTTCTTCTGTGTCGACGTGGTGGAATGCCTTAACCTACTGTGTCAATTCTGTGGCAAAACAGTGAATGTGAAATCAAAGTACTGAGTGCATATGGATGCCCTCCGCTATTAAGCCTCCCTTTTGAGCCACCAGAAATCCGCTACCGTTCTGCGATTTCCGCCTTTTCTCGCTGTAGTTTTTTGCTGGAAGTCCGAGCGCAGTAGTGCAAATGAAGTTAATTGGGTTTTCCGTCTTTAAAAACGCAATTCCCGCCTGGGGGAAAATTCGTTGCGCTGTGCCGTGCGCCAATTATCCGCGAGAACGGAATCCCGTGCTGGGGCCTCATTCTTTATTAACGCAGCGCCGCCCTACGCCCAGCTGGATCCCCGACCTGGCGGTCCGGCCTGGCCTTGCCCTGCCCTTCCGCCGGTAGATTGCCTGGGTACCCCACGGTCCGCTCCGCGCCGCAATCGTCGATACCGTTGCTCATAGTGCGCGCAAATTCATATAACCGCATTAATAGGTGAAGGGCGCCTCCAGCTCACACGTGTAGTCTTTGAATTATTTCTCAGGCTCTTCAGTACGGAGTTTCTCGCATTCCCATCCGGTTAAAGAGGATCTTCGGGTTCCCACTCTCATGTTTGCTGTGACAGTGCAGCTTGTAATGGTACTTGAATTACGTAACCATTACGGCACCTCACCTGAACCTCTCGATACCAGTAATATTCTACTGTGTTTCTGTAAAGTAGTTGACATATTTCTGAGACAACATTCAGATTTGATTTCATTAATGTAGAAGTACTTTGATTCATCGATATGTTTATATTGCAATGATATTATTCTTATGTGTATTCTTTCTTTTGTCACTATGATCTTTGACTCTGATTTTTGGGCGCGTAAGCGGTTTTAGTTAGTTGTTAGAGAGCCGGACCTTGAGAAAGTCAAGTCTTGGACGTCATGTTGGAAAGACGCATAACGTAGTCAGCTTATAAAATGTGAACTTTAATAGTGAGGAAGATGTTTTCAAGTATGTTTTGTATTGTGAAGTGATGTTTTGTGTGTTACGTGATATTGCAATAAAAGCAATAAAAAGGAAGTGTAACTTAAATACGGAATGCTGATTATTTTTTTACAACAACATTGTGCTAACTTTGAAAGGTTTAATTTTCAAGAATGGTTTGTGAAGCGCATCTACAAAACTTTTGAATATAGCAGAATAAAACCTAGGCCTCTTTGCATCCGAGCTTGGAATCATCACCACCTAGATTTTCGATTGAGCCATGATTTTACAACGAGACTAGGGTGGGAAACACGGAAAGATGAGTGCCTAGTTTATTCTTTATTACATGAAATGACTTTGTTAACTGTGCTGTAATGACACCTGCCACAAAATAACTACGTTGTTGCCCGAAAATGCAGTATTTAGCAGCGTGAGCAACGCGACAATCATTATTAAATTTTGACCTTTGTTGTGGTAGGGTTGTTAGAAGCTGCTGCTAAAATTGTGAACATCTAGGCGGCTGAAGGCCGGGAATGTATACTGTGGTCTAAGATTCTCTTGTACACGATGCTCTTAGCATGAATAAGCGCTATAATGATTATAAAGAATCCGCCTCGATTGCAAATAGAAACCGGATGTTGACCTAGGTTTCGGTGCGGATAACCACGCCTTCTTCGGATCACACTAAAACTACAATATGCCTAAAGAGGCATGGTCCAACATTAATACAGAATGCCCAAAAGGGTACTAATGTTGGACCGTGCCTCTTTAGGCAGTTTGTAGTTTTAGTGTGTTCCGAAGAAGGCGTGGTTATCCGCGCCGAAACCTAGGTCAACATCCGGTTTCTATTTGCAATCGAGACGAATTCATTATAATCATTAAATTATTCACGACTGCTGACGCGCTGCAGTGTTAGAAGTTCTCAAATAAGCGCTATGTCTTGGCGTTGCGCAGGAGGAATGCTTTCTAGGCAGGGTCCCGTTACTGCATATGCTTCGGCTGGTTCCGCGGACTTGCGAGGTGTCGTGTCTGTTTCAGCTGAACTAGGCGAATTATCTGAGTGAGAAACTCAAGATGCAGCTGCTGAAAATTTTCAGAACCCCAATGTCGATTGATCTACGAGTTCCCGTAACCCAATAAACGCACACAAGTTCCATCAGAAATACGATCAATGAAGAGCATTTCAGAACCATTCTTTCCATCATGCTTACTTTGTAATTGAGGATGTGGAGGAATACTTCTGTATTGGTTAGTCGAAACACTGCCGATACTGTGTTAAGGTTGACCGTGTACAGATGTGAGAGCGGATTCTACCAACAAATGGTAAATAAATACTAAATGACGGGACAGTAATCTTGGAAAGCTTTCCAGTGCCATCCCAAACTCAAGGTGGCAGAAACCGATACGGCATCTGCGAGATTCCGAGCAATGGCACGGAATACAGCGTGATCCATTGATAGTGACCGGGCCAAATATCTCACGAAATAAGCACCAAACGGAAAAACTACATAGAACGAAACTCGTCTAGCTTGAAGGGGGAAACCAGATTGCGCTATGGTTGGCCCGCTAGATGGCGCTGCCGTAGGTCAAACGGATATCAACTGCGTTTTTCCAAATAGGAACCCCCATTTTTTATTACATATTCGTGTAGTACGTAAAGAAATATGAATGTTTTAGTTGGACCACTTTTTCCGCTTTGTGATAGATGGCGCTGTAATAGTCACAAATATATGGCTCACAGTTTTAACAGTTGGTAACAGATAGATTTTTTAAATTAAAATGCAGAACGTAGGTACCTTTGAACATCTTATTTCGGTTCTTCCAATATGATACATGTACCTTTGTGAACTAATCATTTCTGAGAACGCATGCTGTTACAGCTTGATTACCTGTAAATATCACATTAATGCAACGTATTGCCTCAATGCATTTGGCAATACATTAAACGACAGTATGATTTCCGTTCGCAACACTTTGGAAAAGATGCACAACACTTACACTCGCTTGAAACACTGCACTAAAAAGGTGGCATGAAGATGACACACCACAACCAAGGGCAGATGGGGGGGACCTGGACAAATGAGGGGAAAAAAGGGGGGAGAAGAGAAAAAGCGAATTTGGAGGGGGTGGTAGAACCGACAGAGGGAGAGGACTCATAAGGGGGGGGGGGGGGGCAGGCCAGACGCGAGAGGGAGTGGGGAAAGGCAGAGGAGGGGACTGCAAAAAGACTCAGGGGAGAGAAGGGAGGCAGAGAGAGGGTAGGAAGGGAAAAACAGGATGGAAGGGGGGAGAGGGAGCCTGGGAGAAGGACAGAGGAAGGGAAGGATATGTGAGGATCAGAGCTGATAGAAAGGATAAATGGAGGGAGAGAGGGCATCATAAGGGAGGGGGAGTTGACGGAAGCCTCCTTGGGAAAGGAGATGAAGGGTGTGGAGGTGGAGGGTAGGCAGGACACAATTGTGAAGGTGCGGCAGAGGGCGGGGGCTAGAGAGGAGAGGAGCAACCAGGGGATGAGGGGATCAAGGCAGCGGGAAGTGTAGAGGACATGGATACGTGTGAAAAATAGGAGCAGATGGGAGAAAGGAATCAGGTCGTAGAGTATCCGCATGGGGGATGGGAGACATACGCGGAAGGCGAGGCGGAGTGCCACGGTCTTCTTCCTGGATCTCAAAGTCATTTCGAACCATACACTGAAATGGCTAACAATATGTACTGTACAATGAAATTTGCAACACTAAATTAAATTTGTAACATAAAAGACAACCATCAGAACACAACGGTTACATCGAAAATTAAATGTATATTTACATTGTAAATGAAATGTAGAATTAAATGCGCCGGTTCTCAATTGCAAAAACAGGCACATTTGATGTGTGACGAATGCAACGCCATCTACCACGAATGGAAAACTATGGTTTGAGTAAACTGTACGTATTTTTTGGCGCAGAATCCGAATATGCAATAAAATGAGACTTCCGATTCGAAAACAGACGGCTGACTGACCACATGGGAGGGGTGGATAGGATGTGGCAAGTTTTAGCACAGGCAGTTGTTTCCTTACTAATATTAAATTTTCATCTGAAACAGTTTTTTCGTATGATTCATCGTTTTCAGGGTATTTAGTTGTCTCGCTTTAACAGAAACATCCTGTATTTGTACTGCCTCGCTAGGCAGCCAATCCTACTCGTAAACAGCTTACAAGTAAAGGCATGAAGGTACACCCAGGATAAACCTGAGAATGTTATTCTTTGAATTTATTGGATACAGTTTCCGCCTTTTATTGGTGTGGAGGGGTGGGGGTGGAAGGAGGGGGGGGGGATGGTTCAAATGGCTCTGAGCACTATGGGACTTAACATCTAGGGTCATCAGTCCCCTAGAACTTAGAACTACTTAAACCTAACTAACCTAAGGACAGCACACAACACCCAGCCATCACGAGGCAGAGAAAATCCCTGACCCCGCCGGGAATCGAACCCGGGAACCCGGGCGTGGGAAGCGAGAACGCTACCGCACGACCACGAGATGCGGGCTGGGGGGGGGGGGGGGAGATATGCAATCTGTTGATTTAGAATGTGTGTGGATAAAAATCCTAAGTCAAGATCGCAAATTTTCTTTGCTGATTACTGGTGTCGGCTCAACAGCAAGCCATCTTCAGAGCAATCTAAAATGTTGTCTAGCGTGTGGCACTTATTTCACATCATCGTATTTTTCAGAGCTAAGTCACCCTAGTTAAAAAAAAAAAATCCTTAAGTGAAAATCTTAGGTGGGTATTTAAACTAATACCATTAATCATTAACATAATGTTGTCACGGTGCTCATTTTGCCACACATACGTGCGAAAGATAGACAGCGATGATAGTTGCAACGCCCAGAAGTGGATGTAAACAAAATATCATTTCTGACATTTATATCAGGAAAAAAGTGTCCGTGTGACAACTGTGATACTTCCTGGTTCCTGACATGAACGTTAGAAACGATACTTTGTTCATATACACTCATGGGCGATGGAACTATCATTGTCGTCGATCGTTTGTACGTATGTGTGGAAAAATGGGCACTGTAACAACACTTGATTACTGATTATCGTTTTCAATTTACATTACCAACGAAGATTTTCACTTTAGGATGTTTTATTTAACTAGGGTGGTTTAGTCCTGAAAAATACGACGACGTATAGTGAGTATCACACACTGAACAACATTTTAGATTGATCTGAAGATGGCTCGGTAATGAACGGAAACCGGCATCAGTAAAAAAAAAAAATTGCGATCTTGCCTTAAGAGTTAAGAGTTTTATCCACAAGTGTTTTAAACCTGCAAAATTTGCATGTTGGAAAATGCCAGCAGCACCTAAGTGGAGCTGGAGTACAACGAAAGTTATTTTGCGGGAGAGCTATTCTACTTTCGAACGAAACAAGCATACTTTTAACAGCCACTATTTATTTATTCCTACAACGTCTTTCGGAGATTTATATCTCCATTATGAGACGGAATTGTGTGATTTAATATGATATGTATGTGTTGTGTTACGACTTTGGAGTAACCAGAGACACTGTTGGTTGGTTGGTTTGGGGAAGGAGACCAAACAGCGAGGTCATCGGTCCCATCAGATCAGGGAAAGATGAGGAAGGAAGTCCGCCGTGCCCTTTCAAAGGAACCATCCCGGTATTTGCCTGGAGCGATTTAGGAAATCACAGAAAACCTAAATCAGGATGACTGGATAGGGGTTTGAATCGTCGTCCTCCCGAATGCGAGTCCAGTGTGGTAATCACTGCGCCACTTCGGTCGGTCACCTGAGACACTGTCTAACAGGGAGAAGAAAAACAGTAATTCACTGAATAGGCCATAATTTTGTGGAGGTCTTTGAAACGGCGAACGAAATTTTATTCGTAAGACCAATTGGAAATTTTGTCCAACTCCTTTTACATTTCCTGACGGTCACAACGACTGGAGTTACCTGTTGAAACGAGTACAGCAAAGTATCCAGCTTGTCGTCTAGTGGTAAGTGTCACTGCCTCTCAATCGAGGGATCCCAGATTCTATTCCCAGCGTATCGGAGATTTATCGACGTGCAACTCGCCGAAGTGGCGTCAAACAGAAAGACTTGCAGATGGGGCCGGACAACTCGATTCCATGTCTCTCGACAAATAATGCCATACGATCATTCCACTTGAGTATCACCAGATAATAATGTTGATCCCAACTGATAAATCGTTTACGTGTACGGAGAAAAATTAGAGGTCCTTTTAAGCTGCCTTGGGGCACAACTAGTGTTACTTTCGTTTCGGTAGAACATCTGCCGTTCAGTGCAACTTAATGGCCTCTATTAATCAAACAGTCTTTGAACCGATCACGTATCTGCGAAGGTATCCCGTATTATCGTACTTTGGTTAATAGTCGACGACGTGTTTCGGTATCTAACACCCTTAGGAACTCTAGAAAGACGTAATCTACCTACTCATTTGCTTTTATAGTTTGCAAGATTTCGTGTGTAAGAAAAAGAATATGTGCTTCACGCGAGTGGTTTTCCCCGAGTCCGTGATTCTTTGAGGGAAGCTGGTTTTCCTTCCATGAGCGTCGTAATGTTTGAGTTTAGGACAGGCGCGACGATCCTACAAGTCACATACTTTAGCTATATCGGCCTGTTATTCCGGCACCACATCATTTACTCCTTTTGTAAACAAGGGGAACCTACGCACTCTTCGAGCCGCGCGGGAATATTCGCTATCATAAGCTGATGAACCAAAACAGTATGACCACTAACCACGGCTAAGCTGAGTGGCTGGTGGTGGTGTTGTGGGCACGTGAACCAGTAAGGAAAGAACGTAAGCGGAAGAGAGACGAATAGGCCGTCATTATAGTGAACATACAGGTCGCAAATGCAGAAATCCGCTGATATAAGCGTCTTTGACAAAGGGCACATTGTTATGTCCCTGCGGTTGGAAACGAGAATCTCTGAAACGGTGAGGCTTGCCACCTGTTGGCGTAGTACTCTCGCTAGCACCTGTATTGAGTGGTTGAAGGATGGTGAAATAAGGAGTAGGCCGTATGGTACTTGACGACCACGTCTCATTACAAAACGTAGAGGTCGGATGATCCCCCACTGTGTAACCCAGGATTGGCAGCTATCTATGACAGATCTGACGACGGAGTACAATGCTGGTGCAGACACAAGTGTTTTGGAGTACGCTGTTCAAAGACCACTGCTGAACATGGAGCTCGACATCACATGGCCAATACGTGTTCCTGTGTTGACCCAGCGGCATCGCCAGTTATGGTTGCAGTGGGCACAGCATCACTGAGTTTTCACCGTGAAGCAATAGAAATGTGCAACCTGTCGAAGGGATCGCATTTCTGATTACACCAGGTCGATGATTGGGTCCTTTCAAGCCTTCATCTAAGCGAATGGCTGCACGAAACATGCAACTTGCCACAGATGGAGGCCGGTGAGGGCAGAATTACGCCATGGGGTTCAAATGGTTCAAATGGCTCTGAGCACTATGGGACTCTACATCTGAGATCATCAGTGTCCTAGAACTTAGAACTACTTAAACCTAACTAACCTAAGGACATCACACCCATCCGTGCCCGAGGCAGGATTCGAGCCTGCGACCGTAGCGGTCACGCGGTTCCAGACTGAAGCGCCGAGAACCGCTTGACCACACCGGCCGGCCATGCCATGGTGTACACTGAGTTGCCTTTCCATGGGATCCGTGGTAGTAATCGAAGGCATCATGACAGCAGTCAACTACATGAACATCATTGCGGATCACAAGCATCGCTTCATCCTTGAAGTCTTCCAGTACGGCGATGACATCTTCCAGCACGATAATTGTCTGTGTTGCAAGGTAACACTCGTGCTACAGTGGTTTTAGGCGCATTACACTGAGCTCACATTGATGTCTTGCTCAGCAAATACAGCAAATATGCCTGATCTGTAGCCATTGGAACAAATATCGGACGCCAGCTGCGTGCTCATAATTCATCATCCCGTAATCTGCGGGAATTGCTTGACCTGTGCGTGGATATCTGATCGCGCATACTTCTGAAATCCTGTCAAGGGCTTGTGGAATCCATGCCAAGCAGAATCTCTGTTGTACATGTTTGAATAGTGGAACAACTCCCTATTGAAGAGGTGGTCATAATGTCTTGGCCCATCGGCATAAATCATAGGTGTTTAAGATATTCAGGGTAGGTTCAGATCAGTGTAAACTGTCATTCGTTACTTAACATACTCTCTTTGTGCTGGTAATAATTAGTCTATTTCCAAACATGCAACAGAAGTAGTAGTTGCACTGAAAAATGGTGGAAGTCGAAACCCTACATTGAAGGCGAAGGGAAGATGGATTTTACGTTATATACTATTAGCTTTATTATCTGTGTTCTCAAAGGTACTAGAGTAGACAAGACCAGTAAATTACGACAAATAACAAAACGTTAATTTCTCATTAATGACTAGAACGACGCTACTACCGTTTCCATCGAGATTTGTAACACTTTTTTCTTAAAGCACGGCATATTTTTTCTTGCAGTTAAAATATAAATTTACTGTTTTTGTTTACCTCCTGACTTTATTCTGCAACATAACGTATTTTCGAATAAGACAGATGCAACCGAAAAATGATTTTTGGATAAGGAGGTTACACCTTTGCGACAAAAAGCTAAAAGAATGCCGGATGGACTCCTAAAAGTAGTTTCCTCTTTTCTTTATAGTCTAAACCCGAATAATAAACTGTAAGCTTGCCCATTCGTCACTATCTCATCACATATAGATGCGTGTTTCTCGAATGTATCCAGAGACAGAAAACACTAAACTGTAGCGGGTGCAAAGACAACGCATGGCGACCTGTATTGGGAACTGGCAGAGCTCGGTTCGCTGACCCGGCATCGCTCTGGGCCCTAACTGCGATTAATTAAACTTGGGCCATTAATCTCGCTAATAATTTATTTTACGAGTGATTTATGAAGCTCCCATCCAGAAAAACTCAATCGCAGACTGTACGGTTTCCCGCGTGTCAATAAATATAGCCGCCAGAAATATGATGTGCCGAAGCACAATTGTTTCAGTGGCAGATGTTAATAGCAGCTGCTGGGGAACAGAAGCAGCAAGCAGAACGATTACTACTTTTAGCTTTGTAGGTGGCGATAATACATGCGAAGGCCCCAACAGTCTGGCTACTCTTCAATTGAGAAAAGAAGTCGTTATCCTTAGTTGTCTTGACTGTCAAGACGAATAAGTGTCGCTTCATTCACTGCAAGGAATACCTTTAACACTGTACTGTTTCATAACAAAACACTTTGTCACCACGAAAAATCATAAATAATCAAGAAGTAGATCATCTGATGGGATGACGAAATCAAATACCAAAATGGTGCTAAATTTGTCGTTTTTTCTGATGAACGTCTCTAGGACAATTAAGTAAGGGCAAATAGTCATAAAAATCTGGGTATAATTTCTTTCGATATGTCATGATCTTTCGATAATTCTACAACACTATTAAAGTAATATGTCCGAAAGTGTTATCATACGATTAATTCTATTTGATATTCAGCCGTCAGAGTACCAAATGAAATAATTAGCTGTATAGTTTCCTTTTCCGTGGAACTTTTTGAAACATTCAAGCGCTCTTACAACTTATGCACCATTTCGTATGTGGGGAAAAAATATCCCACAGGAAACTGTCTGAGACATCTGACGACGTCTCCCGATGCCATGTGTTGAATAGCAGACTTGTTATTATTGTATTATTTGTAAATTTCACGATATCTATAACCAATTAACAAATATAACAGCCGTAAATTAGGACATAAATGAAGAACACTAACATAATTCATATATTACACTGGGGATTGACTGCATATAAAAGCACTTTAGTAGATGTGGTTCTTTTAGAGAAAGTGTGTACTTCTCTCAGTCAGACCTGACAACTGACTGATCCAGTCAGTCATAAGCGTAACTGCAGTTCAACGTAAAATCCAAACGACGGAGCAGTTTTGAGATTGCCGTACGTACGCATGCTCTGATATCTGTGAACTATCTTTACCTATATCTATATACCCGCACTGCTTACTTGAACATTCACGAGTAGCTGTCTTACTGATTTCTTGGATATTTATTTCCGTGTCGGCCCAAAGCACAAAGCATTATATGTTGCTGTGTGCTACTCAATTTTTACCTAAGGTTGAAAACATTATTTACTGTCTATGTCATGTACATAACAGCAGTACTACTTCAAAATCGATGGTGTATTGCCAGTTTTATCTGAACCTCAAGCCACAGAATATGCTTACTGAAAGTGATAAGAACGAGGACCATGAAGTGCTGGAATAGATGACAACTGTGTGTGTGGTGCATTTAGTATCTGTTATTTATATTATGGTTCTGGTTTTACATTAATTTCAAATTCCAAGTATCAAACGACGTTAATGTCACTAGCCTACATATGGAAATTTTATGAACTACATTAATAATTTCAAATGTGTGTGAAATCTTATAGGACTTAACTGCTGAGGTCATCAGTCCCTAAGCTTACGCACTACTTAACCAAAATTATCCTAAGGACAAAGACACACATCCATGCCCAAGGGAGGACTCGAACCTCCGCCGGGACCAGCCGCACAGTCCATGACTTCAGCGCCTAAGACCGCGCGGCTAATCCCGCGCGGCACATTAATAATCAATATAATCTTAAATGTTTATTAATAAATCATAACATAAAGTGGGTACATTATTTTTTTGATAGGAAGTTCAGGTTGTTGAGACCTGGTTAAAAAAAGCAATTCAGACCTGTGGGACTAATGGTTTGCTTATAAATCTGATCTCCACAAACATGTATTTCTCTCAAAACTCTGTGTGCTTTTGCGCCCTTGTGGCTCTCAGTGCTTCAGTTTTATTCTGTCTCTTGTATATGGCTTTAAAAGGTACCAGAATAAACGAGTTGTCATGTGTGCGAACACATATTAATGTATTACGTAAATATATAACACCAAATTTAAAACAATCAGTGATTGCTCTACGACTAAAAAATGAAGTTCAAATCCGTCTGTAAACGACTAAAAATGCGTATTACTTTACGAAACGCTATTCATTCCATTCAGTTAAAAAATCGTCAGTGTTCCAGAATCAAACCCATTTACTATTTTCGGTTGGGGCATAGATCTAAAAACAGGTCGTTTCATAAGATATTGAAGTTAGTGTCATAGTAAACGCGATTTCTAAATGTCTAAAACTGAAATAATTGAACGTTTTCCTAACGAAAATATTGAACTGCAGTTTTATGTAAAACCATACAGGATCGACTTGTATTTTAAAAAATATAGACTACTCAGCGCTGGAAGCCAAAGTCATACTACGCCAAAACCACCACTGCCAAACTCAATAATAACTGGAACACTTCTTAATGTAGGCAAAATGAGACGAAAGAGGTGGTAAGTAATCAATATCTGACAAAACGAACGGTTTTTAAATTACAACCAAAAGCAAAATTGTAGATATGTTTGGCACCAGACCGTTGAATAAAAGGACACACAGCTGGTGCAATACATACTCAATTTTAGTAATAGCAAAAACAGAAGTAGGTGTATAATGTCTGTACTCAGTCAAGTAACATACATACAGTGTGAACCTTAACCTCACCGACAAAATTTCGGAGATCGCTTGCGAAAATTTCGATGAGAATTTTAAATAGTAGACCCATGGTTTCCAGTCACTCGTTACAAGGTAGTAATTTAATGATGGTTCATTCCGTTTTCTACTCCAATTACCTTAATTTCTACGAAAATACTTTCCCATCAGTGAAAAAGAATCTAATATGCAATCATTATAGTGTGCTCTACACAAAACGCAGAGAAGTGCAATAACCTTTTTATCAGAATGCGTTCAATTTGTTCTCTAGTGTTCAGTACAGCACGCAGCAAATGAAACCTGTTCTCTTACAAGTATTGTCCAAAGTCTCGACCATCATGATCATGGCAGTGTGTACAGCATTTACCATCGACTGCTTATACACTCAAGAAACCTAGGGGGTGGGAGGGGGGCGGGGGGGGGGAAAGGTACTGTTTATTTTCTGACTCTCTCTGAATAGCTTTGTATGTTCGGAGAACTATCGCTGTCGCTTCATAACGCGATACTTGTATTGTTTACTTTATACCACTTATTTTGAACACTACAGTAGCTGAGTGCCTGAGGGGCGTTCAATAAGTGATGAAACACATTTTTTTCTCGTCCAATTTGGTAGAAAAAGCGCGGAATTCGTTCTTAGACATCGTGGAATACTCCCGCTTTATCCCTTATAGTTTCGTGAAGTTCCAGTAGGTGGCGGGGCTATACGTAGCCTTCGAAATGACGTTTGTAATGGAGGTGCGTTCCAAGCAGAGAACTGTCACTGAGTTTCTTTTGACGGAGTACCAGAGCATCTCAAATATTCATAGGCGCTTCCAGAATGTCTACGGAGACATTCTGGCAACGAACAAAAGCACGGTTAGTCGTTGGGCGAGGCGTTTGTCATAATCGTAATAAGGTTGCGCAAAACCTCTCCGATGTCCCGCGTGCCGGACGGCCGCACGCAGCTGTGGCTCCTGCAGAGTTGGAACGTGCGGACACACTCATTCGAGGTGATTGACAATCCACAACTGCACGTCTCCGTTGACAGAGCTGACACACTCATACACCAGGTTTGTGCCCGTTGGGTTCCTCGCAGCCTAACAGAAGACCATAAAGAGGCCGTCGCACTGAACGGAGATTATGTTGAAAAACAGGGTTTTGTAGACAAAAAAGTGGCGAATGATATAGTGTACTGGAAACATGAATACAACCAACCTCATTTCTGAAAAAAAAACGTGTTGCATTACTTATTGAACGCCACTAGTAAAGTAATCCGAACATGTTCTATACGCACGCTGAAGACAGTCGCGGCAGACTGACACTACTTGCTGGAGCATCGCGTGTTATAATGCCGCTTGACACGGCGAATCGCACCATCACCCTTTAGTGTACACCACTATACGGGGTGCTACCAAAATATCCCGAAAACATGAGTATTGCGCCCAGGAAATCAGCAGCAGCACAAACTTGCGCCGCCAGGTGCCCCTGGTTGTGTCTTTCAACTGCCAGTCTGCCACGTGGCGTTACTGTGAATGCAACGTTATGAAAGTTGTTGCTGATTTCATTACACCGTATTGTACGTGACCTCGTATTACGAAATGGCTGTCTTGAAGGAACAGAGGACCAGGATTAAGTTTTGTATTAAGCTCCGAAAGTCTGCAGCTGAAACCCACCGCATGTTAAGGGAGACTTTCGGTGGACAACCTTTGAGGCAAGCGAGAAAATATGAGTGGTTTAAGCGATTTAAAGCCTGCCGGGAGTCTGTGGAAGATGGCAAACAATCGCACTCGAGCCGACCGTCATCTACGATTGCGAGAGTACCTAAAGTGATGCACGAGGACAACGCTGCTATTTTATACGAGGCATGTCAACGCATTCTAGTTTATGAACTCAACGAACTGCAGAGAACATCGTTCATCTTTTGAACGCCGACCAATGAGACAATCGAGTTCAGGTTTTCACTGAACTGCAAATGATGATCGAAATTTCCTGTTCTGTATCATAACTGTGTACGTTTATGTCCCTGAAACAAAACGTCAGTCTTCCCGTTGAGACGCCATATTTCCGTGACCCAAAACACCGCGCCAGGCTCTCTACAACATAAAGTCAAGAGTACTGATTTTTTTTATTTTTGTTTATGGACTTGTCCATAAGGGATCTCATTCATGCGGACGGATAACATTCTGCAACATGATTTTTGATACTTGCGTAATTTTCGCAGTTCCTGCAATATTTATCCGCTGATTTTACATCTGTTAGCTTTTTCCATCACTTGCAGTTTATTCAAAAATCAAATAAACTTATTTTTCATTTAAATCTAAGTTCAACAGTGGAAAATTTTACTACAAGGAAGGGAAATTTCATTTTAGTAAGTTGTCACTTTTTTTTTTTTTGTATTTGGCCTCACTTCTCACACTCACCTGGCTGCCAAGCGGGAAACTTCAGTTCACTGTTGATATGCTGTAGTGTTGTGAGGTTATATTTGTGATGTTAAATGCAGTTTTTCAGTCCCTTAAAACAGAGTTCCCGCAAGTGTTTGAATAACTCAAATGTAATAGGTTGTATTTCTGGTACCTACGTAATTTCTATGCAAAAATAGGACATTAACATCTTCGTCAAACATGTCTTCTACGCATACTTTAGTATAATGCTTGGTGATGAAGACAGAAAGTGGCCTCCACACATGGTATGCCGTACATATGTTGAGGAACAGACTGTGGAAAAATGGAAAGAGGAAATTAATGGCTTTTGCCATTCCCATGGTTTGGATGGACCGCAAAATCACGTATATGACCTTCATTTTTGTGTAGTTAACGTTGGAGGTCATAACGCAAAATGTAAGAAGGATGTAAAATATGCTAACATTCCTTCGGCCGTAACGACCAGTTACGCATAGCCAATCTGTCTGTCCCTTTTCCAGTTCCACGTACCATTCTCGAAGGTTTGCAAAGGAGAGCAGGTGAGAAAATGAAAGCGAGGACGGTGATGGTTACAAGTCGGACGAAGAGTCTGCAGCAGATTTACGTAATCAAAATTAAGTAAATGATTTCACTAGTGACTTCAGTCAGACAAAAGAAGCCGCCGAATTGTTTGGGTCAAGACTAAAAGCGAGACGCCTTCTACTACAAGGAGTATCATTCTCTTGGTACAGGAACATTGAAGGGAATTAATTAAATTCTTTAAAGATGAAGACCACATGAGTTTTTGTTGTTGTGATTTTGAGGGTTTATTGAATTTACCTAACGTAACATATGATCCAGGTAAGTTGAGATTGTTTATACACTGATCAAACCGTAGCCAAAAGGTACATTTTCACATAATGACCAAGGTGGCCGAGCGGTTCTAGGCGCATCAGTCTGGAACCGCGCGACTGCTACGGTCGCAGATTCGAATCCTGCCTCGGGCATGGATGTGCGTGACGTCCTTAGGTTAGTTAGGTTTAAGTAGTTCTAGGTTCTAGGGGACTGATGACCTCAAATGTTAAGTCCCATAGTGCTCAGAGCCATTTGAACCATTTGAACATAAATGGAAATTTGTTTAGTACGCCGGCACGGTAGCTCTGCGTGTTCGGTCAGAGGGCCGATTGTCCTCTGTAATAAAAATCTGAGTAAAGGAATCAACGGTCAACTTGAAGGGACGGCATGTGACGTCCGCACAGACCAAACTAAAAAAAAAAAAGTGGTCAGCGTGACAGAAGGTCAATCCTACGGGCCCGCGTTCGATTTCCGGCTGGGTCGGAGATTTTCTCCGCTCAGGGGCTGGGTGTTGTGTTGTCCTAATCATTATCTTTTCATCCCCATCGACGCGCAAATCGCCGAAGAGGCGTCAGATCGAAAGACTTGCACCCGGCGAACGGTCTACCCGACGGGAGGCCCTAGTCACACGACCTTTAGTTTTTACTATTAGGATACGTATGAAAACGTTCTTAAAGTTGTGTTGAAATACGTGAACTATGAATAACATTTGACTCTATTTTCAAGGAAGGGAAATTTCGCCATATGTCAGTAAGAACTGGATGCAGTAAAATCAGCAAATGAAAATTAAACTTCATAGGTCTTTTTTTGTTTTTTTAATAATTATTAGCATTTCAACTGAACATATACCATTCTCCAGGTAAAGCAGTGTGTGGTGAATCTGTACAAGGTTACAAAATGTACAATTTATTTTTAATGCAGTTAAAAGAATTCCCTGTTTGAGCGTGATTTCAACTAAGACTTCAGATATGATTTGCGCAGAAAAACGAAGTGACATAGGAAAAACAAAATCAGATTTGAAATCAGAATGAAAAAAAATTTAAATATCATCTTACAGCCGTGAAACATAGTTGCTACTTAAGTTTTAAAATGCAGTATAATGTAATCAGGGGAAAGATCTGCTGCGACGTCCTGAGGAGATTTATGGAAGATGTCAAGTGCAAAAGGCCTAAGGTAGTTTTCTGATTTTTACAAGATATTCTCGGAAATATTGTGTATAGCACCTAGCAGTAGCGGCGTAATCCGCCTTTCCTCCTTCGGCGTAGCTCCCGTCTCGCCACAGCTAATCAGAGCCTGCAGGAGAAACAATACACATCTGCGGGTGGAGTTGGTGGGGGTGGGCGGTGTTGGCAGCTGCCGCGTGCCGGAGCGCTGTGCGGTGTTGCGAGCAGGCCGACAGCGCGGTCCGCTCATGTTTATGTAGCGGCAGCTGCCAGGCATGGCGCAGCGCAGTCGCGAAAGCTCGCGTTAATGTCGCGCGTGCCGCCTGCAGCTTACTGCTTGCTTGCTGCCAAAATGCTTTTCCTCGTCCGCTGCCGACTTTTGCACGGCTCCTGACCGCGATTCGTGACTCACTGCGGCGGGTGTTCTCTTCACGTATTCCGTCCACAACTACAGAGTCAGCGTGCGTTTGGATTCTGGATCGAAGCGAACACCGGCTTGGCCTATACCATAAGGCGTCGTACAACTCTCTTCAATCTATTGCAGAGAAATCCTTATACCACACTTTACGGACTATAAGACGCACTTTTTCCTTCGAAAAATTGCCTCCAAAATACAGGTGTGGTCTTATACTCGAAATAAATAATAAAATTTCCAGTGCACCGATGAGACAAACATGTATTGTGAGGATTCACGAGCTTGCTAAAACTGTCTGCCTCCCGTCCCGCCATCACAAACTCGGAGGACTGTGTAGCCTCTGATGGGTCACTGCAGTCTATGGTCCCAGTGAACTTGAACTGAAAGTGATTTGTGTTATCGGTAACGTACAATATTTTTGTTAGTAGCCAGTTTCCTAAGGGAAAATATGATACGGACTATAAATTGAAAGTAATAGCATATGCAGAAATGAAATGGTCGTGCGGCATTGACGGGAGGGAGGCTCCATCCTGGAAAGTTCGGCCGCCGAATTACAAGTCTTATTTCAGGTGACGCCACAGTGAGCGATTGTGTGTCAGTGATGATGAAATGACGACGACAGCACGACACAAAGTCCACGAGAGGAGAAAATCTCCAACCCAGACGGGAATCGATCCCGGGCCCGCTGCATGGTAGGCAAGCACGTTACTACTTAGATAAGTAGGCGGAGAGCATATGCAGAAGAACATGGAAACAGTGCAACTGAGCGGCATTTCGGCCCTCCACCAACAGAAATAAACCATTCGCCAGTGGCGGGCTAGTAAAGAAGAACTGAAAAAAAAATGAGGGAGACTAAATATGCAAATAGAGAATTGAATGTAATATGACGATTTTCAGGAATTTTAAACGTCAGTTCGGTTAGTCTGGCTTTGCAATGTAATAATGAAAATGGTAAGAATGTTATTAAAAAATGCTTAAAAATTAAGGTGCGTCTTATAGTCTGTTACGTCTTACATTTAGTAAAATACGGTACGTAAACCAATAGTGTTATTCGAGAAACCCGGTATCTTCAAATGAAGAGGACATTGCACTCTAAATTTTTTATTGTCAATTTTAATAGTCTTCATTACAATGCACTCCACTAATAACCACATAACTGAGTTCGGAACTATTTTCAGATCGTAATTTAATAGTAACAGATACCTGAGACTTTAGACTGCGTTACTAATTACGGTGAAACTGTGATCGGAGATGGTTGTTGGCCAACCGAAACCTGTTATCTAGTTACTATTGGACTGTACGGCAATTAAAATTTGTAACCTATCATGTTATACAGGGCCTTAAAAAGTGTCGAATATTTTGACAGGTGGTAGTACTCATCGAAACAAGAAAAACAATAGCAGTAAACATGATGTCATGAACACGTACTTTATGAGAGCTGAACATTTATTCGTAGGATATACTGAATATACATCTGTTTCCCTTCGGTATAATCTGACTTTTTATAAGTACAACAGTTGTTCATCACGATCAGGTAAGAGAAAGACACATACATTCAGCCGCTGTCACAGTTGTCTGAAATTGGTTCCTGGATTTTCGTCCACTAAACGTTGCACACTTTCCTCCATCTCAAGCGTGAGAAATCTGCAACTACTCCGACAGTTTACCTTTTGGGGCCTTGGAGCACGCATATGGCGCAAGGAAAGTCGATCGAACAGCTTACCACGCAGTTCTCTGTCACGTGGATATTTTTGAACGTAAAGGTTCGGCCTCGCAAGTTACTTCCATTTGCTAAACCATACCAGAAAATCATATCTGTTATGTCACTTGCAGAGCAGTGGGCTTCTGTTTCTTACAAGTGATAGGAAAAAGAAAAGGAAATGTACCGAACAGTTCATATGACATATAGCACAATAAGTCATGGTTTAATAAGAGGTGAGATTAACTTGCTGCACAGTAATATACTAAAACGAATCGAACCACAGAACTTACTACAGACTAACTAATGCCCGGATTAACCAAAAGTCTTTCAGATCCTCCTGTCGTCAAGTTTTCAGATCTCGGAAAGAGTGTTTTCAAACACGTGGTAATTCTACTTGTTTGCCTTGTTTTGATGAATACTACCACCCCTCAAAGCATATGACATTGTTTTAAGATCCTGCATATTCCTTCTCTCTCTCTCTCTCTCTCTCTCTCTCTCTCTCTCTCTCTCTCTCTCTCCCTCTCTCTCCTCTCTCTATGTGTGTGTGTGTGTGTGTGTGTGTGTGTGTGTGTGTGTGTGTGTGTGTGTGTGTGTGTGTGTGCATGCGTCCGCGCGCGCGCCAGATTCTTAAGTGCAATTGCTTAGCAATTGACTATGATGACTGCATGTAGAATTCACTACGCAATGCTAAGGGTGAGTGAGAGAGAAGAGAATGGATGAAATTCGGCGTTGGTATTTAACCCAGTTCAGTCAGATAACATCTAAGTTATCTTCCTGATTAACACCTCTACGTTAAGTACACATCACTAGTTACAGTGTCACATGCAGTAATGACACACTACGGAAAATGTTGAAGGTTTACCCAGGGAATTGGCACGAGATCTGGTGAACGGTAACTTCAAAATAACACTCTCCATCTGCCCCAAACTCCCTCCATTTTCCTGGTTATGCACATGGCTGCCACCAGCAGGATTCGAAATGGCTATCTTGGAGGCAAGCGCCATCGTTTAACCGTGTGCTAGCGATTTCGGAAACATAGGTGAGAAAGGTTATATCTAAAACTGCAAGACGGTAATGAGAGTGGGAAAGAAGGTATGGGAAATGCTGCAAGTAGGAGGCTTCTCGATTCAGATACAAGATTGTTTAGACAAGAAAGACTTCTTTTCCGAAACTGAAATAAATATCCTAATTCGCGATGACCTAAACTTATGGTAGCGCGAGGTAGTCGATAGCTCTCGTTTCGCCACCACGAGGTACATAGTGCCTGGTATGGCAAACAAGGGATTTTCAATGATCAGGAGTTAGGAAACAGCTGAAACAGACTCAGGTAGGAAGTAAAAAGCCTAAGCCAATACGTGCCGTGTGTTATCAAGTGCAGTTTACTACAAATATTTTTTAGCGTTGTAAATCGCCATATCTGTGAGTCATGCAAAGACTATTTACTCGGTTATCACAAGGTATGCATTTGCCCGTCAGCGATAATGATTTCAGCATGGCCGATAGACATCTCACTCTTGTGTTGTATCTGCAACCGTTTTATTACTACGTTTATTAGATTCTGCATATAAAGAGCAAGCCTGTTCCTGGTTTTCTAGGCCTTAGGGGATCATCTTCCCGCTTGTTTGCCATGTTAATATCCGAAGCTGCCGTATTCATAGGTAATAGGCCAACCGGTCTGTCTGCCACATGCAGAACTCAGGTTCGGTCCTTGGTGCTGTGAGAAATATTTTCTTGTTGGGAAAATTGAAACGGGAACACAAAACTTCATGAGGAGAACTGAGGAGCTACCTGAATGAGAAGTGGCGGCGTCTGGGTCTGTGAAGCTGACAAAGGCCTGGAGAGTGGTGTGCTGAGCCTAAGCCCTTCACACAGCTCTGAGTGAAGCCACGGTGGGGTCGCTATTATTAAAATTACATTATAAGGTTGCAGTGGACAGATCAGAAATTACTACGGTAGGGAGCAGCGGAAGTGGCGGGTGGAAGGGGTAAGTCAGTTCAACTGCACTTCTTTTTTAAGTGCCAGTGAGAAACTTTCGGGCTAGTCCAACTTTATCTGATCCTCTGAGCACATGCTGTTGCTACAGTGTCGTTTCTGCCACAGGTAGCTTCGCAGGAAGCAACGACTTCCGAATTAACACCTACACTGAAGAGCCATAGAAACTGGTACACCTGCCTAATATCGAGTAGGGCCCCCGCGAGCACGCAGAACTGCCGCAACACGACGTGGCATGGACTCGACTAGTGTCTGAAGTAGCGCTGGAGGATATTGACTCCATGAATCCTGCAGGGCTGTCCATAAATCCGTTATAGAGTAAGAAGGTGGAGATCTCTTCAGAACAGCACGTTGCAAGGCATCTCAGCTAAGCTCAGTAATGTTAATGTCTGGGGTGTTTGGTGACCAACAGAAGTGTTTAAACTCAATAGAGTGTTCCTGGAGCCACTCTGTAGCAATTCTGGTCGTGTGGGGTGTCGCATTGTCGTGCTGGAATCTCCCAAGTCCTTGGGAGTGCACAATGGACATAAATGGATGCAGGTGATCGGACAGGATGCTTACGTAAGTGTCACCCGTCAGAGTCGTGTCTAGACGTATCAGGGATTCAATATCACTCCAGCTGCACACGCAACACACAATTCCATAGGGCATACGAACTTGAACAGTCCTCTGCTGAGACGCAGGGTCAATGAATTCATGAGGTTGTCTGGATACACGTAGACATCCATCAGCTCGATACAGCTTGAAACGAGATTCGTCCGACAATGCAATATGTTTCCAGTCACCAACAGTCCAATGTCGGTGTTGACGGGCCCAGGGGAGGCGTAAAGATTTGTATCGTGCAGTCATCAAGGGTACACGAGTAGGCCTTCGGCTCAGATACCCCTTATCGATGATGTTTCGTCGAATGGTTCGGACGCCGAGACTTGCTGATGGCCCAGGATTGAAATCTGCAGCAATTTGCGGAAGGGTTGCACTTATGTCACGTTGAACGATTCTCTTCAGTCGTCGTTGGTCACGTTCGCGTTCTTGCAGGATCTTTTTCCGGTAGCAGTGATGTCGAAGACTTGATGTTTTACCGGATTTCTGATATTCACGGTACACTCTTGAAATGGTCGTACGGGAAATCCCCACTTCATCGGTAGCTTGGAGATTCTATGTCCCATCGCTTGTGCGCCGACTGTAACACCACCTTCAAACTCATTTAAATAACCTGCCGTTGTAGCAGCAGTAACCGATCTGACAACGGCGCCAGACACTTCTTGTCTTACATAGGCGTTGCCGACTGCAGCGCCACATTCTTCCTGTTTACACATCTCTGTATTTGATTACGCATGCCTATACCAGCTTCTTTGGCGCTTCAGTGTATGATTGGTAGTGTTAAAATGCCAATTCATGCTGCTGCCTGCACGGCTTTACAATAGTTTTTCGTGTTCGGCCAAAACCGACTCTGTAGATTCTGGTACCTTCAGTACTTTCCCCTTTAGCCACAAGTTTCACTGTTCCCTAGTGATAGCATTATATCCACTTGAAATCAGGACGGAAAATAATGATGGATATTTAACATACTCAGGCAGAGAGCTATACGCAGATATTTTGTGATCTGTAGGGCTGATTGCTGTCATTCTGAAGAAATGTTGTGATGTGTGACATTTACTCGCCCCATTAAGCCGTATTCACTTACGCCGCATCCCCTAAGAAATAGCCAGTAGAGAAGCTCTTACGCCTTCACTTATACGCAGTGTACGAAACGCAACCTCTCGGCAGTATGCTTGGATGGGACGTGGCTGCACGGTTGTCTCTTGTTGTAGACCGTGAACTTCCAGCGCGACTTCTCCCGCTGACCGTGACTTGGGTCGGCTTTTACTGCCACTAATCGTCATTACAGCAATTGCTCACTCGTTAGACGTCTTCAGGCGGCGCCATTTCCCAGCTCGTGAGGTTACGAACATGACATGCCCACTTCACTTCATCTTTACTCCGAACAAAGTAAGTTTTCTTTCGTCTACGGGAGAAAACAACAAAAATGTAGTCATACAGGTTCCAAAAGATGTTTCTGGCTGCAGTGAATACTGCTTTTGATGTCTGATGAGTACCGAAGCGTCATCAGAATGATAAACTCGAAATTTCAAAGCGTTTGTAGGGTGTCTTGGGTAGTCACAGAACAACTTGCCGTTATCTGTGCGAATCCCAGTCCACTTACTAAGAAGTATCACAATAGTATAGGAATTTTAGTACTGAAATGCATGAATGCTACTAGCAAAATTTTAACATTAATTTTCCTAATATAATATTACAGCCGTCATTTGTTCTAGTGTAATGTAAAACGCAGGGAGGAATTTGATGTGCAAACTTTATTCTACAGGGACCTACACGGATACACTGTAGCATGGTAATGGCACGCATAATTTCTCGATATAGTTACCAAGCACACTGAAATAATCTTTCCATGAATTTATTAAGGTATCGCTGCCTGCACAGAGTAAATCTGCAAAAAGCTCCTGTAACGGTGCTATAAACGCTTAGGGAACCTAGAAACAATTTGTGATTCGCTAACACTCTATCATAATTTCGGTCGTCCGTATTTATCTGTCTCTCTTACAGTCCGTATACAATGAGCTGACAAAAGTCAGGGGATAACTCCCAGTATCGTGTCGGAGCTCCTCTTGCCGGTGTAGTGCAACAACTCGACGTGGCATTGACTCAAAAAGTCGTTGGAAGTCCCCTGCAGAAATATTGAGCCATGCTGCCTCTATAGCTCTCCACAATTGAGAAAGTGTCGCCGATCGAGGATTTTGTGCACGAACTGACCTCGATGATGTCCCAGAAATTTTCGATGTTATTCATATTAGGCGATCTGGGTGGCCAAATTATTCGCTCGAATTGTCTAATATAATCTCCAGACCAATCGAGAACAACTGTGGCTCGGTGACATCACGCATTGTCATCCATAAAGATTCCATCGTTGTTTGCGAACGTAAAGACTATGAACGGCTACAAATGATCTCCAAATAACAGAATAGCCATTTCCAGTTAGTGATCGGTTAATGTGGACCAGAGGACCCAGTCCATTCCATGTAAACACAGCCCACACCATTGTGTAGCCACCACCAGCTCGCACAGTGTCTTGTTGACAACTTGGGTCTGGCTTCATGGGGTCCACGCTACACTCGAATCCTGTCATCACCTCTTACCAATTGTAATCGGGAGTTATCTGACCAGTCCACGGTTTTCCAGTGGTCTAGGGTCCAAGTGATACGGTCACAAGCCCAGAAGAGGCGCTGCAGGCGATGTTGTGCTGTTAGGAAAGGCACCAGAGACGGTCGTCTGCTGCCATAGCCCGTTAACGCCAAATTTCGCCGCAGTGTCCTAACGGATACGTTACTCGTACGTCCCACATTGATTTCTGCAGTTTTTTCACGCAATGTTGCTTGTCTGTTAGCACTGACAACTCTACGCATATGCCGCTGCTCTCCGTCATAAAGTGAAGGCCGTCGGCTCCTGAGTGGTTCGTGGTAAGAGGTAATGCCTGAAATTTGGTATTCTAGACACACTCTTGACACTGTATATCTCGGAACATTGAATTCCCTAACGATATCCGAAATGGAATGTCCCCTGCGTATAGCTGCCATTACCATTCCGCGTTCAAAGTCTGTTATTTCCCGTCGTGTGGCCATAATCTCGTCGGACAGCTTTCACGTCTGTCATCTGAGTACAGATGACAGCTGCCCTTTTATAGCTTGTGTACGTGTTACTCCGGCAATCTGTCTGTCACCGTAGTGTAAGTCACTGGATGTTGGATTCTTGAAGCGTTGGTCTAGTACTTCACACAAAAGCGCCGCAATGATTCAGGTGTGTTGGCAAATGAATGTACCTGTTCATCGTCTTGAGAGAATAACCATTTTCAGTCATTACGATATTGCTACTTTTGACCAATTACGTGAATTCAGCCCCCTTATAAAAGACAGGGGAGACCACTGGAATATCATATGCATCGGCTCCTGCCTGAATATTAACGTTTTGGTTGTCTGAGGTAGCATCAACGTGAAATTTGAAGAACCAGGTGTATCTTACGGATGTGAGAGATTTTGTTATCATTCTTTTACAATCCCCTGTAAATCATGAAGAAAACATTGGCTCAATGATAGTACATGTTAATACGCATACGTAAATTTCCTTCTCACATGATGCCAATGAATAGAGATGGCTATTTGCAGACGCTTTGTTATGTACTGCTAAATGATAAGTATCGAACAAATTTAAAGCTTCAGAAGTACAATTAAGTTCACGTAATCAGTGCAGGGGAGTGAAAGAAGTTATCTACAGATAGACAGCATTTGGAGGCAGTGAAAATCAGGCAGCATCCTTTTTGATAAGTTCCTGTCTTCTGGCAACACATAATTCACAGGAGACGTCTTCTTGTAGGTGCGTGCAGAAACGAAAACCAATACCGCTGCCTAATGGAGGCTTCCTTTCAGGCAAACAAAATGACAGTCAGGAGTATAAAAAGATCGTTGTTATCTGTACTTCGCAATACTGAGAACCCGTTGCAAGCAGGGGAGAAGATTAAGATGAATGTAAAGAAAAATATACGAGAAAGGTAAGGAAAAGAAAGATAATGATAAGCTGCACCTTGTATACCTTGTATGTGTAGCTGTGGCGACACTTGGAAAATGTTCATCATGCAACAAGCCACACTCTTAATCAACATAAAGACCAGCAGCTCATATAATAGTCACGTGTCTCGTCGGATAAACCTTAGATCACTACACAGCGAGCCTTTGATGATATTAGCGTGCAGAGGGACAGAATGACACTGAAGCTGTGTATATATACTACAGACACAAGTAAGATATTCAAGTTGAGGAATTACACAAGCTTTTTAGAACACGTTTTCAGATAAACTGGACCTTTCATACGTAGACACGAAGAATAACATGTGAAATGTTGGCGTCCTTTGCTTTACTTCCAGAGTTTAGTAGAACTGAGTTTTGTGTGACATGAACAGTCAAAATTATGATGATGACTGTGTCCATGATCTAAATGAAATTATTAAATGTAGATAGTCCGATTATAGCTGTTGAAAATATTTATTGCAATTGCAGTTTCGACATTCTGTCACTTTCAATCCTAGTGGCTCATTAAAACCTACCACACAACGTTGGGTCATGACATGCTGGAACACATTTCCCAGCGGTCTTAATGAAAACACACATGGTTGTACAGCGCTTTAACATACCATGTTAGCACGACCCATATGGTGAGCATATAAACAGCATTCCACTCACACAAAAATAAAATCTTCATCCACAACATTCACAGAAAAGAAACGCACGTTGCATGAGCGATAACCATATTTACATCTACGTTACTAGTTTACAATTCACAATTAAGTAGCTGACAGAAGATTCATCGAATCACCTTCAAGCAGTTTCTCTAACGTTCTTCTCTCGAACAGCACGCGAGAAGAACGAACACTTAAACCTTTCCGTGCGAGCTCTGAGTTCTTTTATTTAACTGACTATGCATGTGGGCGCCGAGAAAACATTTTTCGCATTCGGAGGAGAAAGTTGGTGACTGAAAATTCATGAGGAGATCCTGCCGCGACGAAGAACGCGTTAGTGATTGAAATTTCGTGAAAAAAACCTGTCGCAACGGAAAACACCTTTCTTTTAATTGCCACCCCAATTCACGCATCATAGCCATGGCACTTTCTCCCCTATTTTGCGGTAGTACAAAACGACCTGTCCTTTAAACTTTTTCGAAGTCCTCTGTCAATGCTATGTGATGAGGATCCCACAACGAGCTGTAATACTCCTGAAGAGGACGGACGAGCGTACTGTAAGCAATCTCTTTAGTAGACCTGTTGCACTAATTGTTTTGCAAATAAATCGCATTCTTTGTTTGCCTTTCCCCACAACATTACCCATGAGATCATTCTAATTTAAATTATTCGTAACTATAATCATTGATTATTCAGTTGAATATGTATTTACATTCAGACTGCTGGGAACTATGTTCCCGCACGACACTACTTAACGTTGTAGGGTGGGCATAAACATCCCACTGTACTTGAAAACGACAAAGTGCAGAAATTACAACAGCACTAATGAATTTTAACAGCTATAAGCGGTTTGACTACATTCAGTACTAACAGGTCACTTGCAGAGCGACGTTTTATTACATTCCAGGCCAGTTGTCTTCGAATAAGGTAAGATGATGAAAAAACGAAGATGATTGAAAGATCGTATGTCTGGGCATTCTCTTGTAATAAAGCATTTATTGTGTGATGAAGAATAGTTTTGACTTTAGTACTCACTGCTTACGTACAAAAATAAAGTCATATGTCATTATTATCTCGATGATTCAGAAGGGGCTGTTTAGGCGCCTGAATAGCTTGCGCAGTGGCTCTTTTGTCCTTCATGTGAAATTGCTTTGTTTCTATCGCAAGTGATTCTCCTAGGTGAAAGTGGGTATGTGTGTATACCTAGAAGGATGGTAACAATGAGGAGGACAGACTGAACAGAGTTCTGAAGGTAGTCTACAGCTCTTGAATACCACCGAGGAGCCGACTAAGGTTAGCGTCCAAATATGATGGAGGGATCACATTAACTGTGTACCATGCTCTCATTCCATGGGAACCTCCGAAGAAATTTGGGATTTATATTAGGACGTCCGCGCGAGGTTTGGTGGTTAGGGGATGGCTACCACCACCATTTCTCGCCTTGTTGATTAAACGCTGACGAGGAAAAATCAATCTTTTCCCTGTCTGGTCTCCCACAGACTACCTATGGCGGAGCTTTTCCACCACGCAATAGGCAGATTTTCGCCAGTGGGAGCAATAGCAATTCGTAACAGTTGTGATTGTCGACGTATACCAATTGCATCCCACAACGTTATCACTCCAGACCTCAAGTTTGAGAAAATTTCAAATCATGAGTTGTTCAGGCTACAAAGGTCGCATGAATTCAGTCAGTGGCATGCTAAGTAGAGACAGGTTGTTTGCTGGGTAAAATATAACTCGTATTTGGTTAACAAACCGAGTGTATGACTGCTGTGTTTCGATTTACGTATGTACTAGAATGGCATGTTGAGTGAATGGGATGCGTTGGGAGTATTTCAGTATCAGTGTTAATTGTAATTCACTAGACAGATACAGTTTTCAACAGCTCTTGGTACGCCTAAGAGACAGATATGGGAAAGACGAGCTTTTGTATCAAGACAACACATTATCACTTGTTGTCTCAAACGTGGAGCCGTTCTCACATCGCAGTGTGTGTTGTTTCTGCACTGATCTGCCTGATTATAGCTTTCAAAGAACAGTAAACCAAATGAAACAATTTACAAATTGAAAATCAGACGTAATTAACGCTGCAGATCAGCAGTTTGTTTTGGCAATGATGCGGTTTATAAGTCTGAAATTGTTTGTTTGTATTACCTGAGGAAGGTGGATTAAATGGAACCTTCAAGGCGTCCGTTTCTACAGCCACGTCATTATACAGGGAATAATGGATGTAAGAGCAGATTTTTTTATGTGGTATTTTCATATGTACACACATCACTGTGTTGGTTGTTTTCTCTCTGCATCGAACATCTTTCCACAAACACATCACAAACTGATGATCCCTGCATGGCCGTAATTGCACCACTAAACGGACGAAGCCTATCAGTATAGACTAATCACTTTGCGTCCATGGCTCCTCACGTCAACACCGGACCTGCTGCCCACGGGAAACTAAACATTAATGTCTCGCTCTAGCGACGTGTACTTGGAGGCACTAACGAACCTAAAAACGTACAACGTGTAATAGCTATAATTATTAGTCTGTAAATGAGGTAAATACCGATGTAATGTTGTTCAGTATACCGTTCTCAGTCTCCAACAGAAATACTGGTATATACAGGGTGGTCCATTGATCGTGACCGGGCCAAATATCTCAAGAAATAAGCATCAAACGAAAAAACTGCAAAGAACGAAAGTCATCTAGCTTGAAGGGGGAAACCAGATGACGCTATGCCTGGCCCGCTAGATGGTCCTGCCATAGCGCCATGTGGGGGAGGGGCGGGGGCGTTGGGTTGTTTTGGGGGAGGAGACGAAACAGCGAGGTCATCCGTCTCATCAGATTAGAGAAGGAAGCGGAAGGAAGTCGGCCGGCCCTTTTCAAAGGAACCATCCCGGCATTTGCCTGAAGAGATTTAGGGAAATCACAGAAAACCTAAATCAGGATGGCCGGACGCGGGATTGAACCGTCGTCCTCCCGAATGCGAGTCCAGTGTGCTAACCGCTGCGCCACCTCGCTCGGTGCGCCATCTGGTTTCCCCTTTCAAGTTCGACGAGTTTCGTTCTTTGTAGTTTTTTCGTTTGACGTTTATTTCGTGAGATATTTGGCCCGGTCACTATCAATGGACCACCCTGTATACCCGTTACACCCTCTATATAACTGTTGTACTTCGAAGAACACCCGGCTAATCAATTCAGACAAAAGAACAAATTCTTGATAACGCTATCTATTTCACTCAGCTCTTAAAGTATGAAAAGTAACGGTATTTTTTGCAGCATTACTGCTACTTATTTGGCCAAGTGTTTAGCGTCACCGATTTGTCAGTAGACTGGTATTTGACTCAGTCAACTATCACCGGTTCTTTCGGGATGGGAAGTCTGGGCCACAGTCCACCCAGCTCCCTCAGAGCCACAGAGAAACTACTTGAAGAAATAAGGTTCAAATGGTTCAAATGACTCTGAGCACTATGGGACTTAACAGCTGAGGTCATCAGTCCCCTAGAACTTAGAACGATTTTAACCTAACTAACCGAAGGACACCGTATACATCCATGCCCGAGGCAGAATTCGAACCTGCGACCGTAACAGCAGCGCGGTTCCGGACTGAAGGGCCTAGAACCGCTCGACCACAGCGGCCGGCGAAGAAATAAGGGGCATAGCATAATGAATAACAGTTTGTACGCCAGACGGAAACAGAAATTTGAAGCCAAGAGATGGTGTGAGTGTCTTTTTCGCATACAGCGTTTCTAGAGACCGCCCATTTTACCATTCTGAATCAATCACTCTCTGTAAGTCCTATGAATAAAAGCTACGTCCAATTCCTTTTCCACACTCAGTACGAGCATCTACGACCTAGTTTGTATTGAATATTGACGCAACTGAAGATACACTACCGATGGATGGCTGTGTGCTAGTCTCGTTGACCTATACAGCACAAACATCTTACCCTTTTTTATACGTCATCTCCATTTCGTAGGTTTTTGCTGCTGCTGTAGCATTAACGGCACAGGCACTGTGCTACCTGGGAAGCCGCGCAGGCGTGTGTTATGGCCCGGGGCCGGCGGAGAGCAATAACACGACCGCCACGGCAAACCCCTGTCCCACGCCTCCCCCCGCACTTTAATCAACACGGCCAATTTATTAAAGTGCCGTTCGTCACAACAAAAACCTCGTGAGCAGGTAAAGGCCGGAGGAGGGGGCACAACTTTCTGCCCATACTGCTGTTGCGTCGCGCGATGAAATTTAATATTCACTGCCAAAACGTACGGACTGCCGGCTCCCGTCCTAGCCGTTCCCAGGCTAAGCGGCCATACGTCACTGCTGCAGGACGTATTTTACAATCTCCGTGGCTTTCAGTAGTATTGTCTGTGAAAGAAATTTCTTGTCAGCGCCTTTATTCAATGTCTTGAATACGTTTGCCACTGACGCGATCTACTGCAGCGATCGGGGATAAACTGATGCTAAGAGAGAAGCAAGTTCCTTCGCATAATCTGCATCGAATCGTACATGTATAATCCATCAGATCCAAGTCACATTTGTGCCCTTTTGAAAATGGAGAGGAAGAACCATTATCTTCTCGAGTAATACAACGAACTCCAGAGTTGAATTTCGAACCAAATCCAACACTTTGCCTTGAAGTAGCTCCTGCGTTATCTTTACCAATCTGTGACATCTGTTAAATTCGCCACAATGAAGAAAGCACTTGGTAATATGGGGAATCGATCCAGGATCCCAGGCGTAGCACTTACGAACTGATGACGGTTGCACGAAACAAGAAAAACACAGTAAGTCGGAAGAGAGTGTGAAGCTATGACTTTGCAAATGCCTCGAAATAAAGGTAAAGGAAGATACCTAATAATAGGTGCGGAGTGCACAACTGGAAAAAGAAATGGACCGAGGTTCCACACTTAAACCTAGTCGACCACTGTGTCTGCAATTGGAGAGGGAATTGCATCTTTCATACCAGCATAAGGGACGGCGCTATGTGGAAACAGTCGCCCCCAAACATTCCATTACGTCAGAGATGTGACTCTGGTGTGTATAGCAGGAGATTTTTAGGAAAAATGTTCCGCCTGCTTTCAATTACGGAGACACCTCAAGAGAATATAATGCACTAAATCACCCCTGTGCGAGTGCAGCGCAGAGGACACTAAACTACATCATCGGCTGCCAACTGAGATTACAGGAAACTGCTCGTTCACTACTTAGAATTTAATTTTTGTTCTACACTGTTTTTGTCGTTCATATAGCAGATAAAGGCTAATACCTGATGTAAGGAGGGAAAAGAAAGAGCGTTGCGATAGGTACGAGCTACGAGAGAATTACTGATAAAAAAACAAGTCACTGTCAGAATTGCAAGCTGTAATGGATTCTACTATCGGTAGCTGTATGACGTATTCAGTCTCATCCCTTAGGCATCGCTTGTTCTCTGGAACATTCGGAGCTGACTCACATTTTCCAGCAGGAGGCATAGTGCAGTCTTGCTGTGTCGTTCAAAGCACTACCGGCCACTCATCTTTATGCGAGGCGAGGGCAACCACTGTTCAAGTTTCGTGTGGAACTCTCGTAGGCAGTCAAGCCACACACACAGAAAATACCTGTTTGCAGACGCTGATAAGATGAGAGTTTGCAAATTTCTCGCCGCGTATTAGGGCAATAGTATGTGATTTATCGGTTTATTCATGGGGGTTCGTCTAATTATACACGAAATCAGCAGACAAATCAGCATCGTCTTTCTTAAGTACAGCATCCGTTGTCGGGCTATATTATTACGTGGACAAAGGCAATCGGGAATTTTTATAGCGTGATAGTTGAATCCGAAAAAGCAATAAAGCAATGGCAAATTTCAGTTTGAAAGTGGAACTAAATTTAACCGCTAATAAGGGCATGGTTGCATGTGACCATTGTTAGGAAATATGCTACTTACGAACTTAACTAACGAAGTAAGTGGTATGAACTGTTATCCTTTGATAGTAACCGGAAAGTTGAATTGAAGAAGAGATGAATTTAATATTCAAAAGAAAAGAAGCACCTCTTCGTTTTAGCCAACACAGTCAAGCATCGCACGAAGCGCATTCTCTCATTAACACTCCCTTACTCACGTCGGATGCGGCAAAGAAAACTTTCAATTGAGAATCAGCAAGTTACGGTGGGAGGGAGGTTGCGAAGTCAAAGGAAATATGTCGAGAGACATAAATAAAATTTAATTTTCAATTTCACAGGCGTGGTAAGATTCGCTAATTTCAAATAAAACCAGCTCTGTCGCGGGGAATCTAATATGCTATTTAAGAACGACGTGAATTACAGTTTTTACGTGTTTTAACAAAACGTAAACGCGTTAGAGACAAAGTATTTCTTTTTCTCTACAATTTTCCCCGTTCTCTGTATGGGATCACTGATCTGAGAAAACGTTATTGCTATGGCTTTGGCGCTAGTTCCTATGGCCCGACGCCAACGGTACCTTAGTGTGTGGCATGGCGCGGCGCGGCGCAGGTAGCTTTATGAATCGGATATCTGCATATCGGGTAAGTCGTGTCTCGTGCATTTTCGTATTTTTCAGGCCGTTTCACTTCACGCATTTTAGGCGGAAGCAAGATAGCCAGATCAACGGCCGTGTAACTGGATATGAAACGACGCCTGAATTCATAGCGTGGCCAACTTGAGTCATTAATCCGGCGTGGAATTTCAGTTCTTATCTAGATCACGTACCCGATTCTAAAAACCAGCACTCGGCGCTTAGTTTGCAGCGGAATACCGGGTGCTGAGGGAGTGCACTGACCAAATCACTTTCGGTACGGTAATAGTGGAGATGTAAATCTGATCTTAAACTTTGTTTTCACATTCCTCTTCAAAGTGTAGTGATGTAGATGTTGTACATATGGTGCTGTATATAATTAACGAATTTATTATTATAATATTCGTTTTTGAATACAAACTACAAAGTGTTTTGTCTGTTTTTCACTTGTTAAATGTACGTCACGCGGGTACGGCGAGCGCTGAAGACTATACTTGGCCCAGATACAATACACAACTTTCCACAGTCGTTCACCGCAAGAACAACCCCGTGGTGATCATTATCAGACTACGAAAAGAATAAACGAATGTTCGGTATAAAGCATGTCTACAAAAATGGATTCCCTCTCTTCTAGCCCCCTCTAACGCAGAGTTCAAGCTATGAAACGAGTTAAGACTTTTGAATTTTTATTAGTGACCTAACTCTGTATATCGTTTGTAAACAGAAACCCAGTTACAGTGTTTATGAAAAAAACTTATAACTATTGAATGGTGAGCTCTATCTCACATATATGCAAATTAGATTAATTCAGTTACGACAATTATGGAATTTTAATTAACTGGCTGGTAGGACTTTTTCCTTTTTTCTTTAACTTTGAGGAACGCTAAAAGCCAGAAATATAACTTTGGTTTTACAATCCTTCGACTACGATTATGTACAGAAGAGAACTTTAATGTTTGAAGGGATTTATATAAACGATAAGTACACAGCCCGGTTGTTGTTCTTGTTTTGTTGTTTTGGTCTTCAACCCGAAGAATTGTTTGATGCAGCTCTCCATGACACACTATCCTATGCGAACCTCTTCATCTCCGAATAACTACTACCTACACCGTTATGAATCTGCTTAGTGTAGTCATCTCTTGGTCTTGCTCTACGATTTTTATCACCCACTCCTTCCTACTTCCCTCCAGTACTAAATTGGTGATCCACTGATGTCTGATAATGTGTCCTGTCAACCGATTCCTTCTTTTGGTCAAGTTCTGCCACAAATTTCTTGTCTCTTCAATTCTATGAAGCAACTCCTCAATAATTACGTGATATACCCATCTAATCTTTAACATTTGTCTGTAGCATTGCATTTCGAAAGCTCCTATTCTCTTCTTGTCTAAACTGTCTATCTTCATGTTTCGCTTCCATACATGACTCCACACAAATACTTTCATAAAAGACTTCCTAACGCCTAAATCTACACTTGATATTAACAAATTTCTCTTCTTCAGAAATACTTTTCATACTGTTGCCAGTCTACGTTTTATATTCTCTCTACTTCGGCCATCATCAGTTATTTTGCAGCCCGAATGGATAAACTCATCTATTACTTTAAGTGCCTCGTTACCTAATGCAATTCCCTCAGCATCGACTGATGTAATTCGGCGACATTCCACTATTATCTTCGTTTTGCTTTTGTTAATTTTCATCTCATATTCTCCTTTCAAGAGACTGTCCATTCCGTTCAACTGCTCTTCCAAGTCCTTTGCTGTCTCTGACAATTACAGGGTCATCGGCAAACCTCAAAAATTTTTTTTTCTCTCCATGAACTTTAATTTCTACTACAACTTCTTTTGGTTTCCTTTAGTGCTTGATCAATGTGCACACTGAATAACTTCGGGGATAGACGACTCTCACTCTCTTCTCAATCACTGCTTCCCTTTCATGCCCCTCGAGTCTTATGACTACCGTATGATTTCTGTACAAGTTGTAAGCAACTGTTCGCTCCCTGTATTTTACCCCTGGTACCTTTAGAATTTCAAAGAGAGTACTCCAATCATCAGTGTCAAAAGGTTTTTCTAAGTCTACAAATACCATAAATATATAATTTTGTCTTTCCTCAACCTATATTCTAAGCTAAGTCGAAGGGTCAGTATTGTCTCGAGTGTTCCTACATTCCGGTTACCTGAAGAATAATCCTATGGTATTAATGTAGGAAGATATTAATTTCAAGTATAACTGCTACCACAGAAACCAATGATCTGTAGATTTTGAGTTCCTGTTTTAAACAGCATCGTTGGTTGCCTGGGCGACGAGGGACACCAATAACTGAATTTACGACGATTTCTGAAAGTGCCTCTTGAAGTGCATTTTCTTTTATTTACCACATTCATCCTCAAATGAGACGAGCATGTGGATAGTCACAAAATTAACAATACATATCCAGATAAGTTGTGATGCTGTTTCGACATCACACGATCATGGCCTCATAAACTACACTCTTTATTGAATTTTCGTAATAAAAAGGGGCCCGATTCACCTCAGAAGTCATATCTTACCATAACTACACTGCGAACGGTATTGATTCAGTGTGAACTTATGAATTTTATGTAGACACATACGTTTATTTTTAAGTAAAAGTCCGCAATTAAAAAATTAAACCAGAGACTGAAAATACCGCTTCAGTCGTAAATTTCTTTTTATTAACACGACCTGTTTCGGGCTCTCATTAAGCCCATCCTCAGGTGTCGCAACTGTGCTGTGGCCGCCGCGGTGAATGTTTACTAGGCGCGGTGTGCTGCCCACGAGCGTTCATAGGTAGCACACCGCCTTCCGCTGTGGCCGAGAGGTTCTAGGCGCTTCAGTCCGGAACCGCGCGACTGCTACGGTCGCAGGTTCGAATCCTGCCTCGGGCATGGATGTGTGTGATGTCCTTAGGTGAGTTAGGCTTAAGTAGTTCTAAGTTCTAGGGGACTGATGACCTCAGATGTTGAGTCCATAGTGCTCAGAACCATTTGAACCATTTTGGTAGCACACCGTCCCTAGTACACGTCCACCGCGGCGCTCGGGAGCCACAACACAGTTGCGACACCTGAGGATGGGCTTGCCCGAAACCGGTCGTGATAATAAAAGAAATTTACAACTGAAGCGGTATTTTCAATCTCTGGTATAATGCTTAGTTGTAGATGTTCGCCCAGCAGGATTGTTTGTAAACAATTAAATGTAAAAATAATTGTAATACACATTGAATCCGTTGTTATACGGTATGAACACTTGCCATGTCATAGCCCTATGAGCTACAATTCCCTCATAGTTCATTATAATGGAGTGTCAAAACAATTCAGCAGCAGTTAGATTAGGTAATTACCGTCCCATGCGTAGGTGCCCATACCATCACAACACGAAAGGCTGTGCTTGGAGTGGTGGCGTGACAGAAAGGCATCGGCTTAATGAATGATGTCGCTTTGTGTACAGTGGTGAATCGCGGTACTGCTCTACTCCGTAAGACCATCGTCGGCGAGTATGCAGGCGGCGTGGATACAAGTCCCATTCTTCCAGTTGTTTTGGAGATACAGTGGCATTACTCCTGGCATCATGGTGTGGAGAACCATGGGGAATGATTTTAGGTCACGGCTCGTGCGTTTGAGGTAACGTGACGGCACAACGGTACTTGATCGTCACCTTGCTTCTTCAAGTGCTATTTCTCATGCGCCATTATCGTGGTGCCATTTTTCAACCGGACACATACGGCAAGTGTCTTTTGAACAGTGTGCGTCATTCTAAGGTAATCTGGTGGTCGAGAAGATCTTCACGTGTGTTCCCGTTAGAACATACTGTGTGGGATCCGCAGGGACCTCAAAATGGTTCAAATGGCTCTGAGCACTATGGGACTTAACTTCGGAGGTCATCAGTCCCCTAGAACTTAGAACTACTTAAACCTAACTAACCTAAGGACATCACACACATCCATGCCCGAGGCAGGATTCGAACCAGCGATTGTAGCTGTCGCGCGGTTCCAGACTGTAGCGCCTTAACCGCTCGGCCACTCCGGCCGGCGCAGGGACCTCAATCGTATCCCAGCGCTAGTGTTCGAGAGATATCAAGTACCAGTCAAAAGAGCTGTACTCCAACTTTCTTTAGGAGAGTATACAAAGGCTTTGTGACACCCGTCGCAATAGAATTATTGCATGGGGCCAGGTTAGAGGGGCTGCGACGTCATATCGATAAGTGGGTTCATACTGCCAAGCTCTTTGTACTTTTGACTCGATTTTGTAACCACTGAAATAACATCACATATTCTCTCAATCAATGAAGTTTCATATCGTTTGCTTATATCCTTCTGGGTGTTTCACTTTTTCCGTCAGGCAGTGTTACATAGGATGATCCCGTTTCACGTCATAGGTATATGAGCATTATAATGAAGGGTCAGAACAAATCATCCATGGCAACTGACACCCATAACATTGGAAGTTAACTGTGAATGAAATCACTGGAAACATGTTGTATGGAGACTTTGTCTCATTGAAAATCTGATCGAAGCTCCTTCTATAACGAATGCTATCGGACAGCGTCCTAGAAATTATTACTGTCGGGTACTCACTGCTGCACGGGTACTCTTTTACTTCTTCCTTTGCTACGGCTAATTAGTAATGTCAAATATACCTGGCCCCTAAGTGGTTATAAGCGGAGCTGCAGTACTTCACTGGACAAGTATGTAATATAACTAGCAGCGTGTTCTCACCAGGGTGAGAGAAGCAGAGGAGTCACGGCGGCATGGTCTGCCTTTGGGACGTACCGCTCGGTCGAGGAGACAGGACATCTGCTACTTTGTCGCTCTTACACATCATAAGCAACTTGCCCGGCGCTTCAGCAGGAAAAGAATAAAAAGCGGAAAGACTGGGCCTTAGCGTACCGTCGATGGCGAGACTAAGTATAACTGTGATCAACCCGAAGGTTGGTCCAAATGACGCTGTGTTTTAATATCAACCATTGATTAGTAATGGTTCGCCTTGTTCCACGGTTGAGCTGATTACATAGAGGCCAGCAATTCACCCTGGTCTTAGGATCCTGGACCGAGCGAGGTGGCGCAGTGGGCTTATATTCGGGAGGACGGTGTTCAAATCCCTTTCTTGGCATCCAGATTTATGTTTTCCTTGAATTTTGCAAAAACTGACAATGTCCTCAGAGAAAATCCGCAATCATAGGTTGTAAAATGGGTTTCTTATTGTCCGCCTCGTTTGCTTTTTTTTTAAATGGCCGGTTTATGTTCAACGTGAACCATCCTCAGATCTGGAGACAACAGTAAACCAACTAATCAACAAATACTCCATGAAATGTATAATGACATTTTCTACACCATCACTAAACATCAAATATATCAGATCGCATTTCATTGTATCGGTTACAAGAGTATTCCGTCTAAGTTGTAAGGGAATTTACACGTTACGTCATAGGATAAAATGCAGTGACTGCAGCATACAATACATAATGCAAATGGGGAGGAACTTCGAAACTAGATTCGGGGAGCGCAAATACTCTCAAAACAAAACTGCATTTGCGGCACATGTGGCAACTTAACTTTAAATCCCTCAATCACCAACAGTGATCAAAATTTGGACATCCTACACGTAGCTCAGAAGGGAGTATTCCTTAACGTGTTGGAGGAACTCTAAATTTACACTTACAAAAAGCAAGATCAGAATTTAATTTTGAATGACTAAAGCGAATTCAATCACAATGCCTATTTTAACACTCTTAACGACTTACTAAATAGATGATTGTTATATGTGCATGTTCAAGGCGGTAGGGATGAGAAGGTGTGTGGTGGGACAGCTGTAACATGCCCGAGACCGGTAAAGTGACTCGCCTACACACGCTGGAGGACATCAGACGACTGGTCGGCTCGCAGCTCAGCACCAAAACAGCGTCCACACGAGAAAGCAAGCCACGACGAAGACAAACTTGCAGCAACACCATGATACGGACGCCGTCTCACTTTTATTTTTAATTAAAATTTAAGAAATCGTTCAAATGACTCTACGCACTATGAGACTTAACATCTGAGGTCATCAGTCCCCTAGACTTAGAACACTTAAACCTAACTAACCTAAGGATACCACACACATCCATGCCCGAGGCAGGATTCGAAACTGCGACAGTAGCAGCAGCGCTGTTCCAGAATGAAGAGCCTAGAGCCGCTCGGCCACAGCGGCAGGCTAAAATTTAGACTGAGGTGACAAAAGTCATGGGGTAGCGATATGAACATGTGCAGATGGAAGTAGTATAGCCTACACAACGTATAAACGGGCAGTGCTTTGGCGGAGCAGTCATTTGTTCTCAGGTCATTCATATGAAAATGTTTCCGACTTGATTATGGTCGGATGATCGGTATTAAGACTTTGAACGCGGAATGGTAGCCGGAGCTAGACGCATGGGACATTCCATCTCTGAAATCGTCAAAGATTTCAATATTCGGAAATCCACAGTGTCAAGAGTGTCGCGAGAATACCAAATTTCAGGCATTGCCTCTCACCATGGGCAACGCAGTGGCCGACGGCCTTCATTTAACGATCCAGAGGAGTGCCTTTTGCGTTGAACTGTCAGTGGTAACAGGCAAGTAACATTGAGCAAAATAACCACAAAACTAATGTGGGATGTACGCCAATCGTATCCTTTAGGACACTGCGACGAAATAACGGAACAAAAATTTAGTATTAGTAGGAGAATACCGGAGCCAACGGCCTTCCCGCAGTGGTAACACCGGTTCCCGTCAGATCACCGAAGTTAAGCGTTGTCGGGCTGGGCTAGCACTTGGATGGGTGACCATCCTGTCTGCCCAGTGCTGTTGGCAAGCAGAATGCACTGAGCCCTTGTGAGGCAAACTGAGGAGCTACTTGATTGAGAAGCAGCGGCTCCGGTCTCGCAAACTGACATACGGCCGGGAGAGTGGTGTGCTGACCACATGCGCCTCAATATCCGCATCCAGTGACGCTTGAGGGATGAGGATGACAGGGCGTCCCGTTGGTAGTCTCCATGGCCTGTTCGGACGGAGTTAGAGTTCAGAGTTTTAGGAGAATACCCGGGATTTTTTTCAGTGGCAGACCACTTATCAATTTTCCTGAAAAGTAGGGAATAGTGGACAATTTTGTAGATCTTGAAACTGAGGAACTAACAATTTTTCATTCTTTGTTCGATTTCTACATGTATTACAGTTAATAATAGGAATGAAAAAACGGAAACTCAATTATTTCAGAAAATTATTATTTTGAGCGGTTTTAACACTCAGATTCAACTGGCGCCGAAAAAGACCGATGTAACCGAAAACCGGTTGTTTCAGCAGCAACGGCCATCGCTACTTCAACCGTCTTTTCTTTGCACTGCCTCGTCTGACGTTGCATCAAGAAAGACATAGTGCAGTTAGACGTTACCGAGCTTCTTGTTCTCTTCCTCTCAGAAGATTAAAATACTTTTGTAGCTCTCACCTGGATTATGTTTCTGGCAGCAGAACAGCACATGCTTATTTGTCATATATAATGCAATACATCCTACTACCCCTTAAACTCCCTGTCTCCACATCAAAAGTGAACATTTGATCTCTGGATGTTCAGTTGCTCGGTCGTTGCTTTTTACGTAAATATGCAGAGATAATTAGGATAAGGTCCGTAAACAACTGCTAAGCGCAGCTACATAGTTCACCTCAGTCTTTCTTGTCTGGTGAGACAAACGGAGACCCTGCAGAGAGAGAGAGAGAGAGAGAGAGAGAGAGAGAGAGAGAGAGAGAGAGAGAGAGAGACTGATTGAAGGAAGGAAGAATGACTAGGGTTTAACTTCCCGTCGACACTGAGGTCAGGAGAGACGCAGCACAAACTCGCATTACAGAAGGATGGGGAAGGAAATCGGTTGTGCCCTTACAAGGGAACCATCCCGTCATCTGCCTGGAGCGATTTAGGGAAATCGCGAATCTGGATTTTTAAAAAGTCATATCCACCTTTTGACTGTTAATTGTTCAATTATTTTAAATAATCAATATTTCGGCTTTATAGGCCTTCTCAAGTGCATGTTGAAGTGATAATCAATAAAGCGTGCATATCATACAGTGCAGGTCATAGGAACAAAAAGTTATTATGTATTTGAAAACATTATTTATATGTTAAAATATATATCACCTGTCTGTGTTATGTCATTATAGAAAAACATATTTCTGTTTTATAGACCAGTTGTCGTATTACAGGATATGAGTACGTATCAGAAATACGTAATATGGGTGAAAATGTGTATAGAACCCATTATGTTTGGTTCAGATCTTCACATTTTTAAGCAGTAAGGCTACATTAATATGTAATTAATAATATTCATAAAATATTGCAGTATATGGTTTAGATATAAAATATAGGGAACTGATATACCATCTTGGAAATGCATATAGAACCTATTATGTTTGGTTCAGGTCTTTATATGCTATAAGTAATGGAAATACACTAATATGCTTTTAATGGACAGTTGTGTAATACTGAAGTATATAGTGAGGCATATGTGTTATGGAAGTACCACCCACTACATCCCCTGCCCCCCTCTCCAATACCCACCACCAAATGTGTTCCATCCATCAGCCACCCCAACGCCTCCCACTCTTCCGCAGTTGTCCTCTTCTCCCCCTCCCCACATCCCCTCACACTCTGTCACGTGCCCCACTCCTTGCCAACCCAATTACTTCTCCCTCTACTGAACAGTTGCGTTCAGTTGCTGGGACTGTCTTATTTTAGGAGTGTGTATAAAATGTCACTGAGCAGTTTAGGCTCAGGAACTTTCAGTTATGGGTTCATGGCAGTCCTGCCATTTCACGGGGGTCGTGCAAGTTTGAGCACAGGTCTGACATCGTTTTTGAACATCCTCATAAATCAGAGAATTACGATCTTATAATATTGCAGCCACGCGATCATTTTGAGATCAATAATTTGACTGTTCATCAAAAATGATTATATTTACTCTAAGTAAGGAGTATTACAGTGTATCCCTGTAAGAGAATATTACGAACGTGTGTTACAAGAACATGTTAAGCATTTAGCTACATAAATATCTCCCTTCCCTTTCCTGGTAGTACCTCTATTAACGCAAAAGTCATGTGACTCACAGAGTGGTGCAACATTGTTACGATCTCTGCCACCGTTTTGACGGACAGAAGCGCCTAATGCAGGTCACAGGAATATATTGGCTGTTAAGTACGCCATACCGTGTATTAATGGTTTTCCACTATGCGCAGTGCCAGCCATATTATGTATCTTCGATAAGACCTCATATCATGTAATATGAAACTTGTGTATAACAAGAGAACTATGTCTTTTTTTCGACGATGACATGTCGCAGACGGGTCTTTTTTTGTTTTGCTTTTTTTTTTAAATGTAAATAATGTTTTCAGATATGTAACTTCTTGTTCCCAGGACCTGCACAGTATATGTGCGCTTTATTTATTTTTAGTTGAGCATGCACTTCAGAACGGCTGTAAAGCCGAAATCATGGCTGTATGAAATGAGGGATTTTTTTTTTAAAGAAATTATACATGATTGTGGTCCCCAATAAAAGATTCACGGCCGGGTTGGGGATTTTCTCTGCCCGGGGCTGGATGTTTGTGTTGTCCTCATCACGATCATCATCATCATCATCAATCGTGACACTGGCTAAATTGGACTGTGGAAAAAAATTGGAGTGTGTAAAAATTGGGGACATTGTACGGGCGCTGGTGACCTCGCAGTTGAGCGCCCCACAAACCAAACATCATCATCATCCCCCCATGAAAGAAAGACCACTAAATGTGAACGGGCGGCAACGGATTTGAACCATCTTCCTCCCTAACGCAATTCCAGTCCAGCGTTACCTCACACGGTGTGTGTGTGTGTGTGTGTGTGTGTGTGTGTGTGTGTATGGGTGGGTGGGTGTTTGAGTGAGAGTGAGAGAGAGAGAGAGAGAGAGAGAGAGAGAGAAAGCTGCTTTGCTGCTATGAATCAGTGCTGGCAGGCGCAGGTGGTTGACCCAGCGCTGTTCTTTTCTGTTCCGTCGCGTCGTGATGGGTGCCGCGCGGGACGGATCAGCGCCGGCTGTCGCGTGCCGCAAACCGTGGGTTCCGCACGAGCGCCGATCGCCAGCCGTGGAAAATGTCTGCCCGAAGGTCTGCCGCCCCGGACTTTTCCTACCCAGCTGCGCTACTTCTGACTTTCTCGGCGCTCTGCGCGCAAACTTTATTTCTGAGCGCCCAACTTCTGCTCAGTGCACTATCGATATCCCACTTCAAGTCTCACAATGGCACAGGAAGAGCCAACCAGGTACTCTCTTCACGTCTATTTTTTCCCTCCTGCCACTGCACTTCGTTGATTTTTCTGCCACGTGCATCCACTAAACTACCAAATGCACAGATGGAAAAACGAAGTGTTTCATCGTGAACAGCTTGACCCAAAGCTACGAAACTGATACTCCAGTATGCCGGAATCAGTCTAAAAACTTCGAGACTGGATTAATAAAAAATGGAGAAATGGCAAGAGGTTTGTTTTAATGCTTAGGATCTAAATCTACGTATACATACGTACTCCGCAAGCCATCGTACGGAGCGTGGCGGACGGCACCCTGTACCACTACTAATAGTTTTATTTCCCTTTCCACACGCAAATAAAGCAAGAGAAAGACAGCTATCTATATGGCTCAATATGAGCCCTAATTTCTCGTATCCCATCTTCGCGGCCCTTGTGCGAAATTTATGTTGGCGGCACCATAATCGTTCTGCAGTCATCTTCAAATGCCGACTCTCTATATTTTCTCGATAGTGTTCCTTGAAAGAACGTCGGCTTCGCTCCCAGGGATTCCCATTTGAGTTCCCCATCCGTCTCAGTAACACTTGCGTGTTGTTCGAACTTGCAGGTAAACAATCTAGCAGCCCACCTCTGAATTGCTTCGACGCCTTCATTTAACCGGATATGGTGCGGATCCGAAACACTCGAGCAGTACTCAGGAACAGCCCGCCCGGTTAGCCGAGCGGTCTAACGCACGGCTTTCCGGAGTGGGAAGGAGCGCCTGGTCCCCGGCACGAATCCGCCCGGCGGACTTAAGTTGAGGTCTAGTGAGCCGGCCAGTCTGTGGATGGCTTTTAGGCGGTTTTCCATCTGCCTCGGAGAATGCGGGCTGGTTCCCCTTATTCCGTCTCAGCTACACTATGTCGGCGATTGCTACTCAGGCCGGCCAGGGTGGCCGAGCGGTTCTAGGCGCTACAGTCTGGAACCGCCCGACCGCAACGGTCGCAGGTTCGAATCCTGCGTCGGGCATGGATGTGTGTGATGTCCTTAGGTTAGTTAGGTTTAAGTAGTTCTGAGTCCTAGGGGACTGATAACCTCAGAAGTTAAGTCGCATAGTGCTCAGAGCCATTTGAACCATTGCTGCGCAAACAAGTTCTCCACGTTCGCGTACACCACCATTACTCTACGACGCAAACATAGGGGTTACACTCGTCTGGTGTGAGACGTTCCCTGGGGAGGGCCACCGGGGGCCGAACCGCACAATAAATCTGGGTTCGGTGTGGGGTGGCGAAGGGGTGAAGTGGACTGCGGTAGCCGTCGTGGGATTGTGGACGACTGCGCCTGCGGCAGGGACGGAGCCTCTCCGTCGTTTCATCCGCATTAACTTACATTTTTCTGAATTTAGAGCCAGCTGTCATTCTTCACAACAACTAGAAATTTTGTCTGTCGTCTTGTATCATGCTACGGTCACTTATCTTCGACACATTTCCGTACATCACAGCATCACCAGCAAACAACCGCAGACTGCTGAGCACCCTGTCCACCAGATCATTTAGTACATAGAAAATAATAGCGGTCGCATCCCACTTCTCTCACGACACTCTTGTCTGTGATGGACACTCGCCGTATCCTACGTAGCCCTCATATGAGCGCAGTGCACAGAACTTTCATGTGAAACGTCGGTTGTCGCCTAGTATTGAATCAGAAATGTGTGGCTTGTGAGGAGCTGCCCTACCACTGTATCCTCACTATTCTTAACTCGTAACGCACACGCATTGTTCTAGGATTACTGGTAGCACCTTGGAGCTCACGAGTGACGGTTTCCGCTGACTTGATGCGATTTTTACAAATTACCCGCCGCGATGCCCCACGCTCCCCGTCCGTCAGCTGACGAGTCCTGCCTGGTCTTGAATTAGCTGTTATTGCTACTTCACATTTCCACGTCGCAATCGTGTCGCTTGGACAGCTTTAGAAGGGCTAAAATGTCTCTGATTTGTTACTCAGGTGACATCCAATGGCTAGCCGACGTTCGAAGTCACTGATCTCTTCTGACCGACCAATTCTGCCGTTACTGCTTCTTTACTAACAACACAGTGCTCCCCATTTCCTTTTAGACTGGCAGGTCCCCACGTGACGTATAGTAGTCAATTCCGGGGTGTCCTGATACTTTTGATGAGATAGTGAATACGCTGAACCTTAATATTTTATTCACTGGGCGTCAGTGCGAAATTAAGGAACACGGCATCAACCTGGGCGACAGTATTTACTGCCTTCTGCGTGATCGATCAGAAAGAGCTGGGTTTCACACCATAGTAGGAATCCATGTTGATTCCTACAGAAAAGGTTTTCGCTCTCCAGAAATCTCATCACACATGACCTTAAAAAAAATGTTCCAAAATACTACAATAGGTTGACGTCAGCGATATGGGGCTATAGTTTGTTGCATCTGTCTGACTATAGTGGTGCTGCGGGACGTACTCTGCGCCACGCACTCCGCACAGATTAGCAGGGAATGTGCGTAGTACCTGGCTGCAGCACTGTGCGCTCACCTCCTTGCTAGGCGAAAGCGCGGGAGGCGGCCAACCTGTGTCTGGCCCCCGCGAGATGCAGCCGGCGCTGGCCGCCACTGAGAGAGACCCGTTACGTCACTCCGCCGCCGGGCCCGCCCCTTCCTGTGTGCACCAGCGGGTGGCCTTCAGCAAAGCCCGCCGCAACGTGTCCGAGCAGCCACGCTACTGACCAAGTGCGATTGCAGTTCCTAGCACGGTGCATATGTAGTCTAATATACAAAAATGAGTATTTGTTCGTTCGTTCGTTCGTCGTCTATGCGTTTGTAACACAGAGACTTTCCACAGACGTTTAAAGCACGTGACGCATCTCTGTAGCGGTCCAGCCCAGTCACTATACAAGGAGTGGGGGTAAAATAAAATTAAAGCTGTTGTGCCAAGCTCACATTCGACTTCCTTATACTGTTACTACACTCATGCTCATTAATTAAGGATAATGCTGATACGTGGTGAAACAACGCTCTGGTGGGCGGTTTGCGGGTTAAAATCACCTCGGGGTATGACCATGCGGTGCATTTGACCTGCGGTCGTCGCACAGTGGCGCTGGCAGCAGTCAACATACGCAGAGGTGTGTTGGTGCATGTCAGAGTACGGTGCAGCGAGTAAGTGTGCAGACGCTTTCAGACGTGCCAATGGTGACTGTGTGTTGAAAATGGCTCAAAGAACACATATTGATGACGTTATGAGGGGGTAGAATACTAGGGCGACTAGAGGCTGGTCAAACACAGCAGGTCGTAGCGCGGGCCCTCCGTGTGCCACAAAGTGTGATTTCAAAATTGTGGCAACGATTCCAGCAGACAGGAAACGTGTCCAGGCGCTACAGTACGGGACGTTTTCGCAGTGTACACCACCACAAGAAGACCGATATCTCTTCATCAGTGCCCGCAGACGGCCACAGTGTACTGCAGGTAGCCTTGCTCGGGACCTTGTCGCAGCCACTGAAGGGTTGTCCCCAGACACAGTCTACAGACGACTGAACAGACATGATTTATTCCTGTAAGGTGCATTCCACTGATCCCTGGTCACAGGAGAGTCCGTAAAGTCCGGTGTCAAAAACACAGTGCATGGTCATTGGAACAGTGGTCCCAGGTTATGTTCACGGACGAGTCCAGGTATAGTCTGAACAGTCATTCTCGCCGGGTTTTCATCTGGAGTGAACAAGGAACCCGATACCAACCCTTTAATGTCCTGAAAGGGACCTGTATGGAGGTCATGGTTTGATGGTGTGGAGTGGGATTATGATTAGTGCACGTACACCCCTGCATGTCTTTGACAGGTCAGGTGTATCGGGACGTCATTTTTCAGCGGTACGTCCGCCTTTTCAGGGGTACACTGGTTTCCACCTTCCTCCTGATGGATGGTAACGCACGGTCCCACAGAGCTGCTATCCTGGAGGAGTACCTTGAAACAGAAGATATCAGGCGAATGGGGTGGCCTGCCTGTTCTCCAGACCAAAACCCCATCGTTCACGTCTTGGATGCTCTCGGTCGACGTATCGCTGCAAGTCTTCAAACCCCTACGACACTTCAGGAGCTCCGACAGGCACTGGTGGAAGAATGGGAGGCTATACCCCAGCAGCTGCTCGGTCACTTGATCCAGAGTATGCCAACCCGTTATACGGCCTGTGTACGTGTGCATGGTGATCATATCCCATACTGATGTCGGAGTACATGCGCAGAAAACAGTGGCGTTTTGTAGCGCTTGTGTTTCGGGACGGTTTTCTCAACTTCTCACCAATACCGTGGACTTACAGATCTGTGTCGTGTGTGTCCCCTATGTGCCTGTGCTATTAGCGCCAGTTTTGTGTAGTGCCACGTTGTGTGGCACCACATTCTGTAATTATCCTTAATTTATAAGAATGAGTGTAGTTTAATGGTAGCACGTACGGGGCTGTACACGAATTTATTATTTTCAATAAAATTCAGTTCGCTCACTTATGATAGAAAGTGATTTTCTCGAGCCATTTGTAACCATAGATAGCAAGCCTGAGTACAGGACCATCAAATGGCGGGGACGGAAAAATTTCTGAGTTCACCAAACATTTAATTCATAAACTCGTCAAAATGGAGTAGAACTGCCAAAGGTCCAATAGCTACGCCAATGCGACGACTGCGCTGAGGGACAACAGCCTTTCCCCGGCAAGACCCCCAGTAATGCCAACCGTGCGTGGGCGGGCCGAACTATCTCTCGGCTGAAAGTCTCAGCGACCGTCGGCATTTCCGCCCAAGCTCAGGTTGGCAGCAGGAACATTTTGCTGTCGGAGAAGCATACATTGTGCGAGGACCCGAGATTACAAAACTATTGAAAGTCGCCTTCTCGCCTTCAGATCGTGACAGTGCTTGGCAGGGTCAGTTTGTGGCAGTACAGAATAGGCTTTATTTGGTGACCAGCAGTTATGCGGCTGTATACGACACTCTGAGCCGCATGCGTTCGTTTCCACCACCATGGAAGCAACCAGGCACCATTACGCTCGGTTTTCATCGTGTCATTCTCTTTAGAATGCTCGTAGCATAGCCAACTGTGTTTAATATGTAATTATTCGATCTAGACAGCGAGAGATAAGGCCCCAGGTTATATCACTGTTAATTCGATAGTCTTTGTCATACTGCTACTGTCGGTATGCTTGTTGCACGTGTCCACTCATGGCCCTTTACCATACCTTTTGGTTCGAATTCTGGATCTCATCTTTGTTAAACTGCATCAAAATCCTCTCTAGTGACTGGAAAAGTTCTCGTTATCGTTCTTCATATTTTGTGTCTTCCCGTGGAACTGTGTGTTGGCCCACAGCAGGCTTTCGGATCGGCTATGGAGCCTGAAATTGTGGACTGGCATGTTACGACCTACTTGTATCGAGACTGCATATCATTTCAGAGTGTTTACGACAGAGTGTCTGCTTTTCTTTTAGCTGCCTGTTATCGGTCTGTAGTGTTCTCCTGTTCTCTTCATTATCCAATTAATTTGAATCAGCAATCGATATTCCTGTACTACGTGAAGAAGAATCCTATGCTATCAAAGTCACCAGATAATCAGGTGAGGCTATTCTAATCAGATGATAGGGAGGACGGTGATCCGCAGAACTCATTTAGCTCTTTCATTTCGATCCCTTTGAAGTCAAAAGAAAAGAACAAGTTGTCCGTTCCTACACCATTCAGCCGACAGTGACGAAACTTTAGAGTAGTTATGCACAACACCGTGAAGGTTTTTCTGGCGGTAAAAACAACTATCACCCATATGGATGGGAGTGGAAAGGGGAGTGACATAAAAGCTTAACTCATGAACGTTTGGAGCGATTTCAATCACAATGATTCATTATCTGTTTAACAAAAATGTGGGGGTAATACAGCCCAACTCCTTCTAGATGTCGGGTTGGAGTATGAAGACGTGACATAGGCATATTCGATAACGAACGATAGACTTATTGGTGACGCTCACGATGTCGTTCCACACCTAAAGTTGCTGGTATGGGAGGAGAAGACGTGCAAATATAGTGACGTATCAGCATATATCTGCTACAGCTGAAGAAATTCCTACCAAAGTTGACCCACTTATCACTTGATATCTGGCAAAATTTACTGTGACGGTACGACACCGTAGCATTCCTATGGCTGAGGGTTTGGAGTAAAAAGGTGTGATAAAGATATAACACAGGAACGTGTGGCACAGTTTCAAACAAATATGGCATATTCACGACTCACTATTTTTATAAAAATATTGTACGAGTAAGATATCTCTTCTACCGTTAGGGGTGGAGGTGACCATGGGAAGGAGTGACATGTAGAAACGTCCGAAAACGACCAGTTGGTACTTTATCTATAATGGACGCAGCTGAACTACGTGACTGTTCCTTTAAAGGGTGTACAATAATAACCGCTACAAGTCAGAACAGAAGGTGATTATACCTAACACACGACTGGTTTCGGACTTGTGCCTATCTACGGGTGGTTTACATTTACATCTTTCCGTACACAGTGTTGCAGATTACAGTTTAAATAAAAAACAAATAATGTGATCATCACGAAATGGACGCAAATGAAACATTTGAAAGTGCTAAGCAATATCTATTGTAAAATATTACAGTGCTTACATATAGATGGACTATATAGCTCTTATTTGCAGCGTTCGATGCAACAGCTACATCACGAGAACGAACGCTGCAGAGAGCCAATAATTTTATCACGTTACTCGGGGCCAAAGCTCATGACACACGACTCAATACAAAGGTACAATGAACGTCCTCTATAGTGCCATGACGGCGTAAAACAGCGGAGAATGAGACAGTTGCCAGCGGCAGTCGTATTTCTCAAAGTGGGAGCGGTACAAATTGCCCCAGAGTTCAGATGAAACTGACAGTGAAATGTCCTAGAGACAGATGTGAAATACACTCCTGGAAATTGAAATAAGAACACCGTGAATTCATTGTCCCAGGAGGGGGAAACTTTATTGACACATTCCTGGGGTCAGATACATCACATGATCACACTGACAGAACCACAGGCACATAGACACAGGCAACAGAGCATGCACAATGTCGGCACTAGTACAGTGTATATCCACCTTTCGCAGCAATGCAGGCTGCTATTCTCTCATGGAGACGATCGTAGAGATGCTGGATGCAGTCCTGTGGAACGGTTTGCCATGCCATTTCCACCTGGCGCCTCAGTTGGACCAGCGTTCGTGCTGGACGTGCAGACCGCGTGAGACGACGCTTCATCCAGTCCCAAACATGCTCAATGGGGGACAGATCCGGAGATCTTGCTGGCCAGGGTAGTTGACTTACACCTTCTAGAGCACGTTGGGTGGCACGGGATATATGCGGACGTGCATTGTCCTGTTGGAACAGCAAGTTTCCTTGCCGGTCTAGGAATGGTAGAACGATGGGTTCGATGACGGTTTGGATGTACCGTGCACTATTCAGTGTCCTCTCGACGATCAACAGTGGTGTACGGCCAGTGTAGGAGATCGCTCCCCACACCATGATGCCGGGTGTTGGCCCTGTGTGCCTCGGTCGTATGCAGTCCTGATTGTGGCGCTCACCTGCACGGCGCCAAACACGCATAGGACCATCATTGGCACCAAGGCAGAAGCGACTGTCATCGCTGAAGACGACACGTCTCCATTCGTCCCTCCATTCACGCCTGTCGCGACACCACTGGAGGCGGGCTGCACGATGTTGGGGCGTGAGCGGAAGACGGCCTAACGGTGTGCGGGACCGTAGCCCAGCTTCATGGAGACGGTTGCGAATGGTCCTCGCCGATACCCCAGGAGCAACAGTGTCCCTAATTTGCTGGGAAGTGGCGGTGCGGTCCCCTACGGCACTGCGTACGATCCTACGGTCTTGGCGTGCATCCGTGCGTCGCTGCGGTCCGGTCCCAGGTCGACGGGCACGTGCACCTTCCGCCGACCACTGGCGACAACATCGATGTACTGTGGAGACCTCACGCCCCACGTGTTGAGCAATTCGGCGGTACGTCCACCCGGCCTCCCGCATGCCCACTATACGCCCTCGCTCAAAGTCCGTCAACTGCACATACGGTTCACGTCCACGCTGTCGCGGCATGCTACCAGTGTTAAAGACTGCGATGGAGCTCCGTATGCCACGGCAAACTGGCTGACACTGACGGCGGCGGTGCACAAATGCTGCGCAGCTAGCGCCATTCGACGGCCAACACCGCGGTTCCTGGTGTGTCCGCTGTGCCGTGCGTGTGATCATTGCTTGTACAGCCCTCTCGCAGTGTCCGGAGCAAGTATGGTGGGTCTGACACACCGGTGTCAATGTGTTCTTTTTTCCATTTCCAGGAGTGTATATGTAGAAATTTGTGTGAAATATGTTAAATGTATGTGAATATATATTTCACATATATGTGAAATATATGTGACATGTGCATATGCGAGCAAATCCGCAGACAGAAACTTGTTTATTTATACACTGAAGAACCAAATAATCTGGTACGCCTGCCTAATACCGTGTAGAGCCCCAGCGAGCACGCAGTAGTGCCGAAACACGACGTGGCATGGACTCGACTAACGTCTGAAGTACTGCTGGAGGAAACTGACACCATGAATTCTGTAGGGCTGTCCATAAATCCGTAATAGTGCGAGGGGGTGAAGACCTCTTCTGAACAGAACGTTACAAGGCATCCCAGATATGCTCAATAATGTTCATGTATCGGAAGTTTGGTGGCCAGTGGAAGTGTTTAAACTCAGAAGAGTGTTCCTGAAGCCACTCTGTGACGATTCTGGACATGTGAGCTGTCGCATTGTCCCGCTGGAATTGTCCAAGTCAGTCGGAATGCACAATGGACATGAATGGATGCAGGTGATCACACAGGATGCTGACATACGTGTCACCTGTCAGAATCGTATATAGACTTATCAGGGGTCCCAAATCATTCCAAATGTAAACTCCCCACACCACTGCAGAGCCTCCACCAGCGTAAACAATCCTCTACTCACATGCAGGGTCCATGGATTCATGATGTTACCTCCATACCGGTACACGTTCATCCGCTCGATACAATCTGAAACGAGACTCATCTGACGAGGCAACATGCTTCCAGTCATCAACAGTCCAAAGTCTGACGGGCCCAGGCGAGGCGTAAAGCTTAGTGCCGTGCAGTCATCAAGGGTACGCGTGTGGGCCTTCGGCTCCGAAAACCAATGTCGATGATGTTTCACTGAATGGTTCACACTCTGACACTTGTTGATGGTCCGTCATTGAAATTTGCAGCAGTCTGCGGAAGAGCTGCACTTCTGTAATACTGAACGATTCTTCTCAGTAGTCTCTGGTCCAGTTCTCCTAGGAGCTTTTCCCGGCCGCAGCGATGTCGGAAATTTGATGTTTTACCAAATTCCCTATTATTCACGGTACACTCGTGAAATGATCTTACAGGAAAATCCCCACTTCATCGCTACCTCGGAGATGCTGTGTCCCATCGCTCGTGCTCCGACTATAACACCACGTTCAAACTCACTTAAGGCCTGATAACTTGCCATTGTAGCAGCGGTAACCGATCTAACAACTGCGCCAGACTCTTGTGGTCTTATATAGGCCTTATTTCTGACATGTCCGAAAGAACAGACATCCCGCATTCATGTAAATGATTTGCCTCGATGGGCAACGGGTCTACCACTTCCAGTACGGATCCCCAATTAACGTCCTGTGGAAATCTCTAAATAGGGAGCCTGGTGTACATGGACGGGAAATGTGGACAGGTTGCGCTAGGTGGGAATAGAGGTCGGCCGAGAAGCGTATCGAGATATTTCGCGCAGTTACGATGAACAGTGTGTGCGGGTGGCGTAGTGGTTAACGCAACTGCCACGTGAGCAAGCGATCCCGGGTTTGAATCCCTATCCGGCACACGTTTTCACTAAAACGTTATTAACATTCTACTTCTTTATTCTTCATGTCTTCATATTCATTTCTCAACAGAGTCACATGGCAATGAACGCATTTCTCCTAACGAGAGAGCACTTTGTTAATGGCGTTACTGTAGAATGTTTGACTCCTTGATGGAGTTACAACTTCACCTCTGCTTGCACCGCTTCATCAAAATCAAAGTGAAGTTCTCGATTATGATCTTTAACTTTTGGAAACAGATGAAAATGTGACAGTGAATCAAAGGCGTCGGATTTTTGCGTATGTACGTATGTCGCAGCGCTCGTTTGCGGTCTGGAATTGTCGTGCTGAGGAGAGGGTGCTCCGTATGTGGACAAATTCTTCGAGTTCGTACTTTCTGTTTTCTGAGGGTCCCACAGGACATTGCAGAGTTCACGGTGGTGCATTTAGCCATGCATTCCAAATGCACGACACCTCGAATACCCCAGAACACTGTGAGCATGACTGTACTTGTTGACGGATTGGTTTCTAACATTTTTGACGTCGGTAATCCTTTGTGGCGGAACTCCACTGATGCTCTCTTCTTTTCAGGGGCAACATGGTGTACCCAACTTTCATCACCTATCAAATTATTGGTGTTGATACAATAATCACCCGATCGAGTTTTCATTCTTCTATGGATTTCAATTGGAGGCACATTTTCTGCGGTTATAAGCTCGATTACAGCGCACTGATTCTCACCAACCAACAAAGTTACATTACACATCACCATGCTACACGGCACAGGTCAAAGCCCTCTATAAGCAGAAGATTGCATTCCCATGGTGGCAAACAATCCCAAACAACGCCAAAGCTAGAATTACTACGTGCCTCATGACTCCAGTTAAGCTATGCTGATGGCCAATGACTCACACACGTCAGTACATCCAGATGTTACTTGCAGTTCCTCACAAATCGCCTATTATGATCGCGTGTAAACCGCGTTTGTAACATACTGATTGAACCGGTTTGAAAAGGTGAGGAGAGACCCAAAAAGATACATAAAAAGATCGCTAGAAAACAGAATCTTATCGAGATGTATATGAAACGACCCCGTTTGATCAGAAGACATTTAGCGGGGCTCGTGGAGGGGTGGATCCGGACAACCATACTATGCACGGAAAGATAGCTTTCACTCAACTAGCTCCCACTCGCACATTTCTGAATGTACAAATAACGAACCGAACAAATTTAGACCTATAGGATGTATATGATACTTTAATTTGAGGTTTACTTCCCGTGATAGCTTTTATGCAGAAGTTGAGGTAGATATCGATCCTGATGACGTCGCCTAGTTTTCGATACAGCGCAAACTTTTTGGTACTGAATTTGGGTTTATAAATTATGGAGTTAACAGCTGAAGAATTTTGCAACAGCCGGAAAGTGAATTCTGTCAGAAATCTTCCACACTACAAAAGATGAGCTAAATGTTGCTTACGCTTGCGTGAACTGGCCGGATGCGCATCCGGTTTCATTACCGGAAAGAGATCGCTCGGATTATAGCTAACCTATTATTACGTTTCATAAATATCGGACTTTCTTCTCACAAAATAATCATAAAATTTAATGTTTCTGGAGTCATTCCAGATGGGGCCATTCATTCAAAGAGTTGTATCTTTAAATTATTGTCCGTGTTATGTCGTTACATCAGACATTCCATTTCCATTTTAACATCAATTCTAATGAATTAATTTCATCTTTTTACACTTTTCAAGTTGTCACGAAATATTTAAGAACACATGTAAACGCTACCCGCTATAATGTGATAAGGATAAATACGAGCAGATGGAAATCATAATAACAATATAATAATAGCAATATACTACAGGGTTAGTAGTGATCTAGGTGCCATCGGATAAAAGAAAGAATCACGCAAGAAAATTCACTCTGAGACTGTGCTGGTACTGTTTGACTACTTGCACTGATTCGTAGCAAGAGCAGCATAACGGGGTGTCGCCACTGTTGCTTTGAAGGCATAGCAAATGTGTACTCCATGGCGACGAAGCCAATACGTTACCGAACACCAGGGTTTCACACACTAACAGGATCTGTTTGTAAACTGTACATAAGATAACACAGCTAAAAAGTAAATTAAAAAAATTACACACAGCAGCATCAAAGATCTTCTTTGGCACGATGAAACACCGTCTACGAGAAGGAGAAGACTTCATTCATAGAGCGGAAAACGAGCAACTCTTTCTACATAGAGGTATCAGTGCAGTGGTCCCCTGTGGCACGTAATCTTTTTTTAACTATTCCTCGAAGCCTAGGAAATACTCTGCATGTATGTTAGCTTTTTAGGTGTTGCATCCATCGCCGGCCGCGGTGGTCTAGCGGTTCTAGGCGCTCAGTCCGAAACCACGCGACCGCTACGGTCGCAGGTTCGAATCCTGCCTCAGGCATGGATGTGTGTGATGTCCTTTGGTTAGTTAGGTTTAAGTAGTTCTAAGTTCTAGGGGACTGATGACCATAGATGTTAAGTCCCATAGTGCTCAGAGCCATTTGAACCATTTGTTTTGTTGCATCCATCTTTATAAGTGTAGTATATAATCCCAAGAAATTTGACGAAGCTGTTTCACTTCACTGCTATCGTCAATGTAGATAATTTGCAGTAACGCAGATTGTGTTTGTTCAAACTAAATAGACTAACCACTAGCTGCGTTCATGTTCTTAAGGATAAAGTGAAAGGAAGCGTGGTGGAGCTTTTGCGCCAGGAGCTCAGAACGCAAAGCTAAGTAGTTTACACATATTCAAATTCAAGGCGGAACGATATTATCTCGACTTATCTGTGTCATACTCTGAATACTGATGTATTATTGCAACCAAAATACATGAAAAGCGTAAAGAGTCCCACAAATATAAGAATGAGAAACTTTGTAATTTGAAATAAACTGCAACAGTAAGTAAAAGAATGAATAACGTGTTCTGCGAGTAACTTTGCCATATTAGAAAAAGTGCAGCCACAGAACTGCAGGGTTTCGAGGAATGTTTCGCCTGGGAGAGCAGTTTTGAAGAATCAGTGACCGAAATAGTTACTTGAAGCTTAACTCTCCTTCTGAAACACACTATGACCAATGAATACAAGAATTAATTTCTGTTTGGTACGAGTTTCTGTTTGTATGTGAAACACCGAACAAGCACCTCCTTGATATTTGAACCGTTTAATTTTTATTTGGCTTGATTAGTAGCTTTCTGTCGTACTAATTAATGTAGTGGCAATTATGAGTACCTGGACATCCTTGAAAATCTGTTGTTGTTTTTATGGATTCTGCTTGTATGCGCGGATCCAGGATCCACTTTTGGGAGAAGAGGCGTGTGTAACATTTCGCTGTCACATACCCATCCATGCTCCCAGTATAACTTGCCGTCACCTCATTTTCAACTTCTCACACACGCCTCTGATTTCAATATCAATAAGAATAAAATACATACAATGTTTTGACATAATATTCATAATAATTTGTTTAGATCAGCGTTTAGTGTTTTGTTATAACTGCCAAGAAACTGCAATTCAGTGAAATACGCAATATGAAAAAAATTCATCCGAAAAATTAATATTTACATGTGCCATCAAATTGATTTAAGAACAGTTATAGCAACAAACTATCAAAACTTTGAAGTCATAACTTACACTGAGGTGACGAAAATCATGGGACAGTGATATGCACATATAAAGATGGCAGCAGTATCACGTACACACGGTATAAAAGGGCAGTGCGTTGGCGGAGCTGTCATTCCTTCTCAGGTGCTTCATGTGCTTCCGACACACGAGGGCAATTAACAGACTCAGAACACCAAATGGTAGTTTGAGCTAGAAGCATGGGACATCCCATTTCGGAAGTCGTTGGGGAATTCAGTATTCCGAGATCCACAGTGCCAAGAGTGTACCAGGAATATCATATTTCTGGCATTATCGCTGACCACAGACAAAGCAGTGGCCGACGGCCTTCACTTAATGACCGAGAGCAGTGGTGTTTGCTTGGAGTTGTCGGTGCTAACAGACAAGCAACACTGCGTGGAGAAAAAAAAATTGTGGGACGTACGACGAACGTATCCTTTAGGATAATGCGGCAAAATTTGGCATTAATGGGCTATGGCAGTAGACGACCGACGCGAGTGCGTTTGCTAACAGCACAACATCGCATCTCCTGGGCTCTTTGACCACATCGGTTGGACCCCAAACGACTGTAAACTTGTCAGATCAGTCCCTATTTCATTTGGTAAGAACTAATAATAGGGTTCGAGTGCAACTCAGATACCACGTAACAATGGAACCAAATTGCCAACAACCGTCTGTACAAGCTTGTGGTGCTCCATAGTGGTGTGGGCTGTGTTTACATGAAACGGACTGGGTCCTCTGGTCACATTGAACCGATCATTGACTGGAAATGATTATATTCGGCTACTTGGAGACCATTTACAGCCATTCACAGATATCATGTTCCCTAACAACGATGCACCATGTCACTGGGCAACAGTTGTTTATAACTAGTTTGAAGACCATTCTGGACAGTTCAAGCGAATGATTTGGCCACGCAGATCACCCGACATGTATCCCATGGAACATTTATGGGACATAATCTAGAGGTCAGTTAGTTATCAAAATCTTGCGCCGGAAACCCTTTCGTAATTTTGGACAGCTATAGAGGCAGCATGGCTCAGTATTTCTACACATGACCTCCAATGGCTTGTTGAGTACATGCGTCGTCGAACTGCTGCACTAAGCCAGGCAAAGGAGGTCCGACCTTATATTAGGAGGTACCTTATGACTTTTGTCACCTCAGGGTGTGAAGTATATAATCTAAGTGTCTATTCATCGTCATCATCATCATCATCATCATCATTAGTATTATTATTGTTCTTTCCTTTCTCAGACGTTATGTCTGGTTAAAAATGGAAAGTGACGCGGACCTTGATCAAGCGTGACTTCCTTTTAACTGTACGGTATATGTTACATTACATTTAGGAACTTTCGGGTAATTGAACATGTATCAATAATTACAGATTTCTGTAGTTGTATATTATTATTATTATTATTATTATTTCACTAAGCTCCACGATAGTGAACATGTGTCTGCTATCTACAGCTAAGCAGAGGCGTAAACGAGGGAAATGATGTTCTTTTCAGTCATTTCCGTTTACGTTTGGGAAAGTCAGTATCTTTTATTTTCCTGTGATTTGGCGGTTCTCCCTGTAGACTCAGGAAGTGCAACGGGTTTATTATTGACAGCAGGAATGGGCAGTCAATGAACGTGTGTCTTTTTTGGGATGGAATGTTTTGTGCAGCCAGTCCAGACTGCAAGTCCGTCCACGTGAGCAGGGTCGAAGGCAAGCAGACGGATAGTATTGTGTGTTAAAGGTGGCTTTCAACTTTATAGTACCCACAGCATTTTTTCAAGATTATCAGTTTTCAAGCTACTTTATTATCCGCAACTTGGCTGGGAACTTGGGAAATTGTTATACATAAAAATGTAAAAGTTTTTACTAAAATTTCTTTTTGAGCGTGTGTGTCATGACCGTCATGACACATTGCCTCCCTTCCTTGGAGCCACGGAAGCTCAATGTGCACATGAGATCGATTCCGTGCAAATAATTCTCACTCTGGAGCTATGCTTCACAAAATACGGGCTGTGCATGAGATGGTCAAGGGGTTTGTGGATACAAAATTTATCTGAATCTGAACTTTCTAGCATCCCACCCATTCTTCCAGATTCTTGATTTTCATATAACTTTATTATCCGTAACTTGGTGGAGAGATTTGGAAACTGATATACGTAAAAATGTTAGAGTACTTAGTGAAATATCTTTTTGAGGGGTCAGTCATGACTCTTAAGAAACATCGCTTCCCTCCCTTGGATTCGACGAAGATCACTGTGCACATGAGACCGCGTCTGTGCAAATAATTCTCACTCTGCAGTTATGTATCGGAACATACGAACTGCGCATAAGATGATCGATGAATTTGCGGACACTAAATTTTTCTTAATCCCACTGTGACTAATGTAAGGATTTGCGGACACTAAATTATTCTGAATCTCACTGTGGCTAATGGTACGGCATTCCAGAGAGCTCCATGTGGACAGATCCAAGAAAAACTTCAAAATCTAAGAGACAACACTTGTTATTTAGGAAACTGTGGATATCAATGGGAAATGAGACAGCAACAGTTACAGTAAAGTTAAAACTGATGAAGATTTGCTGGAACAAACACTATCTGATCAGAGATATCCGGACACCTATTACTGGACATTAATATACGTGTCTCCATCTGTTGTCTTTATGGCAGCTTGATCTGTGTTAGGGTTAGTTTCAATGAGATGTAAATGTCTGTAGAAGAATGGCAGCTTATTCTTCCCAGTAGCCGAAACCAGAGAAACTAAGAATGTAGGACACTGGTGTCTGGAGCGAAGTCGATGTTCCAACTGATACCAAAGGTGTTCCATTGGGTTCAAGTACAGTCTCTGGACATGCTAATCCAATATTTTTGTCCACTATTATTTCAGAGACGCTGCTTTATGGCAGGCTACATTGTCATACTGGCACAAACAATCATCGTCTCCAAACAATTCCTCTATTGTAAGCGGTACACAAAGCTTTAAAATGTGTTCATATCCTTCCACATTTGGCGTCCTCTTAAGTGCAATAAGGGGACGTCACCCTAACCACGAGAAACAACCCCACACCATAACACAATATTCTCCATTCTTCATTGCTGGCAGGTAACATCCATCCGTCGGATTGCCACAGGGTACGACGTGACTTACCACTCCAAATTACAGCCTCTCGACTGCTGTATGCAATTCTTTTTAACTCGCTGCCAACAGTCATTGGCTAGCTGGACTCCAGGTAGCACTGTAGAACTCGTGAGTGATTCTTTCAGCTGATTTCGTCCAATGATTTTACAACCAACACTCGAAATGATCGGCGGTCCCTGTCCATCACTGCATCAGGTTTGCCAGGTCTTGGTTCGCCTGTGGTTGTTCCTTCGCCTTTAGACTACACGAAACAGTCGACTACGATAGCTTTAGAAGGGATGAAATGTCCATGGTGTATATGTTACTCAGGTGACATCCGCCGTGCGGTTAAAGGCGCTGCAGCCTGGAACCGCAAGACCGCTACGGTCGCAGGTTCGAATCCTGCCTCGGGCATGGATGTTTGTGATGTCCTTAGGTTAGTTAGGTTTAACTAGTTCTAAGTTCTAGGGGACTAATGACCTCAGCAGTTGAGTCCCATAGTGCTCAGAGCCATTTGAACCATTTTTTTCAGGTGACATCCAATGATTAGTGCATATTAGAAGTCACTGACCTTTCCTAACCGGTCCATTCTGCTTTTACTGTCGGTCAGTTTTACGTTATACTGGTGTGTTCCGACACTTTCTATCTCATAGTGTACATCAGAAAACATTGTCCTCACTACTACACGACAGTGAATGTGGAGTAATATTTTTATTACAGCGTTCTTGAAATGAATCACCAGTACGTAACGAAAAACAACAGCAAGGGTGCTGCCTGAGAGTGCTTGTGAACAGATTATACGAAGGCTGTTCCTCATGGTTTGACCGTCACCCTGGTACTCTTTACTTTGTAAGATGAGCAAATTAACACACCCAGAAGTCTGTTCGTGATTTTAGCAAGCAAGAGCTACTCGAAATTGAGGGAATAATTGCTAAGATTCAACGTTGTACCGATAAGGACACTATTAAAATGGAACACCGAATAAATCTGGAGGAAGAGGAGGAGGAGGAAAATTATCTATCGCTGTTTAAGGAATCATCCTGCAATTTAGGAATTCGCTGAGGACCATCCAGTGTCCAGACAACTGTCTTTCGGGCAGAGTACTCTGCGGAAAAGACAGTATGAGAAGTTACATCTCCAGACATGCAAAATGAATGTGTAGCGACCGTTCCACACGAGGCCACCCACGTGCGCTGGCGTGCAATGAATTTGAGAGAGTGTGCGGTCGTAAACAGGTTCTTCCTCCCAAGACAGTCTCGTAGTTTTGAAAGGGAACGTGTTTGGCGGCACTTGTGCCATAAATTGAATCACTAGAAGCTGGCCAGAACCGGCTTCCGTCGGATCGCCGTCAGCTGCGACACAATGGAAGACAACCACCACGTCTCAGAAACTGCCCAGTTATCGTGTCTGTACATCTGGAGATTGTTATCAAAATCACCTTAAGTAATGTTAATGAGGTATCCCTCACACAGCTCTAGACTACTGTGAACATCGTGAAACAGGCATGTTTCACTGTTTACAAAAGAGCAGTCGTTTGTGCGAGTGGGTAACTGTCATTGTTCTTCCAAGTGAATCTTCTTCTGCACTTCACGTCGTAGGCACTTCACTTTTCACTGCCATTCGGGGTCTCCTATGTCCCTTCTTCCTCATGGCTGGTACAGCTTCGCCAGAGGTGGGATTCCCTTTGCACTCGTCCATTCTAGGTTATGTTTCCAAAATGTTTTATTTTGTTCAATATTTTCATTAATATTATAATATTTAGTTTATTCCTAACATCTTCATTCCTTATACGGTCTTCCGTGGTAGCACCTCTCATTTCTCCAAGAAATCTCATTTCTGCTGCTTGTAGTTTCCTTTTATCGTGCTTTTGAGGGAGCCATGACTCACTTCTGTATAACACCAAAGCTGTAGACATGGTTTTATAAAATTTTGATTTTGTTTCCTTTCGTATATGGTTGCTGACAGTTCTGTTTATCATTCTACATGTTTATTGATATTGGTTAATTTTATTTTCTATACCCTTGTCCATCTCACAGCTTACGCCGCATCCTGAAAAGTTAAAGCTGGAGACCGGTTCAAGTGGTGTATTATCTATTATTTTTGAGCGTCCGGGGTATTTCCCATGATGGACCATGATTTTAGTTTTCTTTGTTGATATTCGAAGGTTATGTTCTCTTTTACTTGACTGAGGTAATTTATAGGCTTTTTTTGTACTTCATCTTCACTTTCTTCCAAAATGGTAACATCATGTGCTCACATAAGGATTCAATCTATATATCTCGAGCCGCACGAAGTGGCCACGCGGTTTGAGGCGTCATGTCACGGAGTTCGCGGCCTCTCCCGCCGGAGGTTCGAGTACTCCCTCGGGCATGGGTGTATGTATTGTTCTTAGCGTAGGTTAGTTTAAATAGTGTGTAAGGTTAGGGACTGATGACCTAAGCAGTTTAGTCCCTTAGGAATGCACACACATTTCAACATTTATATATCTCGATTTAGTTCCTGTCTCCAATCAAATCATTTATACGTACATTAAACAAGGTTAGTGACAGGCTACACGCTTATCTGAGTCCATTATTGGTAGTGATTTCTTCGGTTTTATTATTACCAGCTTTTATTATTGTTTTTGTTCCCATATATAAGCTTTCTATAGCTTCAATAAGACGTGAAGAGTATCCAGCTTCTTTTTATGGTGAATATATTATCACTAAATGAACGGACTTTCCTGACTCTATGTTGGTCTTGTTATGGTTCTTAAAGGATTATTGATTTTTTGTAAATATTTTATACGTTGTGTTTAGGAGGCTAATTCTTTTATAGTTTTCACAATAGTTTCTTTGACCTTTCTTAAAAATTGATATTGCTTGTGATATTTTCCACGAGTTTGGGGTTTTAAACCTGTGCCAAAATTCATTAAATAAATGTTATGATCTAAAATCGCAAAAGGAACCAGAATATTTTAAACGTTTCATTTTAGTACCATCTAGTCCATATGCTTTCCTGTTTTTCATACTTTAGACAGAAAAACACATGTCGTCAGGCAGAGTCCATATAGTCACACAAGATGCAGCTCGTTGTTACACATTAAATATTCGCACCTGACGCATTTTTGAAGTGGCGACATCAGCTCTTGCAGAATCAAAGTGAATCAGATATCGATTGGCTCCTTAAATCGCATTAACGGCTGTTGTTAGGGTAAAGTTTGAACGGGGTTTTCATCACTTCTAGAAGAATACTGTACGAGGTTTCACATCGTCATCCCAAGTATCCTAGTCATGCAGCAGTAGTCTCTAGTTCTCTAGTTGAAAATCCCTCACTGATTAATAATCGTGATAAGTGGCTTGCATTTTCGCAGGCATTCTCTCAATTACTTGCGCTGTCCACGTGATTCTTATTACCAAAAGCTTCAATCTGCTAATGCTGTTCTGCTAGCATTGATAACAGTGTATGCTCCACTGCAGAGGTCCTATTTATTTTTTATTAATTGGTTCATATATATACACACACGAGTCACCAGAGACAATTTTTTTGTGGTAAAGCGGAAACTTGCATTTTCGGTTTTGTAATATTTGGATCGGATCTGCCCAAAGAAATATCTTTCGTGATATTTTTGATGTGACATCCAGTGTCAATGGAAATCATTGACACGTTTCTCTTTACAAACAAAATATTTCGCTTTAGCCGACATATTAGACTCAAGAGAATCAGCAACTGTAATGATATTTAAAACAATTCTCGTTTATTGGTTCAAAATGGTTCAAATGGCTCTGAGCACTATGGGACTTAACTTCTGTGGTCATCAGTCCCCTAGAACTTAGAACTACTTAAACCTAACTAACCTAAGGACATCACACACATCCATGCCCGAGGCAGGATTCGAACCTGCGACCGTAGCAGTCGCGCGGTTCCGGACTGAGCGCCTTAACCGCGAGACCACCGCGGCCGGCAATTCTCGTTTATTCTTCAGTAATGTTTAGATCACTCTGGATTATCTTCAGATCTGAAAGACAATAAAACCAAGTACGTATCATCTAGTATTTCACAATGACAAAAGAACATAAATGTTGAATATTTATCAAAGTAGTTGCGTGAGCATCCCGTCTTGTCTGTTCAGAACCCCATATCAGAATGCTGTGTTTTGCAACTGCGGTCAGTGTTTTAGATGGGTATGTGGCGACTGTGGGGGAGAGGGAAGGAGGGAAGGGAAGGCGAAAGAGAGGAAGTGGGAAAATGGAGTGTGGTTGATTAGGAGAGGGGGAGAGGAAGCAGGGAGGGGTAGTCGTAGGGATGTCATGATTTCAACAACAGTGGTCTTGCTAAAATTATAGAAAGAATAATTGTGTAGGAATTCTCTTTCAAATGTTGATAGTGTAGAAAAATGGGTGTGTAAACTGTAAGCAGCATAAAATAGTAAAACTATAATTGGAGCAAGGGGAGATTGGGAGAGGTGAAAGAACACAATGTGGGAGGGGGAGGGGAGGGGAGGAGAGGTGTATTGGTTGGGATGTTATGGGTTAAACAAGAGAGAGTCTTATACTAAAATTGTAGGAAACCTGTAGTGTACGACTGCGCACCGAACGCCACCAAGCAGACTCAAATGCAGTTAACAATAACTGTTACATTCTGTTCCCCATGAGTTTAGTTGCTGCACAGAGTTTTGCTTTCATGATTTACTGTTTTATACTTGGCATGGTTTTGTAATCCAAATTTTTTTAAAAAATGTAGGTATATAATGACAACTGAGTTCTTGGTACTCTACATAATTCCACTTCTATAACTTTACGATCTTTACTTCTTTTATTATTTATACACCCATTGTTCCATGCTTTTAATATTTTAACGAGAATTTTTATCCAATTTTACTTTTTATTGTTCCAGAGGAAGAACTTACAGTTTTGTGCTTTCAGCGTTTCACACTTAATATTTTAAGACAGTAATTTAACTTTAGTTACTTTATTTTCGCTTTTATAATTTACTATTTATCCCTTTCATAACTTTTACACATACATAGGTATACGCTTTCAATAATTTAGTGAAAACAGTTTTTTACATAATTGTTTTTCTGCAATTTAAGGATAAACTTGTTAAACTCATAACATCCCTCCCAACAGCCTACCCCTCCCTCCCACCCTGTTTTCTTTCACCGCTTTCAATTCCCCCTTGCTCCATCTTATTAATTTTTCTGTTTTATGCCGCTTAAGTTTACACACCCATTGTTCGACTCTATTAATGTTCTGAGAAGTTTTTTTACAAAATTATACTTTTTGTAATTTTCGAAAGAGCCATCTTGTTAAACTCGTGACATACCTTCTTCCTCTCCCCCCCCCCCCCCCCCCCCATCATCCTCGCTGCATTTTTCTCCTTCCTCCCCTCTTCCCCTCCTTTCTGTCCTCCCTCTCCCCTACCGCCACCAGGTACTTATTTAAAACAGTGACCGCAATTGTTAAGCACAGTATTCTGATATGAGGTTCTGAACAGATAAGACGGGATTTGATGCAAGTACTTAGATAAATTCAACATTTATGTTCATTTTTTCTATTTATTGTAAAATATTAGATGGTACATATTTAGTACTTCGTTTAAGATCTGAAGACGATCCTGAGTGATCGAAACATGTAATGTAATTAAATATGTGCAACAGAGACTGTAGAATAAACGAGAACTATTTTAAACAAGATATTTTTGAAGCATGATTTTTTGATCCATTCGATGTCTCATATTAGAGTTGAGCGATATTCAGTATAACGATAAGTATTCACGGGAACAACGAAACGCGAATAATAACACGTGCTCCACCAGCGACGGAGTAGCGATGTTACATGGAGGTATACAGGGTGAAACGAACTTCAACGACAAACTTTCAGAGGTGGTAGTATTGACCCAAAGAAGAAAAAGGTCCAGTAAATGTGGGTTCTAAAGTACTCCTTAAGAGTTACGCGCACTTGGTCATCTTCGCTACTGTGAAAGAAATCTCTTCTACTAACATTTGCTCACAGCTCGTGAGGTATGCATTTGAGAGCCTACGCTCACTAGACAATATTTTCAAGTATGGAAAGCAAAGAGCTTGCAGCAAAGGGATTTGTTTTACAATATCTGAGTTGGAGAAGCGCTCATAGCTTTTCAGATATGCATTTTAGGACCTATGTTTGCTAGACTTTTTGCTTCGGATGAGCGTTCCTGTCATATTCCTGAATATTGACCATTTTTCCTGGGACACCCTGTCTGTACGTTTGGCCTGACTCCATGCGCACACTGCAAAAACTATATCATAAATGAGACAAGAGCTAACGCGTCTAACCACGCACACAGTAGTCATCCCCATGTACACGGTGTCCCAAGTAGTATTTTGTCCAAAAGGCAAATAAAAAAAAAATGTGTCAAGCAATTACTGTTTAGCTATCAGGGAAACATTAACCAGCATGAATGCCTTTTTGTAATTTTGATCATTACGAAGCTATGAACAGTAGTTTTTTTTTAACAGCCCCCTATATTCAGAACGAGATTTTCACTCTGCAGCGGAGTGTACCCTGATATGAAACACTCCTGAGAGATTAAAACTGTGTGCCGGACCGAGACTCGAACTCGGGACCTTTTCCTTTCGCGGGCAAGTGCTCTACCAATAGAGCTGCCCAAGGACGACTCACGCCCCATCCTCACAGCTTTAATTCCGCCAGTACCTCGTCTCCTACCTTCCAAACATTACAGAAGCTCTCCTGCGAACCTTGCAGAACTAGCACTCCTGGAAGAAAGGATATCGCGGAGACATGGCTTTGCCACAGCCTGGGGGATGTTTCCGGAATGAGATTTTCGCTCTGCAGCGGAGTGTGCGCTGATGACAGCCCCCTATATTTTTTATTCGGTAATCCACTTCCTCTCCTCAAGACTTGCTCAAAAACGTATCACAGTGTGCCATTCACGTACATATGACGTTATTAACAAATACTAACCTGACTGTTCCTCGATGTAAATGGTGTGAAGAACCGAGATTACACAATGATATCGGTCGACGGCGATATAATTGAAGATGGATAACATATTCTAACTGGGCGGAAAGCAAAGTGACTCCACGATCAGGCTCACAGGACCACCTTATGCCAAATGGAAGCATTGTCATCCTCTGCGAATGGCGTTACTGGATGCGGTAGCCGGCCGCTGTGGCCGAGCGGTTCTAGGCGCTTCAGTCTGGAACCGCACGACTTCTACGGTCGCAGGTTCGAATCCTGCCTCGGGTATGGATGTGTGTGATGTCCTTAGGTTGGTTAGGTTTACGTAGTTCTAAGTTCTAGTGGACAGATGACCTCAAATGTTAAGTCCCATAGCGTTCCGAGCCGTTTGAACCATTTGGATATGGTATGGAGGGGCATAGATCAACCATAGTGAGAGATATAAGGTTCATCAGGGTCACACCAGAATCAACCAACCAAGTCAGTAAATCAGAAGTCGCAGGCATGGGCAGATGCACACGACGTGGGTGATGGTAACACAAATATTGCTGTGAAGGCGTCGTATTTTGGATTAGCATCATCAAATAATACACCGAAACGAAAGTGTCAGCGAACTTGCTGAATAATACTTTATGATAAATAGTACTTGAACAAGTAGTGTTTTTTGAGACAGTTCGACATAGCCCCTTTTCAGGCCAGTTCCCATTGCTTTCAAATAGCATTTAGCAGTTGTGGCACTGAATTTGTACACCGATAACTACTGTATGTCTAGCACCATGTACTTTCTTAAGTTTCATTCTGTGTTTTCCATACTGGGGTGCCATTTTCGCAAACGGAGATGACAGTTTGTTTTAGTTTTCGCTTAATACACTGCCATTACAGGTGTTCGTATTTAGAGTTGTTACCAGGGCTGGTAGGAATATAAGGGCCATTTACAGAGTCAGATGCTGAGTGATCACTGTGATACAGTGTTATCAGTACCTGTCAGAATTTGGGGATGGCCTCATTGTGAGCCTCCATTCGGCTGGCTAGTCGAATCGTGCAACACCCGGATTTTTGCTGCTTTTCAATGTGACAGTACCCGGCACTGTGCGACGAGGTCAAATGAGAGCAGATATATTAGTGCTCAAGGTTCTGGTTAACCGCCTACGACCACCCCAAGGGAGGGTCGCCATGTTGTGCACCAGGCGTATCGTAACAGCTTGACATCTGCGCCTGCCATTCGAGAACAAGTACTACGCTCACTGCAACATTCTGTCATCCCAGAAGACTGGCCAAAGACTAGTAACAGCTGGACTGGGGGATTACCGGCCCTTGTGCAGGCTGCCATTAACATAAGAACACAGACGGCTGTGTCTGGAGTGTTGCTGTGACGAGGAAACGTGGGCTGCTGATGAATGACTTTGCAGTGTGTTCAGCAATGAATCGCAGTTCTGTACTTTCCCGGATGACCATCGAAGGCGAGTATCGTCGCGTCCCGCAGAGAAATGTCATTCTTGCGATTTGTGGAGAGAGACAGCAGTTTTATTTCTGGCGGTACGGCTTCAGGTCACGGCTGGAACTCTTTACGTCACGGACATCCTGCATCGCAGCATGTTACCTCCCATATGAGAGTATCATGGTGTCATTATTCAACAAGATAATGCATAGAACTACGTATCTGTTCTCAACAGACCATGTGTGGGAAGAGCTCGGACATCAACTCTGTCCCAGTGACAGTATTCAGTATATCAAAAACCGGTTGCAACATATGTGGACCAGATTGCCTCGTCGACGATAGAGCGTCTTTAAGACACCCTTCCCAATCGAATCAGTGCATGCATCCAGGTCAGATGGTGCGCAACGTCGTTGTGATAAGTGGGTTAATACTGCGAATTTTTTTATAAATTTGGCTACATTTTGTAATGACTGAAATGCTATCTCATACCTCGTGAATTCTTAAAGTTTCATTTCATTTGCTACTCCGCTCTGGGTGTTTCACTTTTATACTCGCAGTGTATGTACAAACAAAACGAAAAATATTATATACAGATCGATAAAAGAAAGTATACGTAGATACGTCGGAAATTTCGGAACGAAGAAAGCGAGATAAATACCAACTGAATGATGAGTGAAATGGACTACTAAGGAAGAAATCTAAATATTATACCACATTTGTAATGACGAAATCATGGAAGTCTAAGGGAGCATCATGGAAGATAATGACAAGATGAGGTATTATGGTACGGCCGTCGAGAAAGAAGGTTGGTAACGTGGAAGGTATGGAGGTGGACCCCGGAGGGAAAAGGGAATCGAGGTCTATTGGCTTAAAGATGGGTGACAGATGTCCAAGTGCTGTCTTCAGGAGATTTTAGCCACTCAGGTTGAGAAGCGAGGAACGGGAATATCAGTAAACAACTTGAAAAATAAAATTTCGTGTACAAATATATAGATATATGTATTTGTATGTTACACATCTCCTAAACCATTGGATCGATTTCAACCAAATATGGTACACTTACTACTTATTGTCTGAGAAGAGGTACTGTGGGAGGTATGAAACATCTAGCTCCTATAAGTGTGGGGGTGAAGAGGTTCAGTAATACATGACATCTAGGCTGCCATGCACGATAGCTGTGCTGTGAGAGTTGTGTTGAAATTTGTTCAGTAGGCTGTATGTGTGGGTGTGAATGACTGACCAGAGAGAGTGGGAAGAGGAGACATATAGTGAGAGAGCGGCAAATGAGGGGGGACTGAGAAAGAGGGAAAAGAGCAGATGGACAGACAGATGGGTAAGAGGTGGAGATCGACTGTAGAGGTGAGAGGATGAGATGGATGGATGGAGAGAGAAAGGAGCTGGAAATCGACAGAGAGATGCAGAGAAAGAGATGGACAGAGAAAGGGGAGAGGAGAAGACTCGCAGAAAGGTGGGACGAGGTGATGGACAGAGAGAGGGAGGAGGAGGAGGAGGAGGAGGAGGAGGAGATGGACAGAGAGGGAGAGAGGGGGGGAAGAGGGTTGTGGCCACAGAGATGGGGGAAATACGAGGTGGGCAGAGAGAGAGGTGAGAACAAAGTGGATAGAGAGAGGGAGGAGGATGAGATGGAGAGAAGGGGAGAGATGGAGATGGTCAGAGGAAGGGAGAATGAGGAGATGGTCACAGGCAAGGTGAAGGAAGAGATGGTGAGAGACAGGGGAAGGAGGAAGTGATCAGAGTCAGGGAGAAGATGAGCAGAGACAGAGGGAGGAGAAGATGTACAGAGAGAAGGGGAGGAAGGAGGTTATGGCCAGATAGAGAGAGAGGGATGGAGGAAATGGCCAGAGAGAAGGGGGATATACGTACGTGGCCGAAGCTGTGGGGAAAAGGTAAGTATACACAGAACGTCCCAGAACTGTGGATGGAAACCTGTGTCCAAAATGATCATCTACTGAGGCAACAGGGATTCATAGGAGACAAGTCTAGCTCCGTCTTGTCCACTGGCGATCGGGGCAACTAGTCACGATCAATGAATAATAAAGAACATTGAGAGACGATGTGCCTACAGTCCGGCAGAGTACAGACTCACGTTCATTGCCGAAGAGGTGGCCTAACGGTAGGCGCTTGAACCTCTACTTTCAACGCTCTGTGTCATCGTTGGATGACGTTTCCCAAAACGGGTTCCTATCCTTGGTTTGATCCTCAGGACACTCTACAAACACTCGAAGTTTGTCTCAACATTTCTGGACACCTTGTGTATATATCAAAACAAGTATCGATGCCTAACCGTACAAATGGCTACATTAAAACACCACATTTCACCCACATAATTCAGTAATATATCGTTAGAAAACGCGCTTGTCTGGGTAGTGAATACTGGGGGAACGGACGTGTTATCTAGAGAGCGCCTCTGTCGACGCCGGGTATCGAGCGCGGACATAAAACGCGCAGTGCCGCCGGCGCCGGGTATGAAGCGGGGTTATAAAAGGCGTAGCGCGGCCGCTGCTGCCTCACCGTCAGCCACTGCAGGGAAGCCAGCCAGTCAGAACCTGCAAAACCCGACAACAAACTGACAACCAGACGAATGAAAAGAAAGCGGGATGCAATTGATCGTCCGCGCTCGAAACCCCTGCTCAATGAGGAACAAAATCACTGGAACGGAGTTGGAGCCTGTCTCCTGTTAACTCTACTAAGGATCTCCTGTTTAATCGCCGAGGTTTATCGGTCGGTGTGACTGTCATGTTTTCGCGGAAGGTGACACTATTTTCTTTATACACAACAACTAGCTCTTTACCTCATGAAGTGCTGAGTACTATTGACAAGGGATTTCAAATTGATTCCATATTTCTATATTTCCAGCAGGCTTTTGACATTTTACCAAACAAGCAGCCTCTAGTCAAATTGCGTGCTTATGGAATATCGTCTCGGTTATGTGATTGGATTCGTGATTTACTGGCAGAGAGGTCACAATTAGTAGTAATTGACGGAAAGTCATCGAGAAAAACAGATGTGATTTCTGGTGTTTCCCAAAGGTAGTGTTATAGGCTCTTTGCTCTTCCTTTTCTAAGTAAACGATTTAGGAACAATCTAAGCAGCCTTCTTAGGTTGTTTGCAGATGATGCCGTCGTTTATCGACTAGCAAAGTCACCAGAAGATCAAAAAATCCTAAATAACGAAACGTGTGAAGTCATCCTCATGAATGCTAAAAGGAATCCGTTAAATTTCGATTACACAATAAATCAGTCAAATCTTAAGCCCGTAAATTCAACTAAGTACCTAGGAATTACAATTAGAAACAACTTAAATTAGAAGGAACGCATGGAAAATGTTGTGGGACAGCTAACTGGCTTAACCAAAGAGTGCGTTTTATTGGCAGAACACTTAGAAAATGGAACAGATCTATTAAAGAGGCTGCCTACACTACGCTTCTCCGTCCTCTTATAGAATACTTTTGTGCGCTAGGGGTCCTTACCAGATAGGACTGACGGAGTACATCGAGAAAGTTCAAAGGAGGACAGCACGTTTGGTATTATCGCCAAATAGGGGAGAGTGTCACTGAAATGATACAGGATTTGGGGTGGACATCATTAAAACAAAGTCGTTTTTCTTTGCAGCAGAATCTACTAACGTAATTTCAATCACCAATTTTCTCCTCCGCGAAAATATTTTGTTGACGCCGACCTAAATAGGGAGAAACGATCATCATAATAAAATAAGGGAAATCAGAGCTTGCACGGGAAGGTATGGGTGTTCGTTTCTTCCGCGCGCTGTACGAGATTGGAATAATAGAGAATTATTGTGAAGATGGCTCGATGAACCCTGTGCCAGGAACTTAAATGTGATTTGCAGAGTATCCATGTAGATGTAGATTTCCAAGCCTTGGGTAGTCGTTATCTCCCAGACTGCTAGAGTTAGCAGCTGAGTGACCACCAAATCTTGGCCAAAACAGAAATTTGCCTTTCACTAGAAATCCTATGTTTTCAGACTGTTTCGTTATTACTTTCTCGCTTTACAAAAGAAAAGTAAGAAAAACTTCTTCACAAACCGAGTTAAAACGTTCAGGTTTTCGGAAATATGCACTGGTATTTGATAAAAAAGTCAGGCACCGAAAAGAAGTTCGGTTCAGCAGTTCAACAGCTATAGTTGATCTAATAACCTTAACAGCATTAAGGATGCTATCTTTTTTTCAAGATAACGAGTGTGAATCAAACGTCGATGATTGAACACACACAAAACATCACGCGAAATATAACACATACCACTGTGGACAATGGTCGTGTCTCAGATATAAGAAAAGACAATCCACCATACAACGTCTCGTACCTTGTCAGTAATAGCACGAAGAATACCGGGGAATTTACATCGGCCTACATGCGCAAAGGTGGGCGTGTCACTCGGGGAGAATTTGCATTAAGCATAAGCTACGTAGTATGTACACGAGGTCGCAAATAACGCACTATTTACGTTACAAGGCGAGTCGAAAAAAATTTAATAAGTAGAAATTTGATATTAGGCACATTGAAATACTTTGACAGAAATAGGGCAACCAAAAGGATAAATAAAATCGAACTTTGACTTTTTTTACTATGAGAATTATTCCCAGGTGTCTTAACGCGTATCCTATCATCCTGTCCCTTCCTCTGGTCAGTTTTCCATATGTTCATCTTTTTCACATATTCTGCGAAGAACCTCCTGATTTCTCATCTTTCCAGTGCATCTGATTTCCAACATTCTTCTGTAGCACCACATCTCAAACGTTTCGATTCTCTTCTGATGGGGTTTTCCACAATCCATGATTCAGTACTGTTCAATGCTTTACTCTAAACGTATATTCTCAGAAATTTTCTCGTCAGATTAAGGTCTACAGCTGGTAAGGGCTGATGATGTGCGCAATTTTCACATGAAATGGTCTAGGTCCTCTGGTCCAGCTGAACCGGTCATCGACTGGAAATGGTTACGTTTGGCTACTTGGAAATCTTTTGAGCCCATTCATGCTCATCGTATTCGCTAACAATGATGGTATTGTTATTGACGGCAATGCGCCATGTCACCTGGCGTCGGTATTTTGCGATTGGTTTGAAGAACGTTCTGGACAGTTCGAGCTAATGATTTGGCCACTCAGATCGCCCGACATGAATCCCATCGAGTACTGATGGGACTTTATCGAGAGGTCAGTTCGTGCACAAAATCTTGCACTGGTAACATTTTCACAATTATGGACGTCTGTAGAGGCTGCAAAGCTCGACATTTTTGCAGAGCACTTACTACGACTTGTTGAGTCCGTGCCACATCGAGTTGTTGCACTATTCCGGCAAAAAGGAAGTGCGACACGTTACTGGGATGTATTTCCTGACTTTTTCCGCCTGAAGGTAAGCAAGAAAAAAATGGTTCAAATGGCTCTGAGCACTATGGGACTTAACATCTGAGGTCATCAGTCCCCTAGAACTTAGAACCACTGAACCTAACTAACGTAAGGACCCGGCGGAGGTTCGACTCCTCCCTCGGGCATGGGTGTGTGTGTTTGTCCTTAGGATAATTTAGGTTAAGTAGTGTGTAAGCTTAGGGGCTGATGACCTTAGCAGTTAGCCGGCCGAAGTGGCCGTGCGGTTCTAGGCGCTACAGTCTGGAACAGAGCGATCGCTACGGTCGCAGGTTCGAATCCTGCCTCGGGCATGGATGTGTGATATCCTTAGGTTAGTTAGGTTTAATTAGTTCTAAGTTCTAGGCGACTGATGACCTCAGAAGTTAAGTCGCATGGTGCTCAGAGCCATTTGAACCATTGGAACCGTAGCAGATAAGTCCCATAAGATTTCACACACATTTGAACATTTAACCTAAGGACATCACACACATCCATGCCCGAGGCAGGATTCGAACCTGCGACCGTAGCGGTCGCGCGGTAAGCAAGACATTCCATAAAATATAATCTTGTACTGATTTGGTGCAGAGTGTGGGAGCATAGCGTCTGGCTGCTGAGTTTACGCCCTGACGCAAGCTTTTTCTGTACGAACGATGAGCATAAGCAGATGCGAGTTTTTTCCACAAAATCCGTAGGCCTTTCCGTGCGCGGTCTGAATGCAGAGCCCAAATCCGCGACACTAATACCAGGCAGTCATTCGTCTTGGCGTCCTCTCATCGACGTGACAAGCACAGAGCGTTTATATTGAAAAATCTCTTTATCCACACACAGTTGCAGAGGATTATAAATTTTTTCAGGACGGCAGAAAGCATAAAAGTATGGTGGCCACAAGCTGGGAATGTGTACGGGGTTGTGACAGACGCTTACTGTTTTGTTTCCCGCCGTCGGCGCTGGACAGCCGCGGCACTAAAGCGACGCAGGATGTTTGCCTTTGCGGCGTAAATCTGCGTCGTCGCCGTCGCCCTGAAACTCGGTCGCTGAAGCTCGTAAAGTGACGCCGGCGCAGCTAACGCCGTCCCGGTATCGGCCACCGCACGCCTGCGGATTGAGCCGCGCCTGTATCTGGCGACCCCTGCGACAAACACGATAATATCCGCCACCCTGTTTTACGACGCGACGACCTGCACGGAGTACGGGCCTCGTAACGCCGTGCTGCTCCTTTTACAATCCTCGTCACAATCGTAAGTTGCTCAGAGATTCAAGCGACCCAAATGGTTCAGGCTTAGCAGTTATGCTCCACATTATCAGAAGCGTCAACGGTTCAGTTGTCACGCTCGGTCACGTACACGGTGTGAGAGAGGAAGGGTTCGTTGCTGGTTCTGCTGGATTTTCTAACAGCATCACAGTGCTCCTCTTTAAAATTGCAAGGCTTATTATTTCGCAGATTGCTTAACTGCAAGATGAACTAAGCCACGGAGAGCAAACACGGCAGCTGAATTGGAAATATAAAGTACACTGGTGTGTAAAATTTAGAGCTGAAAGAAACATTCCGATGATGTGTCACTGCCAAGTAAAATAGCTCGATGAAACTTGGACCACACACAGAAACGTTCAAATGGCTCCAAGCACTATGCGACTTAACATCTGAGGTCATCAGTTCCTTAGACTTAGAACTACTTAAACCTAACTAACCTAAGGACATCACACACATCCATGACCGAGGCAGGATTCGAACATGCGACCGTAGCAGCAGCGCGGTTCCGGACTGAAGCGCCAAGAACCGCTCGGCCACAGCGGTGGCTACACACAGAAAGAACGGCTGCAATACAATACACAAGATAACTGAAGGAAATACGCAATGAAAGTAGTAGAAAATACACTTTTATAGGAAGACAATAACTGTACTGAAATCATCGCGATTCTTGATGGTTGCCTGGGCTTACGAATGGCGGGACATGGCTCTTAATAGGGTGTGTAATCACCGTGGGCAGCTACGTGCTCTCATGCTAGCCACAACATTGTTAAGTAGTTTCTGTGGTAGAGCGTTACATTCCTCCTGCAGCTAGATGGTCGTTGGTACATGTGGATATGCTACAATATGTTTCTATAATGCATCCCACAGGTGCTCAATGAAGTTGAAGTCGGGGAAATGTGCAGCCAAAATCAATTCGCAGAACATCCTCTCGTTGGAAGAACTCGCCCATCTGCACTATCTGATGTGACTGTCTCTGTCATCCATGAAAATGAACTCCTGAAAAGATATACTTGGAGAAGTAGCACAGTGTCAGAAACAACGTTGAACGACGAGTGTATCGGGTTCCTGGCTGTATTACACTTTTCCACCGTTCGCCATACGTACGAGTGTGCGCCCACATTGTCCTATATGATCATTTTGGTACTGTACGTGTTATGGTGTGGGGAGGCATGATGTTACATGGGCGTACTGACCTCCAAATCTTTGGACACGGTTCACTCACCGGGCAACGTCATTGTGACAATGCAGTCCTTCCTCAAGTGCGTCTTTTCAGGGATGCATTCGGCACTAACTTAATTTTTACGAATGATAGTTCGCGTCCGAATCGAACAGTGCAGATGGTGGAGTTCTTGCAATCAACCAGAAGATATTCGGCGAACAGACTGGCCTGTACGTTCCCGCCCCGCCCCCCTCCCCCCCCCCCCCCCCCCCCCGACTTAAAGCCGAACGAGCACGTCTAGGATACTTTGGGAGGGACGTACTACAGTACGTTCACATTCATCAACGACGGTCCAGTTGCTATCAGCCGCGCTGGAGGAGGGATTGAACACCATAACAGAAGAACTTCTTTGCAATCTTGTGGCCCGCATTGGAGCACGTTGCTGTGCATGGTGACTACGCACCCTATTAAGAACCAAATCCCGCTTTCTGTAATGCTCAGGAGACCATCAAGAATCGCGGTGACTTCAGTATGATTATTGTCTTTGCAAAAAAAAAAATTGCATTTATGTCGTTTCATTGCGCTTTTCTTTCAGTAACTATCTATACTTTACTATACTACACTATACACTGAAGAGCCAAACTTGAACACCTGCCTAATATCGTGTTGGGCCCCCGCAAGCACGCAGAAGTGCCGCCACACGACGTAGCATAGGCTCGACTGATGTCTGAAGTAGTGCTGAAGGGAACTGACACCATGAATCCTCCAGGGCTGTCCATAAATCCGGTACGAGGGGGTGGAAATCTCTTCTGAACAGCGCGTTACAAAGCATCTCAGATATGCTCAATAGTGTTCATGTCTGGGGAGTTTGATGGCCAGCGGAAGTATTTAAATTCAGAAGAGTGTTCCTGGAGCCACTCTGTAGCATTTCTGGACGTGTGCGTTGTTGCATTGTCCTGCTGGAATTGCTCAAGTCCTTCGGAATGCAAAATGGACATGAATGGATGCAGGTGATCAGACAGGATGCTTTCGTACGTGTCACCGGTCAGAGTCCGATCTAGACGTATCAGGGGTTGCAGCTCACTGCTCACGTCTCATACCATCACAGAGCCTCCACCAGCTTGAAAAATCTCCTACTAACATGCACGGTCGATGGAGTCATGAGGTTGTGTCCATACCCGTACACGTCCATCCGCTCGATACAATTTGAAACGAGACTCGTCCGAGCAGGCAAAATGTTTCTAATTGTAAACAGTTCAATATCGGCGGTTTCTAAATCGGCCAGGTCACATGTCAGTTATTCTACGTAGGCGCGATCTCGACTGCTATTGTCTTGTACGATGGTCCCGTAACACCGCCATCAACGTTAGAGCTATGTTGTCGAAGACAGCAGTCGTGGGGCTGTGCATCTGAACCACTGCTTCGTCTTGCACTTGTTATTTAAAATGATTTACAAATGTTGCCGATGTTGTATGTTTTCCACGGTTGGTCGGATGTATAAAAACATCGCCCAGTGGAATTTGCACCCAAACAAAAATCAGCGAAATTTGTGGCCAGTATTCCCGGCAACTTCTTGCTCACTGAGTAACGACCTCCCTACCCTTGAGAGTTCTAGTTTACTGGAAGTGGAGTGCTAAGCCACGTCGACGGTGCCATGCAAATGACCAGCAACGAAAACATCCTGCTGCGTGAAGAAGGTTGCTAACTATAGTGGACGCAACGTTCTACTAAGCACTGAGGTGACAGACGTCGTGGGATAGCGAGCCGTGCATATACTGCGTACACAAGCTATAAAGGGCAGTTCACTGTCGGAGCTGTCAGTAATTGTACTCAGGTGAGTCATGAGAAAAAGTTTCAGGCATTATTATGGCCGCCCTAGGGCAATTAACAGGCTCTGAACACGAATTGGTAGTTGGAGCTATACGCAAGGGACATCCCATTTCGGAAACCGTTAGGGAATTCAACACTCGGAGATCCACAGTCTCAAGAGTGCGCCGAGAAGACGAAATTTTAGCCATTACCTCTCGCCACGGACAACGCAGTGGCCGACGGTCTTCGCTTAACGGCCGAGAGCAGCGGCGTCTGCGTGGAGTTGCATTGTTACCAGACAAGCAACACTGTGTGAAATAACATCAGAAATAGAAGTGGGACGTTCGACGAAGGTATCCGTTTGGACAGTGCAGCGAAATTTGTCGGTAATGGGCTGTGGCAGCAGACAACCGACGCGAGTGCCTTTGCTAACAGCACGACTTCGCCTGCAGCGCCTCTCCACTGCTCGTGGCCATTTCGGTTGTGCCCTAGACGACTGGAAAACCGTCGTCTGGTCGGGTGAGTCCCGATTACAGTTGGTAAGAGATGACGGTAGAGTTCAAGTGTGGCGCAGACTTCACGAAGCTATGGGCAGAAGTTGTCAGCAAGGCACTGTACAAGTTCTCTGTACTGTGTTTTGGACAGGGTCCTCTGGTTCTATTCAACCGACCATTGACTAGAAATGATTATGTTCGGTTACTTGGAGAGCATTTGCAGCCTTTCGTGGACTTCGTGATCCCAAACAACGATTGACTGGAATGAAATTTTCACTCTGCAGCGGAATGTGCGCTGATATGAAATTTCCTGGCAGGTTAAAACTGCGTGCCGGACCGAGACCTGAACTCGGGACCTTTGCCTTTCGCGGGCAAGTGTTCTACCAACTGAGCTACCCAAGCACGACTCACGAGCCGTCCTCACAGATTGGGTAGCTCAGTTGGTAGAGCACTTGCCCGCGAAAGGCAAAGGTCCTGAGTTCAGGTCTCGGTCCGGCACACAGTTTTAATCTGCCAGGAAATTTCAACGATAGACTGTTTGTGGATGACAATACGCCATTTCACCGGGCCATAATTGTTCGCGATTGGTTTGAAGCACATTCTGGACAATTCAGGAGAATGAGTTGGCCACTCAGATCTCCCGACATACGACGTAATCGAGAGGTCAGTTCGTGTGCAACATCCTTCACCGGCAACACTTTCGCAATTATGGACGGCTATGGAGGCAGCATGGCTCAATATTTATGCAGGGGACTTCCAACAACTTGTTGAGTCCACGCCACATCCCGTTGCTGAACTACGCCGAGCAAAAAGAAGTGCGACACGATATTAGGAAGCATTTCATAACTTTTGTCGCCTAAGTGTGTGCTCTCTTACATAGGTTTACTGTACTAGTCACAGTTATTCTAAAGTTTTAATTCTCTTTTTTACTTCTTTTATGACGTTTACTCTATCGTAAGAAGAAAACCATGTTATACACGGTCACTTCCAAAAAATTCATTATTATCACGTAAGTTATTTTGTGATGAATACTCTGTCCATTTAAGGTATGTGTTATTTAGTATAAATTTTTTTTAGTGCTCATATATCTTCCACTTGGCAATAATGACAATGATATGCAGAATTATAATTTAAAAATTGTTATCATATTTTTAAATCACATGTGAAGGATGCGCGCTTGTAGCTCTAGGAGTGGGAGGAGAATCTATGAACAGCTTATATTACCTAGATACGTGCGCAATCCTGTCGTTTTAATGGTATGACAACACATCTTACGTACAGTACATGTACCATACACTGATGCACAGTTGTAAACCGTAAGTTACTTTATTTTGAAGTGTGCTTTGTCAAGTAGAAGAGACACGAGTTTTAAATTCTGTGTTTGGAATTTGGTTTTGTTTTCCGTTGTTGTTTCTCAAGATCTGGTCATAAGTAAAAAATTTTTATCTGCTTCCGACAGAAAATAAAATACATTATGATCACTTCCGATTGCAATAATTTTCACATTACAGTTACTGTCGGAGCATCAGCAGCCCTCTCCATGAGTACACCAAGCAAAAGTCCTCCTCCCTCTAGCCGGCCGCTGTGGCCGAGCGGTTCTAGGCGCTTCAGTCTGGAACCGCGCGACCGCTACGGTCGCAGGTTCGGATCCTGCCTCGTGCATGGATATTTGTAATGTCCTTAGGTTAGTTAGGTTCAAGTAGTTCTAAGTTCTAGGGGACTGATGACCTCAGAAGTTAAGTCCCATAGTGTTCAGAGTCATTTGAGCCCTCTTCCCTCCTACTTGTCGAGAAAACTGTAGAGTTCGGACAGGTGTATTACTGAACCTTTGCTCGCCCTTTTCTGGGCGCAAAGCTCTCAGCGTACAGGACACTATTTGCTCTGTAGGTGTTTGGTAGATTTCTCTCTCACGAGTGTCTCCCAGCGGAAAGGAAGGGACCAGAAGGTATAACTTTATTAAAACATTTCCAAACTTATCAACGCTCTATGAACGTCCTAAAGAGTAAAGAAATAGTTATTTTTGACAGGTCAAAAAAGCGATGAAACAAGTTTCGCAAAAGTCACGCGAAACAAACACGGCAGACCGTCGAGCTGCCGGAGCACTGTATTTGACACTGTAATATTCCCGCTACCGGTAACGGAAATGAGGCCGTCCCATCAGATATTCCAGCAGCGTCGATTGGCATTAATTAGCCGGACGACTAACAGATGTCGAAACAGCCGGCCCAAAATGTGCCTGACGCTAATATGGAGGCTTGTCGCTCTGTTGTGATGTACGGATGTGAACCAAAATAAACACCGCGGAACTACTTCCGTCCTGGATAATTTTCCTACTTTTTGGGATTGCAGTCGTCTAGAATTGATTGCCCTTTTATGTTCTTTTCGACACTACCGCAAGTCTGTCTTTGTTTCACAGTATTGCCCCAAAAACAATGAATCACCTGAGAGTGACTACAGAGCCAAAAGGAAATGTTAAAATGTGGAAGTGTTATTATGTAGGCAATACATCTAATTTTTTCCAATGAAAGTTCGAAGCATTAATGTGTTTCTGCACTGTATGCCGTCACTCTTATGGATTCTTAACAATCTGTTTTCCAACTAAATCAAATCCTACGCTGTCGACTGGCGTTGATAACACATCACCGGGGTCAGCTGAAAATGTGTGCCCTACCGAGACTCGAACCCGGGATCTCCTGCTTACATGGCAGACGCTCTTTTCATCTGAGCCGCCGAGGGCTCGGAGGATAGTGCGACTGCAGGGACTTATCCCATTCACGCTCCCCGTGAGACCCACACTACCAACTTAATGTCCACACACTACACTCGTAGTGCCCCTGCCCATTACACTCGTTACACGCGGCAGACAATATTATGTTCTAAAGAACAGATACTATCTTCATATAGTTAAGGCTAACCGGCCATTGACCTCCTCCTGTGCGGATGCACACGCATCGCCCAAACTCTTACGGGACTCGGTAAGATTGTCTGCCGCAAGTAATGAGTGTAATGGGCAGGGGCACTACGGATGTAGTGTGTGGACATTAAGTTGGGAATGTGGGTATCACGGAGAATGTGCACAGGATAAGTCCCTGCAGTCGCACTATCCTCTGTACCCTCAGTGACTCAGATGGATAGAGAGTCTGCCATGTAAGATGTCCGAAAGAACAGATACCATCTTCATATAATCTATTTTCTAGTTGACTTCATGAGTATTAGATGACGATACTTCGCATTCCAACGACTATCTTGAAACTTAGAGCAATACGCTGACACAGTTCTTGGCAAGCCTCTGCAATTCACCACCTCGTGCGGGAGCTGCCACAGACAGCCACATGGGCTGGAGACTGGTACACGTCTTTGGTGGTTGCTACAAGCACATAATCGAAAGGCATATGTACTCGAGTTTTGAATGCTGAGCTCTTTTCATGGCCAAGGAAGAAAATGTCCATCGTGACGAATACGGAGGTAGAGATACATAAATTGGAACCGACTGTCAAAACCGTGTAAGTTTTGACCAAACTATGCATCAAGTTGCTGCATGAATCCTGGATACGCTGAAACCGTATGAAGCTAAGAAATATCAACACCACTTCCTGCAGCGAATGTGTTATGACGAGTTCTTTACCTTCGATAAGAAAAGCCGAAATAAATGAACTAAATAATGGGTCAGCAGGCAATGAAGTACGATGGAATTAGCCGAATGTGACGGAAATCGGCAGATGTGATATACATGAACAGACAAAGAAATGATTACAATTTCAGAAACATCGGATGATTTATTCAAGAGAAAAAGCTTCACAAATTGAGCAAGTCAATAACGTTTTGGTCCGCCGCTGGCCCTTACGTAACCAGTTATTCGGCTTCGCGTTGGTTGATCGAGTTGACGGATGTCCTCCTCAGAGATGTCGTGCCAAATTCTGACAACTGGCTGTTTAAATCTTCAAAATCCCAAGATTATTGGAAGGCCCTGTCCAAACATTCCCAATTGGCAAAGGTAGGGTTTGGCAAGCACTAAGACAAGCAGTAGAAACTCTGGACGTGTTCGGGAGGACGACGCTTCCATCCTGCGTCCGGGCATCCTGATTTAGGTTTTCCGTGATTTGCCTAAATCGGTTCAGGTAAATGCCGGGATGGTTCCTTTGAAAGGGCACGGCTGACTTCCTTCCCCATCCTTCCCTAATCCGATGAGACCGATGACATCACTGTTTGGTCTCCTCCACCGAATCAACCCAACCCGTATTTCGCCGTGTGCGGGCGGCCATTACGTTGCTGAAATGGAAGCCCAGAATGGCTACCCGTGAAGAGTAACAAAAAGAGAATAGAATATCGTCGACGTACAGCAGTGCCATAAGGGTGCCGCGGATGATAACCAAAGGGGTTCTGCTATGAAAGGAAATGGCATCCCAAACCATCACTCCCGGCTGTCGGAGGGCGACAGCCAGGCTTTCCGGGGCACCTCCCGACACGTCTTCGTTGCTCACCGGGGCCCAGTTTAAGTGGGTCTCATCACTGCAAACAATTCCACTGCAGTCAATGAGATTTCAGGCCGAAGCCGTGTCTCGAGATGCCTTGGACAGCGGCGGTTTGGAGCGCTGTGGATGGTGCACAACTGGTACCAGACGGTGATATGACACTGCACCGCTGATGTACGAGGGGCGTTTTAAAAGTCCGCGCAGAAATAAAAACTACTTACGTGTTTGGGGTAAACCTTTTTTTTATTTTTCGACACAGTCTCCTTTTAGACTTATATACTTCGTCCAACGCTATTCTAATTTGTTCATCCCTTCCGAATAATAGGAATAGTCCAAGCCTGCAAAATAGCTATTAGGTGCTGCAATCACCTCTTCGTTTGAATAAAATCTTTGTCCCACCAGCCATTTCTGCAAACTGGGAACAAATAGTAGTTCGAAGGAGCCAATCTGGAGAGTAAGGGGGATGTGAAACGAGTTGGAATCCTATTTCCATTAATTTTATGACAACAACTGCTGAGGTGTGTGCTGGTGGAAAAGGACTTTTTTGAGGTCCAATCGCCGGTGTTTTTCTTGCAGCTCGGTTTTCAAATGGTCCAATAATGATGAATAATTAGCACCTGTAATAGTTTTACCCTTTTGTAGATAGTCGATGCTCGTATCCCTTGCGAATCCCAAAAGACAGTCGCCATAAACTTTCCGGCCGAAGGAATGGTCTTCGCCTATTTTGGTGCAGACTCTCCCTTGGTAACCCATTGTTTAGATTGTTGTTTGGTCTTAGGAGTATATTAATGTATCCATGTTTTATCCACAGTGACGAAACGACGCTTAAAGTCCCGCGGATTCTTCCTGAACAGCCGCAAAGCATCGTTGCAACACTTCACACGATTCCGTTTTTGGTCAAGCGTGAGCAATCGTCGAACCCATGTTGCGGATCGCTTTCTCATGTCCAAATGTTGATGCAAAATATTATGTACCCGTTCATTCGAGATGCCCACAGCACTAGCAATCTCACGCACCTTAACTCTTCTGTCATCCATAACCATATCATGGATATTATCAATGATTTATGGAGTCGTAACCTCCACAGGGCGTCCATAACGTTCAGCATCGCTTGTGCCCATATGGCCACTCCTAAAATTTTGAAACCACTTATAAACTGTTCTAATCGAAGGTGCAGAATCACCGTAATGTTTATCAGGTTTCTCTTTAGTCTCCTGAGGCGTTTTTCCTTTCATAAAGTAATGTTTAATCACCATGCGAAATTCTTTTTCGTCCATTTTTTGACAATCACTCGACTTCCTTGATTCATACGAATGCCAAACACAAAGAAATTGACCAATATGGCTGAAACTTGGTGAGCATTCTTTCCAAAGATGCTACTAACTAAACATGACCTCGATACACGGCGGTGGCGCCATCTGTCGGACTTTGCACGGACTTTTCAAACGCCCCTCGTAGGTCGTGACAGTGAAGTGGCGTATGGGTGCCAGTCGGTTGAGTGGAATCATGGCAGTATGGGAGATAAACGTGGAGACTTGGCGGAACGGCAGAGAGAGCAATCGTGTTTAGACGCGCTCGTGACCACACCGTAAATGAAGCTGCCGAATTTGTTGGTGTTTAGTGTATAAGTGCGGACTGACCAACGTCTCTACAAGGAATGGTGCACCACTCGACGACATATAGGGAAAAAAAGTGGTCATAAGGAGATCCTAACCGCCAGGAAACGGAGGCCACTGTCCCGCCTTAGCAGAGGTAATGAAGAGGTCTGCAAAAGACTTGTTCGACCGATGCTTGAGTACTGTTCATTAGTCTTGGACCCTTACCAAGCAGAATTAATAGAAGAGACAGATATATATATATATATATATATATATATATATATATATATATATATATATATATATAGAGAGAGAGAGAGAGAGAGAGAGAGAGAGAGAGAGGGGGGGGGGGAGGGGAGCAACGAAGAGTGGAGCATTTCGTCATGGGATCGTCCAGCTCAATGGTTCCCAACAGGTGGTCCGCGGACCCCCAGGGGTCCGCGAGCTATGCCAAATATATTAAACATATTTCGTATTATAACAGATTTTTAGTTTTGGCCGCTTCCTGGATGAGCAGAACTTTAGCGAACGCTAACTTCTGCGTCTAGCGTCTTCCTAGAGCCAACTGACAGTAGCACACACTAGCGCAAAACTAGAATTAGATAGAGGCAAATAGTCCTGCTGTATGCCGTTAGACTACGCGCGCTGCCTCTTTCCAGCTGACAACTGACAGTGACTTTACACAGAAACTCGCATTTCAGACGACAATTGGCCATTGTTAATGTATTTCCAGTGCTTTCACAGACCGTATTGTTTACATATTTAATATTCTGTAGTAAAATAGTAGTGTTTGTAAAGCGTTGTTTTTTGGGGAAGCTACAGTTCGCGTAGTTAAAAATGGACCGTTGGTTAAAAAGTGGTTCATTAAAACGAGAAAGGCCTACAGATGAAGAGGAAACTAATGCATTTGTTATACTAAACACCCAGATTTGAACAATAATCAAACATTTAACAGTAACAATGATGGCTAAATTGAAAAAGTTTTAAGCTCAATATTTTTTCAATAATAAATATGTCAATGTTTTTTCTAAGTACCAAAAATAGAAAACGTATAAAAAGACTCTTAATTTGGCTTTTTTAGGTACTTGATACTGTGATATGGCAAAGTGACAATCATGCTCGATGAGGGGGTCCTCGAGAAAATTTTGTTGGGAACCCTTGGTCTAGCTGGTGCAAGAGGTAACTTCGAAGGCAGACGCTACAAAACAGACGTTGTGCTATTGCTGAAATTTTTCAAGAGGGGACGTTCCAAAAAGAGTTCGATAACATATTACATCCTACAATGCACATTTCCCGAAATGACCGCAGCGATAAAGTCACAGGAATTAGAGCTGATACCGCCGGTTATCGACGGTGGCTCTTCTCACTTTCCATCCTTGAATGGAACACGGGAGAGGTGAAAACATAGTGCTATTACCCTCCTCCACATACTGTAAAGTGACATTCGGAATACAGAGGTAAGTGTTTCAAGAACAAATCCAATGCAGCGTGACAGTGAACACAAAAGAAGTTTCATATTAGTTCCGTGTGCTGTGTTCAGAACCCAGAGCTTCTGCAAGATGGAAAGACCCCTTCAAACAAGCTGTTTATTTACCAGCGATGAGGATGTTAAAGCTTCGCGGGCAAGGAGCATAAATGTTAGAGGTTAACGCCAGAAGAGAACAAAGTTCTTTGAGGGACAGTGAAGGACGAGGTGGTACTTGTTAACGTACCACACAGCGGCGTCACTGTCGGCGTTGCCGATGCAAGTCGTCGTCACACTGCCACACGCCTGGCTTCACAAGCATAAATTCACTTAGACATTCGTGTCTGGTTGTAAATTCCTTTGCCGAACAGGATATCTTTACAAAAAATTTTCTAAAACCAGTTCAGAAAATGTGTCTAATGTCACACCTAAACAACCGATCCCAAACGAAATTACCACTGCTTTCTAATCTTAAGAGAATTCACTTCTTCTTTCTCTTTAAGTCTGGAACTAGAGCACTGTAGCGTCTGCGTTGCTATCTGTATCACTGAATAGCTAACACGGACCACCATCGCAGATGCAGGGCAACAAAAATTTGATTTTCAGTGTTTCGTATAATTAATGACCGAATTTAAAAATTTACGACGCTGTCATAATCTATTCATAGAGAGGTATGAAACGTCGTAACAACCAAGCTGGTTTAAATTTGCGTATGACGCTTTGGGATAGCGCAGTGAGACGTCTAGAGATGAGAATGTAGTGGAAAAATGCGCCGCCATCTCGCCCTAAAAAATTCAAAGCTGTGCTCTCAGCAGTCAGGTGATGCTCATCGTCTTTTTCGACTTCCAAAATCCGATACGCGTCGAATTCCTCGAGCACAGAAAAGCCATCAACAGTGGCGTTGTACTGTGAGACACTCCGTAGCCTAAGCAAGTCGTTCAAGAGCAAACGGGGGCTTCTCACTGAAAGAGTGATTCTACTCCACGATAACGCGCGTCCACACGTCTCCAAGGTCACACAAACAGTAGTGACCAGGTTCAAGTGCGAGCAGTTTTAGCACCTGCCCTACAGCTCCGACACATCGCCCTGCGACGTCCATGTGTCTGGTTCGCTAAGAAAGCATCTGAAAGAGAAACGCTTCAACTTGGACTGTCACAGTCACTGGAATTCTGGGAACAGGGAATCTGGAGGTTTCTGAAACAGTGGGCTGGTTGTGCTCAGGCCTCTGGTGATTACTTTTGAATAAAGACCTTAATTATAACCACAGTGATTTTAACATGCCTCATATAGTCCCTAACGCAGTAAGGCAAGTGCTACAGTTAGTAACGTTTTAAGTGCCTTGAGGCAGCTTAACTCACAACGCCGAAATTACCCAGACTGTATTTATCTAGTACTAGCGCACCCAGCAATACTTCGAAACTGGTAAATATGTATGGGAACTGGATATATGTCCTGATATTCTTCCCTCATTTCTCTATCCATCTCGTCCTTCCAACCCCCCCCCCCCCCCTCCCTTGGTCCATCCCCTCCTCCTCCTCCTCCCCCCTATCTCTGTCCATCCCTTCCACTGCTTCCTGAACATTTCATATACCACACTCTCCATCTCTTGCTCCCTCATCTCTCTGTTCATATCCTCCTTCCCCTTCCTTACATCCATTTACATTTACATTTACACTCCGCAAGCCACCCAACGGTGTGTGGCGGAGGGCACTTTACGTGCCACTGTCATTACCTCCCTTTCCTGTTCCAGTCGCGTATGGGAAGAACGACTGCCGGAAAGCCTCCGTGCGCGCTCGAATCTCTCTAATTTTACATTCGTGACCTCCTCAGGAGGTATAAGTAGGGGGAAGCAATATATTCGATACCTCATCCAGAAACGCACCCTCTCGAAACCTGGACAACAAGCTACATCGCGATGCAGAGCGCCTCTTTTGCAGAGTCTGCCACTTGAGTTTGCTAAACATCTCCGTAACGCTATCACGGTTACCAAATAACCCTGTGACGAAACGCGCCTTTCTTCTTTGGATCTTCTCTATCTCCTCCGTCAACCCGATCTGGTACGGATCCCACACTGTTGAGCAATACTCAAGTATAGGTCGAACGAGTGTTTTGTAAGCCACCTCCTTTGTTGATGGACTACATTTTCTAAGGACTCTCCCAATGAATCTCAACCTGGTACCCGCCTTACCAACAATTAATTTTATATGATCATTCCACTTCAAATCGTTCCGCACGCATACTCCCAGATATTTTACAGAAGTAAGTGCTACCTGTGTTTGTTCCTCTATCATATAATCATACAATAAAGGATCCTTCTTTCTATGCATTCGCAATACATTACATTTGTCTATGTTAAGGGTCAGTTGCCACTCCCTGCACCAAGTGCCTATTCGCTGGGTCTCACACGATCGCTGTTTACGGAATACATGTTGATTGCTGCAGAGTAGATTCGGGGTTTCCAGAAATGACATGATACGCGAGCAAAAAACATGTTCTAAAATTCTACAACAGATCGATGTCAGAGATATGGGTCTATAGTTTAGCGCATCTGCTCGACGACCCTTCTTGAAGTCTGGGACTACCTGTGCTCTTTTCCAATCATTTGGAACATTCCGTTCCTCTAGAGACCTGCGGTACACGGCTGTTATTAGGGGGGCAAGTTCTTTCGCGTACTCTGTGTAGAATCGAATTGGTATCCCGTCAGGTCCAGTGGACTTTCCTCTGTTAAGTGATTCCAGTTGCTTTTTTATTACTTGGACACTTATTTCGATGTCAGCCATTTTTTCGTTTGCGCGAGGATTTAGAGAAGGATCTGCAGTGCGGTCTTCCTCTGTGAAACAGCTTTGGAAAAAGGTGTTTAGTATTTCAGGTTTACGCGTGTCATCCTCTGTTTCAATGCCATCATCATCCCAAAGTGTCTGGATATGCTGTTTCGAGCCACTTACTGATTTAACGTAAGACCAGAACTTCCTAGGATTTTCTGTCAAGTCGGTACATAGAATTTTACTTTCGAATTCACTGAACGCTTCACGCATAGCCCTCCTTACGCTAACTTTGAAATCGTTTAGCTTCTGTTTGTCTGAAAGGTTTTGGCTGCGTTTAAACTTGCAATGAAGCTCTCTTTGCTTTCCTCCCTCATTCTCTATCCTTCTCTTCCTGCTCCCTCTCTCTGACGATATTTATTCCCATTACAAACGGAACCTTGATTGGGAATAGAAGTTAAAATGAATGGGTAAATCGGTTGGTATCATTAGTATGGGATAGAGCTTTCCAGCTTCTGCATGTGCAAGAATAGTAGTTTTAATGGCAGTACTTCGCACGTTTTTAATGTACATCCTGGTGGAATTAAAAAGATACCGATAAACGCATCTTTCGTGTTTTGTATTAAAAATGACTGTGAAAAGGAAAACAAAACCGCACATTTTCACTGCACAACTTAGCGTTTTATCTCTCGCAGCCGTTTTAACGAAAGTTTATACTGTTCAACATCTCTGAGGCTCCAGTGCCTTACGCTGTGTGTTGTATGTCAAGCAGCCTGTCCGTGTGTCGAGAACGCATTCATCCAACCGAATCTTCCCGTGGATTAGTGTGAACTGAAACTACGCAATTTCACGAAGATTACTGGAACGAAATAAATCGGAATTTAATTTGAAAATTATTTTTAATGTGTTCCTCGCAGTGCTTGGTGATGACCGATAATTTTTATCTTCCCATACGGAGAGGAAGTGAATAGTGCAGATGGTTTACCGACTCTCGATCACGCCACGTACAACTGCACATGGGAAAAACGTGGCAATTCAAATGTTATTCCACACACTTCCAACGACTGTCTTGCGATTTATTAATCGTCACTGCGAATGCAAGGAGAACCGGAAACTGGACACGCTTAAATTGAAACGGCAGTGGTATTCTTGAATCAGCACATCTTCGCCTTTTAACTTTCCTATGATTATCATTGCTTCAATCACGTTGTCCATCAGCTTCTTAACAGCGAGTCTTGTTCCACTGAATAGTTTCGGTTGGTTCAGATTGCGATTGATTATCACCGAGCCAACCATGAGCTGCAAACTGTACTGTGGAATTCCTGGCAAACTGAATCAAGAAATTCATTCGGTAATTTATGACTTCATCTATATCGGTAATGCAATCGATCGAATTAAACGAATATCTTTAGCCAGCGACCTGAATTTGAATTACCTACGTCCTTACTTTTCGCTGCCAAAATGGCTCGTTCATTCAAACAAACATGGTTTTTGGAATTTTCAGCACGATCGATGGCACAATGCCGCTTGAATTCATCATCGTCGTCGTCGTGGAAATAAATTTGAATAAATCTGTGACCAGCATTCACTGACGGCAACAATGCTATTGCACGATGGTGAATTTGTCCTTAATCTGTAAAAATGAGGACAAATTATTGATTTATGACCCTCGGTTAAACTTTGTAAATCGTTGATGTTTGTTTGCGTGATGTGTTTGTGTAAGCCTGTGTGATGTATAATGCAGTCGAAAAAGGATTGACCTTGAAAATTGAGTTAAAATGCAGTTCTTCGATAATATTCGCCCCAAATGATGTCATTTGGAAGGAACTGTTGTACTTTTGTATACTCTGTAATAAATGGCTCGATAGAGGTTCTTGGCCAGAAAACAACGATACCAGCGGCTCTGCTGGCGGTGACAATTGTGGTAATTTGACTTTTCTGCTGGCATAACACAATTCTGGCGGTTAGTGCCGAAATCTCACAATATTGCAGTGTTGACGAACATCGTTCATTTTTTCGAAGCCGACCAGTAAATTCGCGGCGTAATTGACTGTTTGATCGTATCTGAACGCCAAAATTCAGTTCGAATTGTAACCGGCTGTCTTGACAACGATCCAAATTACTTTAGCGTAAGCTTCAACTGAGCGAGTCGAACTCCACTGGACCCCTTGTTCCGAAGTCGTAATGGAAAAATTGTTATTCCATTTGCCTGTAAACCCTGTTTATGCTCTTCGTCAGTCTCATTGACTTGACGATCATGTAGTTTGGCCTGCGTTGCGGTTGGGCCGACCGATATTTCGATGCCCCGTTGCTGACATTTTTCAAAACAAATAAACTACTACACTCCTGGAAATTGAAATAAGAACACCGTGAATTCATTGTCCCAGGAAGGGGAAACTTTATTGACACATTCCTGGGGTCAGATACATCACATGATCACACTGACAGAACCACAGGCACATAGACACAGGCAACAGAGCATGCACAATGTCGGCACTAGTACAGTGTATATCCACCTTTCGCAGCAATGCAGGCTGCTATTCTCCCATGGAGACGATCGTAGAGATGCTGGATGTAGTCCTGTGGAACGGCTTGCCGTGCCATTTCCACCTGGCGCCTCAGTTGGACCAGCGTTCGTGCTGGACGTGCAGACCGTGTGAGACGACGCTTCATCCAGTCCCAAACATGCTCAATGGGGGACAGATCCGGAGATCTTGCTGGCCAGGGTAGTTGACTTACACCTTCTAGAGCACGTTGGGTGGCACGGGATACATGCGGACGTGCATTGTCCTGTTGGAACAGCAAGTTCCCTTGCCGGTCTAGGAATGGTAGAACGATGGGTTCGATGACGGTTTGGATGTACCGTGCACTATTCAGTGTCCCCTCGACGATCACCAGTGGTGTACAGCCAGTGTAGGAGATCGCTCCCCACACCATGATGCCGGGTGTTGGCCCTGTGTGCCTCGGTCGTATGCAGTCCTGATTGTGGCGCTCACCTGCACGGCGCCAAACACGCATACGACCATCATTAGCACCAAGGCAGAAGCGACTCTCATCGCTGAAGACGACACGTCTCCATTCGTCTCTCCATTCACGCCTGTCGCGACACCACTGGAGGCGGGCTGCACGATGTTGGGGCGTGAGCGGAAGACGGCCTAACGGTGTGCGGGACCGTAGCCCAGCTTCATGGAGACGGTTGCGAATGGTCCTCGCCGATACCCCAGGAGCAACAGTGTCCCTAATTTGCTGGGAAGTGGCGGTGCGGTCCCCTACGGCACTGCGTAGGATCCTACGGTCTTGGCGTGCATCCGTGGGTCGCTGCGGTCCGGTCCCAGGTCGACGGGCACGTGCACCTTCCGCCGACCACTGGCGACAACATCGATGTACTGTGGAGACCTCACGCCCCACGTGTTGAGCAATTCAGCGGTACGTCCACCCGGCCTCCCGCATGCCCACTATACGCCCTCGCTCAAAGTCCGTCAACTGCACATACGGTTCACGTCCACGCTGTCGCGGCATGCTACCAGTGTTAAAGACTGCGATGGAGCTCCGTATGCCACGGCAAACTGGCTGACACTGACGGCGGCAGTGCACAAATGCTGCGCAGCTAGCGCCATTCGACGGCCAACACCGCGGTTCCTGGTGTGTCCGCTGTGCCGTGCGTGTGATCATTGCTTGTACAGCCCTCTCGCAGTGTCCGGAGCAAGTATGGTGGGTCTGACACACCGGTGTCAATGTGTTCTTTTTTCCATTTCCAGGAGTGTATATGATTCAGGTCAGGACTATGTGCAAACCAGTCCATTACAGGGATGTTACTGTCGTGTAACCACTCCGCCACAGGAGGTGCACTATGAACAGGTGCTCGATCGTGTTGAAAGATGCAATCGCCATTCCCGAAATGCTCTTCGACAGTGGGAAGGAAGAAGGTGCTTAAAACATCAATGTAGGCGTGTCCTATGGTAGTGCAACCCAAAACAACAAGGGGTGCAACCACCCTCAATGAAAAACACGATCACACCGTAACACCCGTCTCCGAATTGTACTGTTGGCACTACACACGCTGGCAGAAGACGTTAACCGGGCATTCGTTCGTTATACCCACACCCTGCCATCGAATCGCCACATTGTGTATCGTGATTCGTCACTCCACACAACGTTCTTCACTGTTCAATTGTCCAGTATTTACGCTCCTTTCACCGTTGGGCATGTACTCTGGCGTTTAGTGTGGCTTATGAGCAGTCGCTTGACCATGAAATCCAAGTTTTCTGACCTCCCGCCCAACTGTCATGGTACTTGCAGTGGATCTTGAGGGGTTTGGAGTTCCTGTAATTTTTGGAGATTTGTGAAGGTTCTATGGGAGCAAACTGCTGAGGTCATCGGTCCCTAGACTTACATACTACTTAATTTAACTTAAACTAACGTACGCTAAGGACAACACAAACACCCATGCTCTGGGGAAGACTCGAAGCCCCGACGAGGGGAGCCACGCGGACCGTGACAAGGCGCTTTTTACCGCGCGGCCACCCCACGTGGCTGGAGTTCCAGTGTGATGGTCTGGATATATGTCTGTCTATTACACATTACGACCCTATTCAACTGTCGGCGGTCTCTGTCAGTCAACAGACGAGGTCGGCCTGTACGCTTTTGTGCTGTACGTGTCCCCTCACGTTTCCACTTCACTATCACATCGGAAACATTGGACCTAGGGATGTTTAGGAGCGTGGAAATCTCGCGTACAGACGAATGACACAAGTGACACCTAATCACCCAACGACGTTCGAAGTCCGTGAGTTCCGCGGAGCGCCCCATTCTGCTCTCTCAAGATATCTAAAGACCACTGAGGTCACTGATATGGAGTACCTGGCAGTAGGTGGCAGCACAATGCACCTAATATGAAAACTGTATATTTTTGGGGGTATACGAATACTTTTGATTACATAGTGTAGCTCAGGAGATGCGAAATCATAAGCAATGAGATGCGTGAAGAACTAGTTTTTACTTCAGACGGAGCGCAAGTTGTCCCGACTGTAATCATCAAGTGTTTGATAATGACAGCAGTTGGCAACTTCCAACAAAATGTAAACATAATTTCAAATCTTTTCTACAATTTTTCATGGTTCTATGGGTGGATACTCCGAAATTAATAAAAACAACATTTTCGCCTCCCTGGCTGGGTGGTCATCGCGGCTGACTGTAGTGCAGAGGGTCCGGATTCGATTCCTGGTATTGCTATGGTCTTTTCCTTGGCGATAAGACTGGAGCGGCGTGCACTCAGCTTCATATTACCGACTGAGGAGCTAACGGACCCAGTCCCAGCGGCTCCACCTCCCGGAAACTGATCATGGACGGGATAGCAGTACGCTAACCCAGTGCTCCTCCATACCACATCCTCTGACAGAGGATGACACAGCCGTCGATCGGTACCGATGTGCCTGCCAAGACGTATGGACGGGCTTTACGTTAGTGAAACCAACGTAATTATGGGTCTGCGTGTTCAGTCACAAAGATTTTACATGCTTAACGCCATTAACGTATTTACTCATTAGTTAAGCAATCAGAAGTTTGAAGATAGGAATTCGATTTTTTTAAGAATCAGGGAAGAGCTGCCCGGTGTACTCTGTTCTCTTTCAACGAAGTTAAAATAGCATTATGTAAAACAAATTCACGTTCTCAGTAGTACGTTCAGTTCGGTAAGGTCTCTTCACAGAATAAACATATATTCCATTGTCAAAAACATTCTTCCGGGTCTGTGACCACATATTCAATGTGTGAAACTTCCGACGTTTCGGTCATTGTTGACTGTGACAATGGCTGCGGAAACCTGCGCTTAAACATATTCCAGTGTGTAGAAACACACGGCTAATGTATTACAAAGGGAGCAATGAATTCGCTTACGTAAAAAACTAATTTTTGTGTCTGCTTACTCTTGGACACATCAGAAAATTGCTCTGCGCCGTGGGGAAGCAAACGAGCGTGGCCAATAACACAGCAAGCCTATTTCATGTCAATGTTCGCGTTTCATACCGAATGCGTTGTTACATTCACTTTATGCTTTTGGTTATAAATAATCAAATATCTTCCAAATGGTCACTCTTCATAATTTGCTCGATTCCCGGAGAAACTCCCCATCCCGCCATAAATAAACAAGCCTTTGCATAAAACACACAAAAAGTAAAATTTAACGTGCTCGCGGACGGGAAATTAACCCAGTCAGTATTCGGGTCAGTTTTCCTCTCTCATTCAATAGCGCGAACAGATGAGCTTAAAACGCGTGCACACACACACACACACACACACACACACACACACACATAATGAGAGAGAGAGAGAGAGAGAGTGAACGCAATGCAACTTGTATTTGTTTTTCTTTCGAGATGATTGCATCGCCGAAAAGTAGCACATATCGTAGAGCTTGTGGGTCTAGAAGACCTTATGCCTCATCATTTTCTTTCTGCATTTTTTGAAGTCTGCCGTATTAAGACAAAAGTGGCCAGTTACATATCGATTGTTTTTACTTTGTAGTGCGAAAGTGCTGATGTCATTACCGCCATCATGACGTAAAATGGACCGTGTACTGCGAAAAGCACGATGTGGTTCTTGAAGTGAATTGATACATACAAAACGAAGCATTTTGGTAGGTGGGTAAAATAATAGTGGATAACGACAGTTAAAGTGGGATGATTGTTGAAGTGTAACAATCGCAGCAGAAACGTTAAACAGACAATTACAACGGCTCTGCTTTTGTAAGAGGCCGTTCTGTAAGCGGCTCTGGAGCAATCGGTCTCCACGGTAGAAATTTAAATCTTCTCCGTCATGTTGTCACGATGAGTAAAGAGTAGAACGTGTTGTGCAGCCTATACTGGATCTGCTAAAAACTCAGAGCGCTCGGATGACAAGCACGCATTGAAGCGTAAGGGATTAAAAACTGAGATTGGGTGAGAAAACGGCGCAACGTCAGTGGTTCGTTGCAGTAAGAGAATGGCGGTCCGGGGACGCTATTTAACAGACGACGGTGGCTGCAAAAAGTACCCAACATGCAGTTTAGTTAAAATTGTCTCTTCCCCACGAGACGGACAGGAGGACGTTGGACAAGCCGTAGGGAGAGGTTTAATCTTTCCGAGCATTTTCCCCACGGAGCGACAACCAGTACTCATGTCGGAGTGACAGGATGACCTACATAAGCTACACTGTCTTGTGGTGTCCTGTTCTACAGTAGTAAAAGTAAAGTGTCGCGTTAATAATAGAAGCGCTGAAGAAAATTGAATTTTCATTTAAAGCAGTAAGTGCTAATGCTATTTTGTCTCAAACTGTCATGGTGAGACCGTGGTTGTGTACAATTAATGTAGGTTAATTCTTACAAAGAAGAAAACAGCAACCAGCCACTATTAATACTGCTATTTATTTAGGTAAATAGCGCCGTTACCGGTTTCGAACTGGCAAGTTCATCATCCGAACGGCTGTTCACATGATTTTCAAGATAATTTTACATTATCGTCCGTTTTCGATTTTTATTATTCCACTGTGACGAAGTATTTTTGATGTGTTGTTGCCCCACGGTAGAAAATAATGTTAGAAACGCCCTACGTGAAAATAACTAACCTCCAGACGATGAAATACAGCGTAAATAAATTTGTGAGGTTAAGTGGTTATGGTACTTAAGTCGAAAATTCCGCGCGGTTTTGTTGCGAAGTTGCAGGATTGTATTTTTCGAATATTCCAAAATACATCCAGCACTTACGTAATTTGTATATCACCATATTGTGCAAAGCACCACACACACGCGCACGCGCGCGCACACACACACACACACACACACACACACACACACACACACACACACACACACCAAAAAGAATTTGCCACGTGTGAAGCAAAACCGCGCGGAAATTTCGACGTAAGTACCATAACCACTTAACTTCACAAATTCATTTACGCTGTATTTCATCGTCTGGATGGAGGTTAGTTATTTTCTCATAGGGCGCTTCTAAAACTGTTTTCTACCGTAGGACAATAACACACCAAAAATACTTCGTCACAGTGGAATAATAAAAATCGAAAACGGACGATAATGTGAAGAGTATCTTGAAAATCATGTGAATACCCGTCGGATGATGAACTTGCCAGTTCGAAACCGGTAACGGCGCTATTTACCTAAATAAATAGCAGTATTAATAGTGGCTGGTTGCTGTTTTCTTCTGTGTAAGAATTAACCTACAGTAAGTGCAAAGCTTAATATGCATAAACACGTACTACTCGATTCTCACGAAGTAAGTGGTAACAAACAAAGATTCGCGTGAGTCTCACACACTATAACCGTATTCTGTGAAACGCTGGAATTCGCACGGAAGGAAGTGCTAGATCAAACTAGCGTAGCCCATCACAGCGTCGGAAATATATGCCCTCCACCAAGCAGGGTACATAGACGTGTGAAGTGTATACCAAGATGTACAGTTCATCACAGAACAATGTTTGCAATAAAGCTTCATTTGGACTGAGCATATAATTGTACCGTAGAATGTGTGGGAATCCATTTATACAAGTTTAGGATAATCCTATAACGGTCCTCTTCTCACTAACTCAGTGAATTAAACGCGGAATGGGAGGCTGATTTAGTGCTTTCATGGTTGGCCTGATTAACTATTTTTAGTTGTTAGTACGCAAGCGACTTAAAAAAACACGGTCGTTTACTATTATAATCGACTCTTGAAATATCTTTCGCAAATTTCTGATATATTCGCTCCCTTGCCTGTCATTATAGGCTGCTTAAAAACTTGTTATGCTTCAAAATCACAGAGTTAGTGTACCTGGAGAGCGTTTTTTAACATCGTTGGACAACCACCTCCAATTCTGTTTGCGGATCATCTTGTATTTTATACAGATGTTAAAGAAACAAGCATGTTTTTGCGGTTGAAGTATCGTTCTTTGAACTAACAGTAGTCTTTCCAGTTAAACTGTATAATAACTTTAGAATTCTCTTCGCTTCCTACAGTTATTCTTTAATGTGGACATGTCCATTCAACCACAAGGAAAACGTATTTGTACCTAATGTACAAAAAATCGCAATGGCTCTTTTACAACTCCGACACATAAATGTTAATTAAGACGGATGATTGCCCAAACACGAGCTTCAAATCTGTGGCAATACAAGTTGCTCTGAACATAAGATAAATCGTTATTCCTTTATGCATATGAAATGACAATGATACAGAATCCATTGAAAAGTCTGCAGAGGTAATGCGTAATTGCAACTTGCACTTTGAACTGTTGTTCTTACTACTGACGCACTCTGCTAATCATTCTGTTTACACGGTATTTCGATCAATAACAGGTTCATAAATAGTTTATTACACGTTTCGTGGGGAGACGTAGAAAAAAGAAACTTCGCATTGCAGTATTTGTTCTCTATTTTTTTAGTTACATAATCTGACTTACAAGAGAAAACATGCTTGTTTCTATAAATTAAATTTTTATATCCTATATGGATGGTGTGTGTAGAGCAGTATAAATAATTTTCTGACCGCGAAATATAAATATCATTATTAAGTTTATTGTATTATGTTTCGGAACGAAGACCGAATTGACAAACCATTTCTACGCATTAACATCAGAAACGTCAGAAGAATCATTTAGATCTGTAGCTACGTTTTATCCAAGGCTTGACGAACTGGGTTACAAGAGCAATACACTTCTTCGTTTTCTCAACAGTTCTCTAGAGCAAAATTCGTAAAGTAATCCAGTTTAGCAACCATTGGAAAGTTACTTACTAAATCTAAAGCAATAAAACTACTTTAGAAACACTTCTGAACTTAGGCCACTCGTACTTTGTTTCCTATCCTTGAAAAATAAGGTTCAGTTTCCTTTTCCTTGTTCTCGGTTTTCTTTCTAAAATAATTACTATTTCGCTGCCGGACACTATTGTGGCTATACTTTAATTATAATTTCTAATTTCTTCTGTGTCCAACTACAGTTCTTGCTGAATCTTGCATTGAACACTGGGGCGCATCTTTCGTACGAACAGTGCTTTGTGAGATAAACTGTATAAATAGTCTTAGCTCGTGCAGAGAGATTCTGAATTGGCTCATTAGGTGAAGATCAATGGCTCGTTGACCGTCGTTTGGAGCAAGGCTGCTCAAAGTTAACAGCCGCACTGAAATCAGCTCAAATCCGATGCAGTTCAGCCCGCCCTCTCTGCGCAGGAGAAAAACTCCACCACATTCTAATTCAATACCTACATTCTCATCTTTAGCACGACAATTAAACAAAATATTTTGAATTAAATTTAGAAACTTGAATTAACTCATTTATGGGGGGTGGCATATTGACGACATTACAACCTTGCACACTTTTTATTTAATTTAGAACTATTTTACGAAGGAATGGATAGAGACATACACAGTTTTAAACTGTCTTTATACTTCTCACTACTGACACAAAAAAATGGGACAACCTACAAAATGGAATCTTCTTTTTGAGGAATACGTTCAAACAGGATGAACTGAAAATATCGCAGAAGAAAATAAAATTTATGATATTTTTTGGGAAAGAACCTACAAAGACAATACGTTTTTGTGAGTAACCGGGGAATAGAAGAGTTGATGTTTTTAATAACTGTTGTTGTGATAATATCTACGACTACGTTAAGGGCTTCGATAAAAAGGAAAAGTTGAAGGATGTATGTATAAGAAAAACCATATACTTCAAAAACAAAATCCATAAACAAGTAAGGATTAAATTTAACAAAGTATGGCAGTTCCTACACTACTACGTGAGAACGAAGCACGGGTCGCAAGCAGACTGCAAGAAATCGACCTCCAGACATCAGAAATGAGGTTTCAGGGATGAATGATAGGATCTGGAGGGCCAGATGAACTTAGAAATAGAGACTTAAGAAAAGAGTGTGGTATCTATAGTCATTAAAAAATTGAATTTGGTGGAAGAAGTTGCAATGGACACGTAAAAAAGCGAAAGATTGCCTCTCAAAATAAGGAGGAGAGAGCTAAGAACGTGGCTGTCTAGGCAGTCTGTGGAAACGATGGATGCCGTAACAAACTTAGGAGTATCGCCTAAGATGAAGAAAATTATGAAACATAAAAAGAAGAATAAGATGAGTTGGACTGTTTTACAGTGTTTTGCCTTAAATGTCGTTTTTAATGCATTTTACTATGAAACTCGTTGCATCTCCAACATGAAACGAAAACATTAAATTATTACAAGCTAATTTCGATTCTGATAAAACTCAACAACACTGCGGTCTTATATAGAATCACTTTAGTGTTTCATACCAAGTAACAGCCCATTATTAGAAGAATGGTCATTTAAAAGCAAGCTACAGAAGCGTAAGAAAATGCAAAACTAATGGAACATATTTTATTATACTTCCTTCTTATACTTAATAAAATCAGAAAGTCTTCCACTTTCATTGCATTTGGAATGCAAATTTACCAGTATTTAAACAGTAAGGACAAAATTGTACAACAATTAAATGTGACTACGTTCACATCACATGTGATTTCATCAGTGGTCAACATGAAAATGAGCTCTGTAATGTCGAGGTATATCCATTTATACGACATACAATATATTTGTTAGGATAATGGACTACAGATAAACTGATGAACAAGCAGGGTCGATATTTGCAGTAACTATATCGTTGTGCAATGTACTGGACAGCAGAGAATTGAAACTTCCTGACGGATTATTACCGTGTGCCGGACCTCGATTCAAGACCCGCACTCATGGCTTTACTTTCGCCAGTACCTCGTCTCCTACCTTCCAAACTTCACAAACATTCGGGACTAGCACTCTTGGAAAGAAGGATATTGTGAAAACGTGGCTTAGCCACAGTTGGGGGCATTGTTTCCAGAATGAATTTTCACATAGCGGTGGCACGTGGCACGGGCACTGATTCGGCACTTACTGACAGGTTAAAACTGTGTGTAGATGTCCTAGGTGCGAGTTCCAGTCGGGCACACAGTTTTAAACCGACAGGATGTTGCAAATTGGTGCACGCACAGCTGCACAGTGAAAATTCGTTCTGGGAACACAGAACTGTTCAGGTTCCAGGTACAGGAACTCATATGAGAAGGTTCATGAAAATTGCTCAGCAAGCATACTGGATGGGAATAAAACTTTGTTAAAGAATGTGCATAACTTGTATACTGAGCAGACATTTCCGTAAAACTATTATATGCAGTTCTAAAGGATGTAGTGAAATATTATGAATAATAAATGTATACAATAGTATGTCACGTCGCTGGGTGACTCGGTTCTCAACCGTTCTGCTCATCTGCATCCACTAAAACAAACAAGCCAATGAGATGTAGTCTTCCTCATGATACATTATAATGAACAGCGCTGGAAGGTGGAAAATACTCTCATCCAGTCTGCCAATTGACCACACGCCAGTGGCGATTGTCCACAGCAGCCCGTCGGAGTGGCCAAGCGGTTCTAGGCGCTACGGTCTGGAACCGCGCGACCGCTACGGTCGCAGGTTCGAATCCTGCCTCGGGCATGGACGTGTGTGATGTCCTTAGGTTAGTTAGGTTTAAGTAGTTCTAGGTTCTAGGGGAGTCCCATAGTGCTCAGAGCCATTTGTCCACAGCATAAATTTGTTCAGCTTGGCCATATGGAAACGGTCTGCCTGATTGGTCCCCTTCCTCTCTCTTTCTAACGTCATGCACACTAAGCAAATCCCATCCCCTCGTCAGCTTCGCTAAGTCTCCTTCTCCGTAGAGACGCCTCCCGACGTGAAGCGAACTACAATACATTCAACGAGGCCAAAAAACACGGGACTGGCCACGCAGTTTCGCTCCAAGTGACATCAGGCTATAAATATTGGAGTATTCGTGTTGAAGCACAATTCGTGAACATGATAACTTTGTGTTTTAGCAGAATGAATCAGTGGGGAGCACTGAGCAATAAAGGATGTGGCTGTAGGCAGTAACAGGTTTCGGATTACCGTTAGAGGGACTTCAAAGAAGAAACATGCGCTGTGTTCTATTGGTATTTCTGTTACTATGACGTGGTTATGTTGAAAGTTATCTACATACACAAAAATATAGACTAAAATAAAATACTCTGCTTCAGATCATAGTCTAAGCTGTGATAATGAATGAACTGTCATGCTAAAACTTACACTGTCACAATGTGAAACCCGAGCTACACCCTACAAGTAACCCTGTGTCATGAAGAAAAGGGAAGTAGTTTATACTGTACAAGTTATCAATCCGACTGCTAGAATTTTGAACAGTATAAACTGCCTAAATAACTTCGACATGAAACCTAGAGTAATTGGTTTTGCAAAATTTGATCACAAAAACTGTCTCTGAATAACATAAGTTGGCCCTGGTTGAATATAATAAAAAAAATTCATAATCTTTTCTCCTTACCTCTATTCTGCACAAACCTGGATATCGCGTTGCAGTAAATCTCTGTTTTGGGCGCCACTATGTTAAAGCTGCAAAACACTGTATCTACACAGAGACACTCGATAGGTGCAATGAGTTCCCTGTTAATTGCAAATCGAACAGTTTATCGAACATACTTGGTTGGATGATCCATTAAAAATAATTGTAACTGAAAGGTTGGTAAGAAAATGAAATATGCGCAAAAATGACAACACTATGTTTTGTAATATTAAATATTGGGAAAAAGTGCTCAAGGCAGATTTTAAATTTAATGAACTTCTCAACATCCAAACAATACACTCTCCTATCTCTCAAATCTAACAACTTTCAGTACAATAACGAAGTTTGTTCGATGGCGCAGCAATAGTGAAAAAAATAACATCATTATTGTATTTACCTGATATTCAATTAGATTTCTTCCTTCACAAACCAGTTTCATAATGATGTTGTTTGAACAAAAATAAATTGAGACATTAAATTTGAGTCATAATATTCCCATAGCTTCGTCACTAACACTACTTAAAATTATCAGCCTAACACAGCTGAACTTCGACTCTGCCTCTACCAAAGCTAAACATTGTCTGCTGCCACTGCGCCCTCGCGCAGCTCAAAGACTTTAGCTTAACTTCTGAGATACAGCTTACAACATCGCTGCTCGCTCTTAGTCTGCGGAGCAAGGGAAGGCTGAATGAAGAGATGAGAGGCGATAGCTGATGCGACACTCTGCGTATATGGACTTGGTAGACGCTGCTGAAGGGTCAGTACATGTGTGCGTTGTGGTGACAGTAACATTCCACAGGCAAATATAAACAACTGTTTTAACCAATAATATTCACTTGTATCAATCGTATAACCGCGGCTGCTGGCACGAATTATGCCGATACTAAATCAATTGCTAAATCCAAAATCACTTGATAATTAAATCAAATTACTGCAAAAAGAACATTTAGTTTAACAAACTTACATATAACACAAAGAAAAAGTGAATAAACAAGCAAGAATTGTGGTAGTTGTTCCTAGAGTGGCATTGGACCTTTAGCTTTGGTCGATGCCATATTTAATGCACATGTTTAGAAAATATTTTTCAGGTAACTTGCCTCTGGTAACTGTGTGTCAGTTTAGAATCGGACCCCACTAAAGCTCTGATCACATATCAAGAATCCCTGAATTGTGGATCGAGGAACATGAGGTGAACCTCCTGGAGTGTCCCTGCTTATTTCCTCGGTCTGAACAACATCGAACACACTGGTGTGAACTACATCGGTCAGTACGTACCTGATCTGTTAGACAGAAATAAGGCAAGAGCATTCCTCAGTTTTCAGGAAGACTAAAGAAAATCATATTCAGTACGTCGGAACTTAAGGGAAATCAATCCATGAACATTAAACGCTGTAACAGTTGTAAACTGATGCACTGCATGTTGGAAGAGTTTAGTTATTACCTACAGTTCTTTCAATATCGGCTAAAGCAGTTTGTGAAGTCGAAAACCAGCTATACGACAAACGCAATAAGATAACTACTCGGCACGGCAATGGTTCTTGTTGGGAAGGTCAGAGATAGTAGATGCAACGCCCCCCGTGCAACTAAGCTATTCTTCATACGTGTCGTAAAAATGGTTCTAGCTTGTGAAACAACTTAGACGTTTGCAACGGCCTCTGTCGGGAAATCATCAACAACCAAGAACAATAAAGTTCTAAAATTTAGTCAGACATGAACTTAACTGGCGAATATATTTATGTGAAAGTTACACTGATGACATTGCTTGACAGAAATGCGAAGAAAGAAGAGTGTTGACATCCCAGGTTCATTTTACACAAAACTGTCGGTATTTGCTCAAGATGCTCTTCAACAGCCTTTTTACAACGTACAAGAGAAGTATTTTAACTTTAGCGATAATTACATATTAATATAGTTCACAAACTTCCTTTTTTCAAGTTTACTTTTCTTAATCAATTTATGCTTTGTCTTTTCTATGTCTTTAAATGTTTGTGATGTACAGAGAGAGAACTTATCTTTAAAGTCAGTAAATTATCAGTAAAGCCCACAAAAGTTATTCTTTTGGTGACAGTTCAACCACATTTCCTTGTTAATGCATGATTGGTCTTCCTTCTCATTCAAAATGTTGTATGACGAACATGATGATCTTTAAAACAATTCAATGTACTTTGTTACGTGCCTTTCAGTGTAACATCGCATATTACAAATATGTGTCATGCGACACTGACATTTGTGATGTTGCTGTATGGTCCTGTGTGTCCACGAAATGCCAGACAGGCGGCTGCGAGAGAACAGAAATAAATCATCATTATACATGTTCAGTAGTGCTTTGGGGATATAAGCCATACTAGCGTGGCAGATTAATCACAACTGATTTGGAGTAACAGTCAGTCCTAGACGGTTTTTAGGAAGTTTCCTAAAGTTGATTAGACGACTGCCAATATGATCTTCAGTGGTTGCCACAGACAACACGGCGCATAAGCAGTTAAAAAACGTTACCACATAGAAATACAGCTACATGATTGACCCGCAGACAAAGTACACAACTGTACTCGCATTGGTTACACCGAACGAGATGGCGCAGGGTAAGACACAGTCTTCGCATTTTGGAGGGTTAGGTTCATACCCTCGTTCAACTCAGCGTGTAGAGTGTGTAGTTCAGACCGGAGATGATTCTGTGACATTTTGGGGATACTCTTTGTACCATGACTTGAGCCAAGACATTCAGGTTATCATGAACATCAACCATGGTGTTCATTTCAACATTAGCGGTAACCGAGTGCTGTCTTCATTATGAGTACGCTGTGGACACGTCCTAGTTCCAAGATGACAAAAGCCATGTTCGCATGGCTGACACAGACTTTCCTGATTTCATGATCACTTAGGCACGATATTACACATCCAGTGGACCGTTAAATCAGCTGATTGTAATCCCGCAGAAAGTGTCCAGAATTACATAGAAAAATGGTGAAACGTGGCAATTAACCTCCACACCATTTGGTAGGTGTATGGGATCTACGAGGGACGTTCAATAATTTGCTGCACCACGAATAAGTACAGCTGCGGATTCTGCGACTTCTTGTAAATTTAGCGCAGCCGTGGTCGGAAAGGTAGTAGTTAATGGACCGACTGTCACATGAGATAGCAGGTGCGGGCAGTGCTGATATTTAGCAAGCGATTCTAAGAGGCAGGTTTAACACACGACCCGCAGGCAAGAAGACACAGCCCGGTGGGAACTGCATACAAGTGTGAGGTAATCTGAGCAGCACAGGGCAGTGACATGCTGTGAAGAACCCATTCGTTGCAGTTACTGCAGAGCCCGGTGACCCGTGTGTAGGGGCCGAAGCGGGCTGAGGAGACCTGACGTAATTATTAAAGAGCACTCCACTTGTCCCCTCCTAAGGAACTACACTACTGGCCATTAAAATTGCTACACCACGAAGATGACGTGCTACAGACGCGAAATTGAACTGACCGGAAGAAGATGCTGTGATATGGAAATGATTAGCTTTTCAGAGCATTCACGCAAGGTTGGCGCCGGTGGCGACACCTACAACGTGCTGAAATGAGGAAAGTTTACAATCGATATTTCATACACAAACTGAAATTGACCGGCGTTGCCTGGTGAAACACTGTTGTGATGCCTCGTGCAAAGAGAAGAAATGCGTACCATCACGTTTCCGAGTTTGATAAAGGTCGGATTGTAGCCTATCGTGATTGCGGTTTATCGTATCGCGACAATGCTGCTCGCGTCGATCGAGATCCAATGCCTGTTAGCAGAATATGGAATCGATGGTTTCAGGAGGGTAATACGGAACGCCGTGCTGGATCCCAACAGCCTTGTATCACTAGCAGTCGAGATGACAGGCATCTTATCCGCATGGCTATAACGGATCGTGCAGCCGCGTCTCGATCCCTGAGTCAACAGATGGGGACGTTTGTAAGACAACAACCATCTGCACTAACAGTTCGACGACGTTTGCAGCAGCATGGACTATCAGCTCGGAGACCATGGCTGAGGTTACCCTTGACGCTGCATCATAGACAGAAGCGCCTGCGATGATGTACTCGACGACGAACCTGGGTGCACGAATTCCAAAACGTCATTTTTTCGGATGAATCCAGGTTCTGTTTACAGCATCATGATGGTCGCATCCGTGTTTGGCGACATCGCGGGGAACGCACATTGGAAGCGTATATTCGTCATCGCCATACTGGCGTATCACCCGGCGCGATGGTATGGGTTGCCATTGGTTACACGTCTCGGTCACCTCTTGTTCGCATTGACGGCACTTTGAACAGTGGACGTTACATTTAAGATGTGTTACGACCCGTGGCTCTACTCTTCATTCCATCCCTGTGCAACCCTACATTTCAGCAGGATAATGCACGACTGCACGTTGCAGGTCCTGTACAGGCCATTCTGGATACAGAAAATGTTCGACTGCTGCCCTGGCCAGCACATTCTCCAGATCTCTCACCATCTGAGAACGTCTGGTCAATGGTGGCCGAGCAACTGGCTCGTCACAATACCCAGTCACTACTCTTGATGAACTGTGGTATCATGTTGAAGTTGCATGGGCAGCTGTACCTGTGCACACCATCCAAGTTCTGTTTGACTCAATGCCCAGGCGTATCAAGGCCGTTATTAGGGCCAGAGGTGGTTGTTCTGGGTACTGATTTCTCAGGATCTATGCACCTAAATTGTGTGAAAATGTAGTCACATGTCAGTTCTAGTATAATATATTTGTCAAATGAATACCCGTTTATCATCTGCAATTCTTCTTGGTGTAGCAATTTTAATGGCCAGTAGTGTATATCAGAGGTGTGGGGAAAATGCGTATAAATAAGCGAACTCAGAGGATTAAATCAGGCAGTCGTGTCGCCATTCTGTCTGCGTCTAGAAGTGGAGAGAATGACGGTTGTTTAAGTTGCGGGTCTACCACGACAACCTTCCGGTGTTGGATATCAGAAGCCAACTGGCCCGCTGAAATTACTACCAACCTCCACGGCACGGAGGCGCTATAGCTGTGGCGCGGTGGGCGCCACCTTGGAGCTCCACCGGCGCGAGGAGCGCGGGCTGCTGGCCTCCGCTAGTGAACTTGCGAACTGCAAGCCGCCTCCGCAGGGCCGGGCCAGGGCGCGAGCTCGAGGCCTCCCGGGTGCAGAGCTGTCTGCGGTCAGTGACCGAGCTGCCCTGAGCGGACGGCCGTAGCTGCTAAGGCTCACTGCAACGACTGCGCTCGGCTCTTTCCCTTCGGCGCTCTGCCTAGGATCCGCGAGCTGCGCTTGAGGGAGCAACCAGCCGTGTGCCGGGCTGCCGGCGCAACCAACGCGCGCGGCTGCCACTTACACCGAAATCTCCAGATATCGGACACTCAGATCGGTGTTCAAAAACTGTGTGTCGATAGTGTCAACCAAAACACCGATTTAATTCGTGCTGTGTGCTGTCGTCCAGTTGAAGATGGGTAAACGCTAATTAAAACTAACACCATAACAACGAACTATAGAAAAAGAGTATCTGTGACATGTAAGTATGAAGACAGCTGGTAGGTGAGTCTGTAGCGCGTTAGAACGGTGTACTGAAGGTCCCGACTTCGAAATTCAATAAAGCAGACCCTTTATCAAACAGTTTATGCATGAAATTTTTTTATATAGAAGAACATTTTTATGACATGTACAAGGACGTTTCGGAGTTTGTAGCAATCTTCCTTTGGCAGTCTGCTTTCGCTTTGTTAGCCGAAAGTACCAAAAAAAATGTGTGTGAAATCTTATGGGGCTTAACTACTAAGCCCATAAGTCCCTAAGCTTACATAACCTAAATTACCCTAAGGACAAACACACACACCCATGCCCGAGGGAGGACTCGAACCTCCGCCGGGATCAGCCACAGAGTTGATGACTGCAGCGCCTTAAAAGTGCCAAACATATGGAGAACATTTGTATAGATAGGTGTGGTGTTATCCATACAAGTATACGCTACAAAACTCTGAAATGTACTTTTGAATGTCAGAAAAATGTTTTCTCATATGACAATTTCATGCGTAAACTGTTTAAAATAGCCGGCTGGAGTGGCTGAGCGGTTCTAGGCGCTACAGTCTGGCACCGCGAGACAGCTACGGTCGCAGGTTCGAATCCTGCCTTGGGCATGGATGTGTGTGATGTCCTTAGGTTAGTTAGGTTTAAATAGTTCTAAGTTATAGGGGACTGATGACCTCAGATGTTAAGTCCCATAGTGCTCAGAGCCATTTCAACCATTTTGTTTAAAATAAATAAAACGTCTGCTCTCGTGGGTTCCGAGCTCGTGACCTTCAGTACGTCTCTCCAACGCACTACCTACTCACCTACCAGCGACCTCCATACTCGCATCTCACACACATGCTTTTCCTATAATACATAGGTCTGGTATTACTTTTAATTATCGGTTGCGCAGTCCGCGGCTCGTGGTCTTGCAGTAGCGTTCTTGCTTCCCGCGCACGGGGTCCCGGTTTCGATTCCCGGCGGGATCAGGGATTCTCTCTGCCTCGAGATGACTGGGTGTTGTGTGTCTTTCATCCTCATTCACTCGCAAGTCGCCGTAGTGGCGTTAAAGAACTTGTGGAGCGGCGGCCGAACCGCCCCGCGAGGAGTCTCCCGGCCACCAATGCCATACGCTCATTATTAGTATTATTATTATTATTATTATCATTACCGGTTGCGCATATTCTACTGGGCGACAGCACACAGCGCGAAGTAAATCGGTGTTTCGGTTCACACTGTATCGATACCCAGCGTTTGGTGGCGATCTGAGTGTCTGACACTGGAGGTTTAGATGTTAGCCGTGACGTGAGTAGGAGCCCTGTGCCTGCAATGCTGGGCTGCCGGACGCTGACGCAGCGGATTCCCGCACTGGCATTGCCGCTGACCCACGCACGCACGCCCTGCCATCACCGGGGTCAGAGGAAGGCCCGCTCTGTACCTCCTAGGTAATAAAATCAATGACACACTTGTGTGTTGCTCTGCACGCTTCGGTGTGAGTCACCACTCTCTCCCAAAACATACGCCTCGGTCATTCTGAAATATTACGACCAGTGAGCCCGACGGCTTGTAAGTAATAAAACACAATTTCTATCTGAAAGTAGGTTGGTTTTATTCAGGATTCCAATACGCCATATTATTCCCTACTCTTTTGGGTACAAAACTATATTTTTTACATAATCTACGTTACATGCGATGGGTTCATGCCACCTTATTGGCAGGGCTCGTATGCCCGCATGATACACTCTAGTGGTTGACGTCAGAGCCAACGTCTTGCTGAATCAATAACCTCCACATCATCCATGTAATGCTTCCCATGGAGTCCATCCTTCATTGGGCGTAACAAATGCAAGATGGAAGGTCCGAGATCCTTGCTGCAGGGTGGATGATGACAGCCAGAGCGAGAGCACCAGCAGCAGCGAGTACTGTTTGTATAAAGCGTTTATTTTGCATTTTGTTTACGACCTTCCACTAAGGAAGGGATTCTATTTGTGTTTATCTGCTCTGCATAGTAACTAACAGTTCTTGATAAAACTTTACGTAGTTTTCGTGTTAGATTTCTTAGTGTTTTCTTGATCGTTTAGAACAGAAAGCGCCCTAAAACCGTCTTTTGTTTGTTTCGCGGCCGTTAGCCACTAGTCACTTGAATCAGCAGTTGTCTTGTGACAGCCAGAGCGAGAGCACCAGCAGCAGCGAGTACTGTTTGTATAAAGCGTTTTTGTACTTATTTGCTGCGCTTAGCTTTTAAATAGTTTTTCTGGGAAAACCTAGCGTAGTTTTCGCGTCTCGTATTTCAGTGAGTGTTTCTTGATTATCAGAGTAGCTCATCAGAAGATTATCTTGGGAATTTGTCACCGTATAGAGTAGGGTAAACATAGTCATGTGTAGGGACTGTGGTTGTTGTGAGCGGACGCAAGGAGAATTGGCCACTCTTCGGGGGCAGGTGGAGGCTTTGTCTGTTAGGCTCATCGAGCTCGAGGCGCAGGCGTCGGCTCGTAGTGGCGTTGGGGCAACTGTGGTGAGACCTATGCCTACTTCGGTGGCCTTGGAATCACATGGAACCCCTGATGTCGCTGCGCCTTCCGGCAGTGAGCATCTTACCGGTCAGCCATCACTCCAGGGTGAATGGCGGACAGTGGTGGGCTCGCGCGTGCCTGGCCGAAAGGCGAAGGTGGGATCTGGCCGCGTGGCAGCTGCCTTACCCCTTTCCAACAGGTACGGGGTGCTTCCTAGTGGTGATGACATCGTTTCCGAGCCACCACAGGATGCCTCGCCTGTTGGGCCAGTGGCCGATTCTCCGGCAAGGTCCCGACAGTCACAGAGGGCAGGCCTATTAGTTATAGGGAGCTCCAACGTTAGGCGGGTTATGGAGCCCCTCAGGAAAATAGCGGGTAGGTCGGGGAAGAATGCCAGTGTGCACTCGGTGTGCTTGCCGGGGGGTCTCGTCCGTAATGTGGAGGAGGCCCTTCCGGCAGCTATTGAACGCACTGGGTGTGACCGGCTGCAGATAGTAGCACATGTCGGAACGAATGACGCCTGCCGCTTGGGTTCTGAGGCCATCCTTGGTTCCTTCCGGCGGCTGGCTGATTTGGCGAAGACAACCAGCATCGCACGCGGAGTGCAAGCTGAGCTTAATATCTGCAGCATAGTGCCCAGAGTCGATCGCGGTCCTCTGGTTTGGAGCCGTGTGGAGGGTCTAAACCAGAGGCTCAGACGACTCTGCGACTATAATGGTTGCAAATTCATCGACCTCCGTTATTGGGTGGAGAACTGTAGGGCCCCCCTAGACAGGTCAGGCGTGCACTACACACCGGAAGCAGCTACTAGGGTAGCAGAGTACGTGTGGCGTGCACACGGGGGTTTTTTAGGTTAGAGGGACCCCCCATTGGGCGAAACGATAAAATACCTGACGGCTTACCAGAGAGGACATTATCATCGTTGATAAAGAACGTCCGTCCTCAGAGACCAAAAACAGGAAAAGTTAACGTAATATTGGTAAACTGCAGGAGTATCCAGGGCAAGGTTCCTGAATTAGTATCTCTTATTGAAGGAAATAGTGCGCATATAGTATTAGGAACGGAAAGTTGGTTAAAACCGGAAGTGAACAGTAACGAAATCCTAGACACAGAATGGAATATATACCGCAAGGATAGGATAAACGCCAATGGTGGAGGAGTATTTATAGCAGTAAAGAATTCAATAATATCCAGTGAAGTTATTAGCGAATGCGAATGTGAAATAATCTGGGTTAAGTTAAGTATCAAAGGTGGGTCAGATATGATAGTCGGATGCTTCTATAGACCACCTGCATCAGCAACCGTAGTAGTTGAGCGCCTCAGAGAGAACCTGCAGAACGTCGTGAAGAAGTTTCGTGATCATACTATTGTAATAGGGGGAGACTTCAATCTACCAGGTATAGAATGGGATAGTCACACAATCAGAACTGGAGCCAGGGACAGAGACTCTTGTGACATTATCCTGACTGCCTTGTCCGAGAATTACTTCGAGCAGATAGTTAGAGAACCAACTCGTGAAGCTAACGTTTTAGACCTCATAGCAACAAATAGACCGGAACTTTTCGACTCCGTGAATGTAGAAGAGGGTATCAGTGATCATAAGTCAGTGGTTGCAGCAATGACTACAAGTGTAATAAGAAATGCCAAGAAAGGAAGGAAAATATATTTGCTTAACAAGAGTGATAGGGAACAAATTGCAGAATATCTGAGTGACCACCATCAAACGTTCATTTCTGAGGAAGAGGATGTGGAACAAAAATGGAAAAAATTCAGAAACATCGTCCAGTACGCCTTAGATAAGTTCGTACCGACTAAGGTCCAAAGCGAGGGGAAAGATCCACCGTGGTATAACAATCATGTACGAAAGGTACTACGGAAACAAAGAAAGCTTCATCATAGGTTTAAGAGTAGTCGAATCATAGCTGATAAGGAAAAGCTGAACGAAGCGAAAAAGAGCGTAAAGAGAGCAATGAGAGAAGCATTCAACGAATTCGAACATAAAACATTGGCAAACAATCTAAACAAGAACCCTAAAAAGTTTTGGTCATATGTAAAATCGGTAAGCGGATCTAAATCCCCTATTCAGTCACTCGTTGACCACGATGGCACCGAAACAGAGGACGACCGAAGAAAGGCAGAAATACTGAATTCAGTGTTCCGAAACTGTTTCACTGCGGAAAATCGTAACACGGTCCCTGACTTCAGCCGTCGCACGGACGCCAAAATGGAAAATATTGAAATAAACGATATCGGAATTGAAAAACAACTGCTATCACTTAGTAGCGGAAAAGCATCCGGACCAGACGAGATACCCTTAAGATTCTACAGTGATTATGCTAAAGAACTTGCCCCCTTTCTATCAGCAATTTATCGTAGATCGCTGGAAGAACGTAAAGTACCTAGCGACTGGAAGAAAGCGCAGGTCGTTCCCATTTTCAAGAAGGGTCATAAATCAGATGCTGGCAGCTTTTCTAGGAGCTCTTTGCGGTGTGGGGGAGTAGCCATGTATGTGAAAAACGGTATCCCATTTGAGTCAATTGATGTTTCAAAGTACTGCACTGAAAAAGTGTTTGAATGTTGTGCAGGTGTGGTTAAATTTAGTGGAGCTAAACTTCTTACTGTTGTTATTTATAGATCCCCAGACTCCGATTTCACAACATTTTTGCTAAAGCTAGAGGAGGTTCTTGGTTCACTTTATAGGAAATACAAAAAGTTAGTTATATGTGGTGACTTCAATATTAATTGTATAAGTGATTGTGCAAGGAAAAGGATGCTGGTAGACCTCCTTAATTCATATAATCTTATGCAAACCGTATTCTTTCCAACGAGAGTGCAAGGGAACAGTAGAACAACCATAGACAATATTTTTGTTCATTCGTCATTATTAGAAGGGCATTCTGTTAGCAAAAAGGTGAATGGCCTTTCAGATCATGATGCACAAATTTTAAGTCTAAAAGATTTTTGTGCTTCAACACATGTTAAATATAGTTACCAACTTTTTAGGAAAGCTGATCCAGTTGCTGTACAGACTTTTGTAAACCTTATCAAGGAACAAGATTGGCAAGATGTTTATAGTGCTGATACAGTAGACGATAAATATAATGCTTTCCTCAAGACTTTTCTCGTGCTCTTTGAAAGTTGCTTTCCGTTAGAACGTTTAAAACAGGGTACTAGCACAAACAGGCAGCCTGGGTGGCTGACTAAAGGGATAAGAATATCTTGTAGAACAAAGTGGCAATTATATCAAAACGTTAGAAACAGTCAAAATCTAAATGCAGCAGCCCATTACAAACAGTATTGTAAGGTGCTTAAAAAAAGTTATTAGGAAGGCAAAAAGTATGTGGTATGCAGATAGAATAGCTAAGTCTCAGGATAAAATTAAAACCATATGGTCAGTCGTAAAGGAAGTGGCTGGTCTGCAGAGACAGGTCGAGGATATAGAATCAGTGCGGAGTGGGGATGTCCGTGTTGCTGATAAGTCGCATATATGCACAGTACTTAATAATCACTTTCTGAATATAGCAGGTGAACTAAATAGAAACCTAGTCCCAACAGGGAATCATATAGCGCTCTTAGAAAAAAGTGTTCCGAGACTGTTACCTGAAATGCTCCTCCATGATACTGACAAGAGGGAGATTGAGTTAATAATTAAATCACTAAAGACCAAGAACTCTCATGGATATGACGGGGTATCTAGCAGAATACTGAAGTATTGTTCCACGTATGTTAGCTCAGTACTTAGCCATATCTGTAACTTTTCCTTTAGCAGTGGTCGGTTTCCTGACCGATTAAAGTACTCGGTAGTGAAGCCACTTTATAAAAAGGGAGACAGGGATAATGTTGACAATTATAGACCTATTTCTATGCCATCGGTGTTTGCTAAAGTTATCGAGAGGCTTGTATATACAAGGTTACTGCAGCATTTAAATTCACATAATTTGCTGTCAAATGTACAGTTTGGTTTTAGAACTGGCTTAACAACTGAAAATGCTATATTCTCTTTTCTCTGTGAGGTTTTGGACGGATTAAATAAAAGGTTGAGAACGTTAGGTGTTTTCTTTGATTTAACGAAGGCTTTTGACTGTGTTGACCACAAAATATTACTGCAGAAGTTGGAACATTATGGAGTAAGGGGAGTAGCTTACAATTGGTTCGCCTCCTACTTTAAGAACAGAAAGCAGAAGGTAATCCTCCGCAATATTGAGAGTGGTAATGATGTTCAGTCCCAATGGGGCACTGTTAAATGGGGCGTTCCCCAAGGGTCGATGCTGGGGCCACTGCTGTTCCTTATTTATGTAAATGATATGCCTTCTAGTATTACAGGTGATTCAAAAATATTTCTGTTTGCTGATGACACCACCTTGGTAGTGAAGGATCTTGTGTGTAATATTGAAACATTATCAAATAATGTAGTTCATGAAGTAAGTTCGTGGCTTGTGGAAAATAATTTGATGCTAAATCACAGTAAGACTCAGTTTTTACAGTTTCTAACCCACAATTCAACAAGAACTGACATTTTAATCAGACAGAATTGGCATGTTATAAGCGAGACGGAACAGTTCAAGTTCCTAGGCGTACGGATAGATAGTAAGCTGTTGTGGAAAGCCCATGTTCAGGATCTTGTTCAGAAACTAAATGCCGCTTTATTTACCATTAGAACAGTATCTGAAATAAGTGACATTTCAACACGAAAAGTAGTATACTTCGCATATTTTCATACGCTTATGTCATATGGTATTATTTTTTGGGGTAATTCTTCTGATTCAAAAAGGGTATTTTTGGCTCAAAAACGGGCTGTTCGAGCTATGTATGGTGTAAGTTCGAAAACCTCTTGTCGACCCCTATTCAATAGTCTGGGAATTTTGACATTGCCCTCACAGTATGTATTTTCTTTAATGTCGTTTGTTGTTAGCAATATTAGCTTATTCCCAAGAGTTAGCAGCTTTCACTCAGTTAATACTAGGCAGAAATCAAATCTGCATGTGGAATGCACTTCCTTGACTCTTGTGCAGAAAGGAGTGCAGTATTCTGCTGCATCCATTTTCAATAAGCTACCACAAGAACTCAAAAATCTTAGCAGTAGCCCAAACACTTTTAAGTCTAAACTGAAGAGTTTCCTCATGGCTCACTCCTTCTATTCTGTCGAGGAGCTCCTGGAAGAGATAAAAAATTAAGCAAATTCCAGTGTTACATTCTTGATTTTCTTTATTTAAACTAACGACTTGTTTCATTTTATGTGTTTCTACAATCGTGTTATAATTTCATGTATTGACTCGTTCCATGACCATGGAGACTTCTCCTAAATGTGGTCCCACGGAACAATAAATAAATAAATAAATAAAAAAAAATAATTATAGGCCTATTTCGCTTACGTCAATCTGTTGTAGAATAATGGAACATGTTTTGTGTTCTCGTATTATGACGTTCTTAGATAATACAAATCTCCTTCATCATAACCAACATGGATTCCGCAAACAGAGATCATGTGAAACTCAGCTCGCCCTATTTGCCCAAGAAATTCACAGTGCCGTAGACACTGGCGAGCAGATTGATGCCGTATTCCTGGACTTCAGGAAGGCATTTGATACGGTTCCGCACTTACGTTTAGTGAAAAAAATACGAGCTTACGGAATATCGGACCAGGTTTGTGATTGGATTCAGGATTTCCTAGAAGAAAGAACACAACATGTAATTCTTAACGGTTCAAAATCTGCAGATGTAGAGGTAATTTCGGGAGTACCGCAGGGAAGCGTGATAGGACCTTTATTGTTTACAATATACATAAATGACTTAGTTGACAAAATCGGTAGCTCCGTGAGGCTATTTGCAGATGACACGGTTGTCTACAAGAAAGTAGCAACATCAGAAGACTCGTACGTACTCCAGGAGGACCTGCAGAGGATTAATGCATGGTGCGACAGCTGGCAGCTTTCCCTAAACGTAGATAAATGTAATATAATGCGCATACATAGGGGCAGAAATCCATTCCAGTACGATTATGCCATAGGTGGTAAATCATTGGAAGCGGTAACGACCGTAAAATACTTAGGAGTTACTATCCGGAGCGATCTGAAGTGGAATGATCACATAAAACAAATAGTTGGAAAAGCAGGTGCCAGGTTGAGATTCATAGGAAGAATTCTAAGAAAATGTGACTCATCGACGAAAGAAGTAGCTTACAAAACGCTTGTTCGTCCGATTCTTGAGTATTGCTCATCAGTATGGGACCCTTACCAGGTTGGATTAATAGAAGAGATAGACATCATCCAGCGAAAAGCAGCGCGATTCGTCATGGGGACATTTAGTCAGCGCGAGAGCGTTACGGAGATGCTGAACAAGCTCCAGTGGCGGACACTTCAAGAAAGGCGTTACGCAATACGGAGAGGTTTATTATCGAAATTACGAGAGAGCACATTCCGGGAAGAGATGGGCAACATGTTACTACCGCCCACATATATCTCGCGTAATGATCACAACGAAAAGATCCGAGGAATTAGAGCAAATACGGAGACTTACAAGCAGTCGTTCTTCCCACGCACAATTCGTGAATGGAACAGGGAAGGGGGGATCAGATAGTGGTACAATAAGTACCCTCCGCCACACACCGTAAGGTGGCTCGCGGAGTATAGATGTAGATGTAGATGTAGATCAGTCCAATCAAGTTTTGTAAGCTCTTCTAAGGTGTGCACACTTGTGTGAGGCCTGGCGTTGTCATGGAGAGGGAGGAGTTCGTTTGCATTTTCGTTTCTTCAGTTTCCTGACAGTAGCACATGAGCCGTGCTCGCTCCAGCTTATGCGTTGGTTTAAACGTTGACTGTTACTCTGCTTTTGGTTTCCCGCGGTTATTGCGGTTGTGCCGTGGTTCTTCCTCTTTCTACGTGGGACAGCAGGGGTGTGTATCGATATTCGCACCTTCTACTATCTTTGGTCTGGTGCTTACAGAACTCAGTGACATCTATCTGGCCGGCTACAGTCTGGAACCGCGCGACCGCTCCGGTCGCCGGTTCGAATCCGGCCTCGGGCATGGATGTGTGTGATGTCCTTAGGTTAGTTAGGTTTAAGTAGTTCTAAGTTCTAGGGGACTAATGACCTCAGAAGTTAAGTCCCATAGTGCTCAGACTTATTTGAACCATTTGAACATCTATCTGCTTGGAAAGTATCTCCTTCACAGACGCAATTTTGAAGGCTATTTATAGCGCCGCCGCATAGCAGAACTTCATGAAACTAAGGCGGAAATATTCCACAATGTCCGACAACAAATTCCTAAACACGCCGAGAAAAAATTTGTAGCATTACTTATTGAACGCCCCTCTCAATTATGAATGAAAGGCTCCAGCTGGACGCAGCATGCCTGAGGAAAATTATGGATTGTCTCCCTCGTCATGTTGAGATCGTTGTGAAGGCATGACGCCGTGTTACACGGGACTGCCGTGTTGTATGCTAGAAGTACTTACTTTTGTGTCCTGTGTGCCTGTGTACAAGTGTAAGTAGGCTGTTTTGGTTTTTATGTTGGTAACGCCACCTAGCGCTCTGTATGAAAACCACTGATTGTGCTGTGTGTAGTCTGTGGCTGGTTTGCATTGTTGGAATATTTGCTATTGTAGTGTTGGGCAGTTGGACATGAACAGCGCGTAGCGTTGCGCAGCGGTGGATGTGGGGAGAGAGATGGCAGAATTTTGAGAGCGGACGGTCTGAACGTGTGTCCATCAGAAAGAGTAAATTTGTAATACTGAATATCATGGACTGATATATATATGATGACTTTTGAATATTTTTAAGGTAGATACATTGTTTGTTCTCTATCAATATCTTTTATTTGCTAAGTATGCCTATCAGTAGTTAGTGACTTCAGTAATTTTTTATTTATCTGGCAGTATTGGCGCTCGCTGTATTGCAGTAGTGCGAGTAACGAAGATTTTTGTGAGGTAAGTGATTCATGAAAGGTATAGGTTATTGTCAGTCAGGGCCATTCTTTTGTAGGGATTGTTGAAAGTCAGATTGCGTTGCGCTAAAAATATTGTGTGTCAGTTTAGTGTTGATCAGAATAAGTAAAGAGAGAAATGTCTGAGTACGTTCAGTTTTGCTCATCTGCTTGAAAAACAAATAACGTAAGGGGTTTACCAGCACAGTAATTCACTAATTTTCCAAAGGGCACGTTTCAAAGTGTTGGACAAAACTATCGAGAAATCGTGAGAAACGCACGCTTGAATATAAATGCAAATGCTAGCCAAGTCTTCAGGTTCGCTGTTGTATTTGACCACGAGCAGCACCTGTGAAATGTCCTCAATACGCTGCCAGCGTCAGTCGTGGTCAGACAGTGTTCTGTGTAGTTCTGATTGCATTATGTTGGAGCTAAGTGAATTCGAACGTGGGAAAATTGTTGGTGCTCGTATGATGGGACCTTACGTAATCAAGGGAGCCGAAGAGTTTGGTGCTTCAAGGGCTACTTTATCAAATATTTGTATCGCATACAACGAAAAACGATAAAAAATCAATCTCTATGTCACAACGCGGTCAAATGTGTGTGACTGATCATGACAAAAGGTCATTTAAGAGGATTGTAAAGAAAAATAAGAGGATGACAGCTGAAAAAGTCACTGCAGAACTGCCACCCGCTGTGGTCGAGCGGTTTTAGGCGCTTCAGTCCGAAACCGAACTGCTGATACGGTCGCAGGTTCGAATCCTGCCTCGGGCATGGATGTATGTGGTGTCCTAGTCTAGGGGACTGATGACCTCAGATGTTAAGTCCCATAGTGCTTAGAGCCATTTGAACCACTTTTTTCACTGCTGAACTGAATGTTGCACTCGTGAATCCTGTCAGCACTAAAACAACAAGAAGGGAGCTCCATAAGCTGGAAATTGTAGGACGAGATGGAATCCGAAAACCACCGATCAGTGACGCAAATGGCTGTAACAGGAAGACGTGGTGCCGGAGCAGTTAAAACCTCTCCTTTGGAGAAATGGAAGAATGTCATTTAGTGGGATGAGTCTTGTTTCGCACTTTTTCCAACTTTTGGCCGAATTTGCGTCCCAAGAGTGAAACATGTCGGGGGTTCGGTGATGATTTGTGCAGCCATATCGTGGTATTCTGTGTGACTTATGGTTACGCTTAAGCATCACATTACCATCAAGGACTGTGTGATCATTTTGGTTGATCAGTTGGATCACATGGTATAATGTTTACTCCCCATTGGTGATGCCGTGTTCTAGACTTCAGAGTCCCTGGTCATATAGCCCGCATCGTTCAGGAGTGGCTTAGTGAGCACAAGGATGAATTGTCGCATCTGCGCTGCCCACCACAGTTGCCAGACCTCGTTACTATTAAGCCTTTGTGATCTGCTTTGGACAGAAGGGTGCGCGATCCACTTCTGTCATTGTTACCTGAACGTGCCACTCTTTTGCCGGAACAATGTTATAAGGTTCCCTTGAAAACCATACGTGACCTGTATAGATCCATTCCGAGAAGACTTTATGCGTTGTGTTTGTGGTGTTTTCATATGTTTTTCATTTTCATGTAGCGGAAAATCTCTGAAAGAACTATTCCACTGCTTCATTTGTTGATTCCTTTAGCGGTCTAGAAGCAACCGTAGCTCCTCTGCTTTGAAACGACCCGTATCCAGTTTTTCCATAACTCCTTTTCCCGTGAACGCCGCCAGAAAAGCTCCGTTTATGTAACACCAGCGACACTGAAATACAGTCGCCAACAGCACTCCTGCGATGTGGTCGGGACCAGGATTTGGTCGCGAGCGGGCCGGGTGGAGGCCTTATATTTTATATACCGGCGCGGCTGCGCGTGCTGCCTACCTCGAGGGGGATGAACAGTGGTAAGGCAGCGGGCTGCCAGCGCTGTCCCCGGTCGTAACTCCGAAGCGTGTTCCGAATGCGTCACCGCCGACTCCGGACTGTCTGCTCTCTATTCTGCTCTCTCCTCTGCACATCGCCTTTTTCTCTGTTCAGAACTTCTGTTACTGTTCTTCGAAGATCGTGACATGCCTGGTACTGCAGAGTACAATGTGCCCTGGATTCGAAATTTTCGTGTCACGCTGCAGGCCATTCAAACTGAAACTAATGAAAAGTTAGCAAATAACGAAATTTTACTTATTCTGTGGATATACGAGGGAGCATTCCATATGTAATTCAACACTTTTTTCCGTCGGCCAATTTCTGTTGAAAAAAATGCGAAATTTGTTGTGGGACATAGAGGAATACCCCCACTTCAGCCCCCATAGCTTGATGAGGTTCCGATACCTGGCGGCGCTTCTGCAGCCTTCAAAATAGCGACTGCAACGGAGGTGCATTCCAAACGGAGAGCTGTCACTGAGTTTCTTTTGGAGGAAAACCAGAGCATCCCAGGTATTCATTGCCGCTTGCAGTGAAAAAAATACGGTGAGTCGTTTGGCGATGCGTCTGTCGTCATCGCAGTAAGTTCGTGCAAAAGTGTTCGATCTCCGGAGTGCTGGATAGACGCAAACAGCTATCACTCCTGCGATGTTGGAACGTGCGGACACTTTCATTCAAGGTGATGCACGTGAACTTCTCCTTCTTCATGTCAACGCAAGACCACCAACAAGTCTGCGCACCTGATAGGAACTCACAGGACTTGATTCGACTGTTCTTGCTCACCTAACCTAGAGCCCTGATCTCTCACCTTCCGAAATCAAACGGTTCTGAGCACTATGGGACTTAACATCTTGAGGTCATCAGTCCCCTAGAACGTAGAACTACTTAAACCTAACTAACCTAAGGACATCACACACATCCATGCCCGAGGCAGGATTCGAACCTGCGACCGTAGCGGTCGCGCGGTTACAGATTGAAGCAGCTAGAACCGCTCGGCCACACCGGCCGGCTTCACCTTCCGACTTCCATATCTTTGGACCAACGAAGGATGGATTCCGCGGGAAGCAGCACGTAAAGGATAGGGAGATTACTGATGCAGCAAGATGTTGGCCCCGACGTCGAACGGCAGAGCGGTATCCAGATGAAATTTTCACTCTGCACCGAAATGTGCGCTGATATGAAACTTTCCGGGAGATTAAGCCTGTGTGTCAGATCGAGACACGAACTCGGGACCTTAGCCTTTCGATAGCAAATGCTCTACCAGCAGTTGTCGGAGAAAAGGAAAGGTCGCGAGTTCGAGTCTGGGTCCAGCACACAGTTTCAATCTGCCAGGAAGTTTTATACTAGCGTGGGACCATAAAGACTCTCCCATTAAGGTGCCTAAGGCTGTCACATTGTACAGTGATTTTGTTGAAACATAGGATTTTGTGGTCAAAAGAGTGGGGAATAATACGGTGTATTGGAATTCTGAATATAAACAACCGCTTTCAGAAAAAAATGTTGCATTACTAATAATATTACGTATGGTTTTATACAAGGGCGATGTACTTGAGGACAATATTATGGAAATGGAAGAGGATGTAGATGAAGATGAAATGGGAGATAAGATACTGCGTGAAGAGTTTGACAGAGCACTGAAAGACCTGAGTCGAAACAAGGCCCCGGGAGTAGACAACATTCCATTAGAACTACTGATAGCCTTGGGAGAGCCAGTCATGACAAAACTCTACCATCTGGTGAGCAAGATGTATGAGACAGGCGAAATACCCACAGACTTCAAGAAGAATATAATAATTACAATCCGAAAGAAAGCAGGTGTTGACAGATGTGAAAATTACCGAACTATCAGTTTAATAAGTCACAGCTGCAAAATACTAACGCGAATTCTTTACAGACGAATGGAAAAACTGGTAGAAGCGGACCTCGGGGAAGATCAGTTTGGATTCCGTAGAAATGTTGGTCACGTGAGGCAATACTAACCTTACGACTTATCTTAGAAGAAAGATTAAGAAAAGGCAAACCTACGTTTCTAGCATTTGTAGACTTAGAGAAAGCTTTTGACAATGTTGACTGGAATACTCTCTTTCAAATTCTGAAGGTGGCAGGGGCAAAATACAGGGAGCGAAAGGCTATTTACAATTTGTACAGAAACCAAATGGCAGTTATAAGAGTCGAGGGGCATGAAAGGGAAGCAGTGGTTGCGAAAGGAGTGAGACAGGGTTGTAGCCTCTCCCCGATGTTATTCAATCTGTATATTGAGCAAGCAGTAAAGGAAACAAAAGAAAAATTAGGAGTAGGTATTAAAATTCATGGAGAAGAAGTAAAAACTTTGAGGTTCGCCGATGACATTGTAATTCTGTCAGAGACAGCAAAGGACTTGGAAGAGCAGTTGAACGGAATGGACAGTGTCTTGAAAGGAGGATATAAGATGAACATCAACAAAAGCAAAACGAGGATAATGGAATGTAGTCGAATTAAGTCGGGTGATGCTGCGGGAATTAGATTAGGAAATGAGACACTTAAAGTAGTAAAGGAGTTTTGCTATTTAGCGAGTAAAATAACTGATGATGGTCGAAGTAGAGAGGATATAAAATGTAGACTGGCAATGGCAAGGAAATCGTTTCTGAAGAAGAGAAATTTGTTAACATCGAGTATAGATTTAAGTGTCAGGAAGTCGTTTCTGAAAGTATTTGTATGGAGTGTAGCCATGTATGGAAGTGAAACATGGACGATAACCAGTTTGGACAAGAAGAGAATAGAAGCTTTCGAAATGTGGTGCTACAGAAGAATGCTGAAGATAAGGTGGGTAGATCACCTAACTAATGAGAAGGTATTGAATAGGATTGGGGAGAAGAGAAGTTTGTGGCACAACTTGACCAGAAGAAGGGATCGGTTGGTAGGATTTGTTTTGAGGCACCAAGGGATCACAAATTTAGCATTGGAGGGCAGGGTGGAGGGTAAAAATCGTAGAGGGAGACCAAGAGATCAATACACTAAGCAGATTCAGAAGGATGTAGGTTGCAGTAGGTGCTGGGAGATGAAGAAGCTTGCACAGGATAGAGTAGCGTGGAAAGCTGCATCAAACCAGTCTCAGGACTGAAGACCACAACAACAACAACAACAACAACATGTAATATAGCAAGAATAATACGTGTATGTGGTTTTAGGTTATTTGGGAGTGAACAGCCTGCGAAGTTTAGCAAACACAACTGCCACTTCTGGCGGTTAGCACAGCTCTTACTGATAGGTCATCGAGTCAAACTAAGCTGGGATGACACATTCGGTTATGGCATTCCACATTGATACACAACTGTAGCGCTTGGTACGTGATGTCATGCCAGACCATTAATTGATGTTTAAAGTGGATAAGAGATTTGGAGAAAGTGCTGGCAGCGACAACAGTTGAATACCCTTTCTATCGAGGTAGGTCAGTACAGTACGAGGAATACGCAGTCTTGCTTTATATTGTTGTTGTTGTTGTTGTTGTCTTCAGTCCTGAGACTGGTTTGATGCAGCTCTCCATGCTGCTCTATCCTTGCAAGCTTCTTCATCTCCCAATACCAACTGCAGCCTACATCCTTCTGAATCTGCTTAGTGTATTCATCTCTTGGTCTCCCTCTATGATTTTTACCCTCCACGCTGCCCTCCAGTACCAAATTGGTTATCCCTTGATGCCTCAGAACATGTCCTACCAACCGATCCCTTCTTCTAGTCAAGTTGTGCCACAAACTCCTCTCAAATTCTATTCAGTACCACCTCATTAGTTATGTGATTTACACATCTAATCTTCAGCATTCTTCTGTAACACCACATTTCGAAAGCTTCTATTCTCTTCTTGTCCAAACTATTTATCGTCCACGTTTCACTTCCATACATGGCTACTCTCTATACAAATACTTTCAGAAACGACTTCCTGACACTTAAATCTATACTCGATGTTAACAAATTTCTCTTCTTCAGAAACGATTTCCTTGCCATTGCCAGTCTACATTTTATATCCTCTCTACTTCGACCATGTTCAGTAATTTTGCTCCCCAAATAACAAAACTCCTTTACTACTTTAAGTGTCTCATTTCCTAATCTAATTACCTCAGCATCACCCGACTTAATTCGACTAAATTCCATTATCCTCGCTTTGCTTTTGTTGATGTTCATATTATACCCTCATTTCAAGACACTGTCCATTCCGTTAACTGCTCTTCCAATTCCTTTGCTGTCTCTCACAGAATTACAATGTCATCGGCGAACCTCAAAGTTTTTATTTCTTCTCCATGGATTCTAGTGCCTACTCCGAACTTTTCTTTTGTTTCCTTTACTGCTTCTTCAATATACAGATTGAATAGCATCGGGGAGAGGATACAACCCTGTCTCACTCCCTTCCCAACCACTGCTTCCCTTCCATGTCCCTCGACTCTTATAACTGCCATCTGCTTTCTATACAAATTGTAAATAGCCTTTCGCTCCCAGTATTTTACCCCTGCCACCTTCAGAATTTGAAAGTGTATTCCAGTCAACAATGTCAAAAGCTTTCTCTAACTTTACAAATTCTAGAAACGTAGTTTTGCCTTAATCCTTCTTCTAAAATAAGTCGTAGGGTCAGTATTGCCTCAAGTGTTCCAGCATTTCTACAGAATCCAAACTGATCTTCCCCGAGGTCGGCTTCTACTAGTTTCTCCATTTGTCTGTAAAGATATCGCGTTATTATTTTGCAGCTGTGGCTTATTAAACTGATTGTTCGGTAATTTTCACATCTGTCAGCACCTGCTTTCTTTGGGATTGGAATTATTATATTCTTCTTGAAGTCTGAGAGAATTTTGCCTGTCTCATACATCTTGCTCACCAGATGGTAGAGTTTTGTCTGGAATGGCTCTCCTAAGGCCGTCAATAGTTCTAATGGAATGTTGTCTATTCTTCTTGTTTCGACTTAGGTCTTTCAGTGCTCTGTCAAACTCTTCGCGCAGTATCATATCTCCCATTTCATCTTCATCTACTTCCTTGCTTTGTATGTTGAACGGTAAATCATGCTGATGTGTTAAAACCAGTGGCTGTATCCTGTCTTTGAAGTCTTCGTAACTTTACCGTGCTTTATATTGTTGAACTTTACCGTGCTTTATATTGTTGAACGGTAAAGTTACGAAGACTTCGAAGACAGGATACAGCCACGGGTTTTAACATATCGGCATGTATTGGCCACTGTCAAAGTTACGCTCCATGTGAAACTGAATTTATCGCATTGTGTATCTAGTGGTATCCCATACCATCATGCCACGTTTAGGGCCTGTTGACGACGAATGCAGTCCTGTGTTGTTGGGGGAACCACTGTCAGCGTACCTGCCTCTGCTGCTCCATCATGTAAAGAAGTAACAATGGATGCCATCTTAGAGTTTACGGTGTTCCAGACGTCGTCACACTGTCCCCGTGGATACATGACTTTTCGAAAACACGTCAGTTTGCTGATCCCAGGTACGTGACAAGACTTCAGGATCCTGTACTGCCCAGGTAACAATACATGTTCTTTCGGGCGCTAGTCGCGTAAGGTTGTTCAGATTCTTGAGTGCGTTGAGTACTGGCCTGCTGAAGCCATTGATTGCATATTGGGGCCGTGTTAATGTTAGGATTCTGTTCAACACGCGCAACAATGTCGCTGCATATTCACATGTGATTTCTCAATGAGAAACCCAATGCATGATCATTCTTTATGTAGAGAATGTACATGGCATTACGCCTACATATACTATGCGATTGCGCTGAAATGCTACTCTTTTGCATTTCCTGTCATCTGGTATACTTCATGCCGATTTCGTGCTTGTTGCACGCCACCTTCATCTTTTGCAGTTTTAGTGGCCAGCATTGCACCAAAATTCTCGAGAAAATTGATTTTGAAGTATTTCGAATGTCTTTAATATCCTAAAGAAAGATTATATTTTCACAGACCTGGTGACTCTGTGGTAGAATGTTCGCCTGCAGTTTCAATGTATAACGAAAAAAATGCACTAGTCAGGTTGCATGAAACACACTCGTGGAATCTACATCAGAATACAGCACTGGTTTTTGGAATCCATATTAGATGGGATAGCACCGAACTACCAACATGAACACGTAAAGGCACGACGAATGGATGATTGTTTAAGTGGTTACGTCGATCGTCGAAATTTTCTACATGAAGTGGAATCATTAGCTGACTGGACACCCAGATATTTCCAGAATGAGATTTTCAATCTGCAGCGGAGTGTGCGCTGATATGAAACTTCCTGGCAGATTAAAACTGTGTGCCGGACCGAGACTCGAACTCGGGACCTTTGCCTTTCGCGGGCAAGCTGGGTGTAATTGTAGTGTCGAAATTACATGGAGAGATCTTAAGAGAAATGTTGTCACGGTATGAAAAATTGTGTGTGACCTTAATTTTTCGCATTATATCCGATAGCCGACATGGTTTTGGGGTTTTAGCGACTTTAACGTATCGTTCGTGCACACATCGTTCAGCAGGTAAACTCACCCGCTGCAGCGAGCGACGGTCAGGCAAGGACAACGTGTGAGATCTCCACTCGCACCAACTAAGGAACTGGCGAGTTGAGCTGTCCACGTAATAGTAGAAAAATGATGCAGCCAGCTCAGCGAGAAACCAGATTGTACCTAAGGTGCTGGTACAGAATGATGGTGTCTAAATAGAAAAACAAACAGAAGTAATAAATTTGCGGTCTGTATCTTTCATAATTTTTATCCACATTTTTCTTACTTTGGGAATCAATCCCAACAGACACGAATGTACCATCTGCATACAACATTCCCACTGATGTCAAAGTTTTCTCTAATTTTCCATGGGAGATTTTCATCTAGTAGGGGGTGAATGTTTTGTCATAAAAATCTGAAATATAAGAATTTTGAGTCCCGACTCCTATAGACGTTGTCAGAAAGAGCTCCAAGCATTATTGGGTTGTATCTTCTCGTATTATCACCACAAGTAAAGATGAATTCGAGAACAGCACGCAGGATTTATTGCTCGGGATTCGGGAAGACCGCAAAAAAGTACTTTTTTAATTTTCTTATAGGAGCTGCAACGAAACTTGCTTACTTTTGTAGACAGGTGACATCGTAAGGGGGAAAAAGGAAAGAAAAGATGTCCTCCACTCATGGTTCCCATGGTTAATCTATAAACACCGGTTTCGTTTTCTCTGTTTTTGAATTTATTATAAGGCTTAGTGAGAAATACTTGACATGGCGCTGGAAGCCTCCTGTTGTTGCTTTTTCGTGTTTGTAAGTTAAATGTTGGTTTTATACAACTCCGAATTCTGAAAAACGAAGTGTTTCTTGCTTTAGCGGAAGGAAGAATTTAAAAATAATGATTATAATTTAATTAGCATGCACGAAGAAGCGGCAACAGGAGTTTCTAGTCTCAGAAAGATTATTAAAAGTCCACTTTTTTACTTTTCGTGGTTTGCTCTTACTTGATCGACCTGAAAACTGGCACACGCTGTTACAGGGCGATAAACGATTTAGTGCGGGATCTCACAAGCACATAATTTAACTTTTTTCCCTTATGCACAGATATTTATGGACATGAAAGTCTCGGTAAAGGCCAGGTAAAGTTCTAGACCTTAAGAATAGTGACATTATCCAGATTTTGAAACTTAGCTACCAATAGGAAATAAACGTTTTTCAGTTTTTCGTGCCTCATTTCTTGTATTAGCATGTTGTGTTGGCTAAAACAATGTGAATTTCGCTTCATGTGCTTTGAGGACAGGCGTCATTAATACTCGTTTAACGCGGCATTACAACAGCAAAAACAACAGCAACAACAACAACAACAGGAGGAGGAGGAGAAACAGATGTCACCTGCGTAATGTTTGCCTGCTCGCGAGACTCGTCGATAATTGCAAAATCAATCACTGTTTACAAAACTCTCTCTTTTAGATGGTTCAGATGGAGATAATCGTTTCTAGTACTGGGTAAGAGCACAATTGGCATCTCGTGTGCGGATGATTGATGGTATCGTTAACTGGCGCGTTCTGCCACCCTACCACCCCTAACGGCTGCAGCGTAATTATGCTGCCATTACGTGCTTATCCGTCAACTGGAGACGCCGCCGTGAGGACAGCCGGCTGCCCTCGTCACCACATCTAGCTGCCCCTTCCAGAGACCTCTGAAAACACCGGCAGAGTGAAACTTCTTTTCGATCTCAGTATACGAGAGTTGCCAAAAAATGGTTGCATTGACAAAAAAATTGTTAACTGTATTATGAGGGGCGTTAAATAAGTAATGCAACACGTCCTTCCGTCTTCGTCAGTTTCGGCTGAAAAAATACGGAATGTTTTGCGGAACATTGTGGAATATTCTCGCTTCAGTCCCTATAGATTCATGAAGTTCCGACAGCTGGCGGTGCGATGCGTAACCTTGTAAACGGGGTCTGCAGCGGAGATGAATTCAGAGCAGAAGGGTGCCATTGAGATTCCTTTGGCGTAAAACCAGGGCATCGCAGATATTCGTAAGCGATTGCAGCACATCTAGGAGACCTGACAGTGAACGACAACCCAGTAAGTAGTTGGGCGAGGTAACAAGGTCGCACAAACCTATCCTATCTCCCGCGTTGCGGTCTGCGGCTAACAGCTGTGACTCGTGCAATGTATTGGAAAGTGCGGACAATCTCATTCGAGTTGATCGATGGATCACAGTCAAACACCTCGCTGCACAACTGGACGTCTCTGTTGGTAGTGGCGGCCACTGTGGCCGAGCGGTTCTAGGCGCTTCAGTCCGGAACGGCGCTGTGCTGCGGTCGCAGGATCGAATCCTACCTCGGGCACGAATGTGTGTGATGTCCTTAGGTTAGTTAGGTTTAAGTAGTTCTAAGTATAGGGGACTGATGACCTCAGATGTTAAGTCCAATAGTGCTTAGAGCCATTTGAACATCTGTTGATAGTGCTGACACACTCGTCCATCAGTTGGCGTACTCAAAGGTGTGTGCCTATTGGGTTCGTCGCCGTCTAACAGAATGCCATTAAAAAGAACGAAGGACCATTTGTGCAGAATTGCTTGCGTTATACGAGATTGGCTGTGATAATTTTTTGTCGAACATCCTCATAGGCCATGAAACATTGGTTCATCACTTCGAACCAGACTCAAAACGGCAATCCATTGGTCGCGCCATACCACCTCTCCTTTGAAGAAAAAGTTCAAAGCCGCACCCTGAGCCGGTAAAGTCAAGGCCACGGTCGTCTGGGAGTCGAAAGAGGTTATTCTGTTTGATGTCCTCCCTCATGCTGCAACGATCAACTCTGAAGTGTATTGTGTTACTATTAGGAAATTAAAGAAACGGCTTCAGTGTGTTCGTAGCCACGAAAAAGCAAACGAACTTCTCCGTCTCCATGACAATGCGACCGCGTGGGGTAGCCGCGTGGTTTTATGAGCCTTGCCACGGTTTGCACAGCTCCCCCCGTCGGAGGTTCGAGTCCTCTCTCAGACGTGTGTGTGTGTGTGTGTGTGTGTGTGTGTGTGTGTGTGTGTGTGTGTGTGTGTGTGTGTGTGTTGTCCTTAGCGTAAGTTAGTTTACGTTGCATTAACTAGTGTGTAAGCCTAGGGACAGATGACCTCAGCAGTTTGGTCCCATAGGATATCCGAAAAGCTTCTGACACCGTTCCTCACTAGCGACCTCTTATCAAGCTGCGGGCCTATGGGGTATCGTCTCAGTTGTGCGACTGGATTCGTGATTTCCTGTCAGGAAGGTCGCAGTTCGTAGTAATAGACGGCAAATCATCGAGTAAAACTGAAGTGATATCAGGTGTTCCCCAGGGAAGCGTCCTGGGACCTCTGCTGTTCCTGATCTATATAAATGACCTGGGTGACAATCTGAGCAGTTCTCTTAGGTTGTTCGCAGATGATGCTGTAATTTACCGTCTAGTAAGGTCATCCGAAGACCAGTATCAGTTGCAAATCGATTTAGAAAAGATTGCTGTATGGTGTGGCAGGTGGCAGTTGACGTTAAATAACGAAAAGTGTGAGGTGATCCACATGAGTCCCAAAAGAAATCCGTTGGAATTCGATTACTCAATAAATAGTACAATTCTCAAGGCTGTCAATTCAGTTAAGTACCTGGGTGTTAAAATTACGAACAACTTCAGTTGGAAAGACCACATAGATAATATTGTTGGGAAGGCGAGCCAAAGGTTGCGTTTCATTGGCAGGAAACTTAGAAGATGCAACAAGTCCACTAAAGAGACACCTTACACTACACTCGTTCGGCCTCTGTTAGAATATTGCTGCGCGGTGTGGGATCCTTACCAGTTGGGATTGACGGAGGACATCGAAAGGGTGCAAAAAAGGGCAGCTCGTTTTGTATTATCACGTAATATGGGAGAGAGTGTGGCAGATACGATACGCGAGTTGGGATGGAAGTAATTAAAGCAAAGACGTTTTTCGTCGCGGCGAGATCTATTTACGAAATTTCAGTCAGCAACTTTCTCTTCCGAATGCGAAAATATTTTGTTGAGCCCAGTCTACATAGGTAGGAATGATCATCAAAATAAAATAAGATAAATCAGAGCTCGAAGAGAAAGGTTTAGGTGTTCGTTTTTCCCGCGCACTTTTCGGGAGTGGAATGGTAGAGAGATAGTATGAATGTGGTTCGATGAACCCTCTGCCAATCACTTAAATGTGAATTGCAGAGTAATCATGTAGATGTAGATGTACCACCACCATGACAATGCAAGGCCTCACACAAGTCTACGTACCCGAGAGGGGCTCTCAAAACGAAACGTCATTGGACTATTCTTCCTCACCCAACCTACAGCCGGACTTCCTTCCGTTTGACCGAATGAAGGACGCACTCCACGGGAAGCAATAAGTGGGTGATGGTGTGGTTACTGATGCAGCAAGACGTTGGCTCCGGCGTCGACTGGTAGAGTGTTACCATGCGGGCATACAGACCCTCACAACAATGTTGCGTACGGTCGTCGCATTGAAGGAGATTATGTTGAAAAATATCGTTTTGTAGCCAAACGAGTGGAGAGTAATCAGGTATATTGGAATCCTGATTAAACCCAACCAGGTGTCAAACCAACTAGGTGTCAAGCCAACCAGGTGTCAGGAAAATAATGTTGCGTTACTTATTGAATGCCCCTCACATTTTATCGATTTTACTTTTTGTTGAGTTCCATGGGTGTGGATTATATTACTTTAAGGAATCCAGCAACTAGCTACTTCGTATACTTATATTTGTGCCAACACCCGCTTTGGACTGTCTCCAGTCTTCAGTTGGCGTAATAGATAATTAAATCTTCAGTTAGCACATCTTTAAAGACATCGATTGTACTTTGGATGCTGAAGCTATGCTCTGCGTAATAACAGGTACACATACTTAGTTGTGTATTTATAATTTAATATTCGTTATACGCACTTAATTTCTATTCTGGCTGTTGTTGCTCCGATTTTCCGCATTTTTAATGGAGGCACAAATTTTTTTTCTTTCTATGACGTACAGAAAAGGCGCAGAATCCGCCATGATGCCGATTTACGTGTCCGTTTACACAGGAAAATTATGCCTACGGTCAGAGTTACATTTTGCTTACCCGTTCTGAAAGTAATAAACACCCATGCGCAGCAGTTACTACTAGCATGCTGAGCAATACCTATTTTTTAATCATTCAGAAGCATAGATTAAAAATATTTCATATATATACCCAGCTAACTTCAATAGTACTTTCAGAAGATGTAAGCAAAATGTAAGTGTGCCGACAAACACAATTTTCCGATGTGAACAAACACCTCAGTCGGGAACATGGAGAATTCTGCGGAGTTTTCGTACGTCATATAAAGAAAAATTTTGTAGTGACACAAAATTGTTAGTTTGCACATGGCAGCTGCATCATCCACATCGCAGTCGATGTTTGTAACGATGTTCTAACTGAAGATTTCGATATGTATTAAGCCAACTGAAGATGGGCGAAGGTCCGAAAAGCGTATCAGTACAAACAAAAATCCATAAAAAAAATGCGGCTGGTTGCTGTACTTCTTAAAGCAACTGTTAACTACAGCTCTCTTTACATTATTTCACATTTGGCACCAAGCCGGATGGGCTGCTTTCACCAGCAAGACAGCATTTATTGGAACCTGCCGTTGTCCCACTGCGGTGCTGCTTCCACTGCGTAAAGCACTGTACCCGCCAATTTTCGAGAAACAAACTTTCTCAGCAAGAAAATTTCCCCTATTTCAAGAAATATCATAATACCGCCGGTGATAATTGAAATTAAGGACTGGTTTTTGACATTGTTAAGGGCACTAGGTAGATTTGTACCATATTTGAATTTAAGAACTTACGTTATTTTTTAGTGGTAAGGACTTTAAACTTCGTACTTGTTAGACTTAAATATTGAAAAAAATGCATTTTTCCGAAGCCTTTACATAGCAAATGCAATGCAACATGAAACTTTTGAAAGATACATTGCTGCGTGAAATATTTTGGTAAAAATCGAAAATAAGTGTGTTGGATGAGGTAAACAGTTTTCGAGATATGGCATGATAAGTTGCAAATTGTTTCCCAGGCAGAAAAACTTCATGCGTTACAAAAAAATAGAGAGAGAAAGAGAGATAGATAGATAGATAGATAGATAGAGAGAGAGAGAGAGAGAGAGAGAGAGAGAGAGAGAGAGAGAGAAATTAGCAGAACTCCGGCTCAAGTTAAAATTAAGAACAGAATTTGGATTACTTTAGAGACGCTACAGAGTTCCATAACATACGTGAACTTCAGATCTTTGTAAGAGGTACAGACGTTGAAGCGATTTCCTGTCGCTGCATGTAACGAGCGCTGTGGTGGTTGCTTGCAGACAGTACTCGTAACCTCGGAACGTAATCGTCAAATGACAACTAACTTAGGACAGACTATAGCGTTGAGCAAACACCGCTGGCAAAGACGACAGCCTTTATTTGGCTGGGGACATTCAGGGCCGTGGATACTGTACTTATGTGTCAGCTTTTATACGAAAGTTGCACTCTTGCGTAAAGCTGTTTGGAAAAATAGTATCTCAGCATGTCCAGTTTGAACTGTAATGTGCAGCCGTTTTTGTCTCTTTGACATCGGTGTCATTTCCATGTTTTGGCCAATCTTACATAAGCATAATTCAGAAATGGTTCAAATGGCTCTGAGCACTATGGGACTTAACATCTGTGGTCATCAGTCCCCTAGAATTTAGAACTACTTAAACCTAACTAAGCTAAGGACATCACACACATCCATGCCCGAGGCAGGATTCGAACCTGCGACCGTAGCAGTCGCGCGGCTCCGGACTGAGCGCCTAGAACCGCTAGACCACCGCGGCCGGCAAGCATAATTCGCAGATGTTACTGGATACCGAATATATATTCATCTAATAGAAGTTTAACATGCCAGTAAAGAGCCTACAAAGCCCATATATGTGCTTTTGGGCAATCTGTAATTGGTCGGAATGTTCCGTTAATATGTACAATGACACAGATTCATACAGGTGTGTTCCTTTACTAACTGCACTGATTCCTACTACTGCAAGTGGTCTCACATGTGTTTGATTTAATTTTCGAGCCATATGAACAATATGGAATGCGACTGCGGTAGTGGTAACATTTTGTCTTTCAGTAACCTATCCCACAGCAAGTGGTACAGATCAAACGTAAAATATCTGAGATTGTTAATTACTATGTATGCTCAATACCTCCTGTTCTAGATACCGGAAATTCATCAGACGTTAGTTTCCCTTGTGCGATTTACAGCGCTTAATGGACTGTATAAAATTGTCATGAATGAAAGAGATGGGAGCAGTGAAAGGAGTTATAATGTCAGAGCGAGTCAAGAAGAGTTTCATAAACTTGCAAACAGCGTAATTCTGCAAGGCGTTCTTGACACTTCCCTGTTGATTTCATTCGAAGAGGTGAAGTAGCAGAATAGTACCATCCTTTGGCAGGCACAAATAAAAAACCTTGCGTTCTGTAATTCTTTCTTTATGGCTGATACGTTGTTTCCCAATGTTTACAGTCTTACGCGTATGACCGATCTATATCATATGACTAAACGAGAAAAGCAATTATTCGATTTTGTGTATTCGACTAAAGCTTGGCTCTGGAGTTCCTATAGCATCACCAGGCAGTGGCTGGCCTATAACTGCAGAAATGGCATCTGTCTCAACCCGCGCAGACAGACTAGCGTGGCACAGCTAGACGACGGCATTGTGCGCCAGCCTTACGTTAGACACGATAACGGAATTCTGCCTTTCAACAGCACCGCTGCGCTGACAGAAAGGCCATGTCCTCCGCCGTCTCTCTCCAACATTCGCTTTACCGTTTTTTGTAAGAACCAAGCTGCCTTACTTGAACGGCGTTTCCTAATAGGTGTTTCGTGACAACTACGTTCCAATACACAGCAACCCCATTAGCTGGTTCAGTAGTGCTGCATCGAGCCACTATCACTAAATCTGGCGTAGATTGTCTCCTATCACGTTCCTGTCCTCGTCGAAAGAAACCAAGGAGACAATAAGACAATATTGAGCACAGTGGGTGTAAAAGCGATATCCGTTTAGTCAAAAGAAAACTAATATTGTTGTAGAACGTACGATATGTCAAGACTGGTGGCATTCAAGCATAACGGACAATGTAGGAGCAATGTAAATGTAAACTGGACAAAAATACACAGACAGAAAAAAATCGCAACACCAAAATATAATTAATGGTTCAAATTGGTTCAAACGGCCCTGAGCACTATGGGACTGAAAAATCTGAGATCATCAGTCCCCTTGAACTTAGAACCACTTAAACCTACCTAACCTAAGGACATCACACACACCCATGCCCGAAGCGGGATTCGAACCTGCGACCGTAGCGGTCACGAGGTTCCAGACTGAAGCGCCTAGAACCGCTCGGACACTCCGGCCGGCAATTAATGTAGAGCATCGAAATTTCGGGGATACATTTGTCTAGGAAACATATTTAAGCGATTAACATTGCACTATCACACGTTAATGTAAGCGATATATAAGCTTTTGCAAGTGTGAAAAGCTGTTACATTATTAACCGATGTAACCGCCAGAATGTTGAATGCAAGCATGCAAACGTGCATGCATTGTGTTGTTTAGTAACCGGTTGTCAGTTTGTGGAATGGAGTTAAATGCACGTGGTCGGTCAACACAGGGACAGTTAATGTTGTTTGTGGATGACGCTGGAGTTGTCCCATATGTGCTGGATTGGAGACCGATCTGGTGATCGAGCAGCCCAAGTCAACATACAGACAGTCATGTTGCTGCTGCAGATGCAGTACGATGCGTCACAGCCATAATCCGAGCACGATGGCCTTCCCTCTCGATAGTGCCACGGCGCTGTCTCCGCTGTGTGGTTTTTTTTTGCGACCATACATTCTTCTGACATCTGCTACCAGCAAGCATTAACAGTGGCTACCTGCCTGCCAAGTCTTCCTGCATTATCGAAAAGGAGACATCCATCTTCTAATAGCCATATTATATCAGTTCGGCGCCTTGACTAACATCAGCTCACCACGACCAAGGCCCACTCTTATGCGAATGGCCCGAAATTTGAATAGACATCATCTTTCAGATCTAGAAAAACACCTACCAAATTTCTTTTGCATCACACAACTGCTTGTTGGTGTTGCGATTTTTTTTCCGTCAGCGTAGTTTTGCACTACCTTCATGACTTTGGAATCGTGTTTTGTGAATCGAAATCTTTTCGGCAATACTGTTCTGACCACGTGAAGTCCCTACGTACCGCCACGTGTATGATGGTGCTAAAAGTAAACCCGCAGTGTGAGAAGAGGGCGCTGTGTCTCCAATCGTCATCAGAACAACTAGACTTGTGGTGCCTGTTCAGTCTGTCGACAAGCCTTAAAGGAGAATGTTACAAAACTTCTTCGGGCCTTTTTTGAGGCCATTGGATGGGCTGTGTCTGCCTAGCCAATACGTAACCGAAGTTCCGTACCGAGGTAATCGTGAAATGGCTCCTGTCAATGGCTCAGGTACGCAGATGGCGGAAAAACTCACCGAAAAATAAAGAAAAACGATTTAAGAACTAACTGGTAGAGGTATGTAAGTTATAAGTTCCTGTCTTCTGCATTCGAGAAGAAACCTCTCCCTCAGCCCTTGATTGTAAGCGCACGGTGATCTCACAGTATCATTTCGTCCAAGTACTCTCGTAAAGAAATGTCGCTACGGTATTGTGGGATCCCAAAGGTTAGGCAACATGTGCTGAAGTAAATATGCTATTCGGCCGAGAGCTTGCTATTTCTGCAGATTTCTTTGATCACCGCAGTGACATTACTTAAGCTAGAGTGCTTCAGATTATTTGACAGAATAATAAGTGAAAAGGGAAACAGATCTCTCGTATGACACATTGTTTTGTCTCATTATAATTTCCCGTTAGGAACCCCTTAAAAGAGAGCTCGGTATCTTCTTTTGAAAATATGCAGCGTATTTTGACGACAAATATAGCAGAAATGTTGATACAGCTGAGATAGTTAGCGGAACAGTTGCTTTCAATTCCAGTCGAAAGAGCTTATGAAGAGCAACGACAGCTTCCCGTTTGGCAATTTTGATCTTTCTCACAATGTGGATTACGAAATACTTATACAAACATCGAAACAGATGTAAGGGTATTTATGACTATGACAGTGACGGCATCATTTCGTCAGCCCAGTTTCAGAAAATTAAGGATCATGAAAAGCTATTTAAGGTCTAGTGTAGGTGAAGCAAACAGTCAAATTCAACTATCTTCCCGACAGAATATAATACAGCCGCTAAATTTGATTTCAATATAAGCTAGAATCAACTAATTTGCTTCACTTAAAGCAAGGAAATCTAAAATTATTAAAAAAAACATAATTCTTGAAAAGGAATGTGTTTTTAAAAGTCAAATATGACACTTTTCTACACTCCTGGAAATGGAAAAATGAACACATTGACACCGGTGTGTCAGACCCACCATACTTGCTCCGGACACTGCGAGAGGGCTGTACAAGCAATGATCACACGCACGGCACAGCGGACACACCAGGAACCGCGGTGTTGGCCGTCGAATGGCGCTAGCTGCGCAGCATTTGTGCACCGCCGCCGTCAGTGTCAGCCAGTTTGCCGTGGCATACGGAGCTCCATCGCAGTCTTTAACACTGGTAGCATGCCGCGACAGCGTGGACGTGAACCGTATGTGCAGTTGACGGACTTTGAGCGAGGGCGTATAGTGGGCATGCGGGAGGCCGGGTGGACGTACCGCCGAATTGCTCAACACGTGGGGCGTGAGGTCTCCACAGTACATCGATGTTGTCGCCAGTGGTCGGCGGAAGGTGCACGTGCCCGTCGACCTGGGACCGGACCGCAGCGACGCACGGATGCACGCCAAGACCGTAGGATCCTACGCAGTGCCGTAGGGGACCGCACCGCCACTTCCCAGCAAATTAGGGACACTGTTGCTCCTGGGGTATCGGCGAGGACCATTCGCAACCGTCTCCATGAAGCTGGGCTACGGTCCCGCTCACCGTTAGGCCGTCTTCCGCTCACGCCCCAACATCGTGCAGCCCGCCTCCAGTGGTGTCGCGACAGGCGTGAATGGAGGGACGAATGGAGACGTGTCGTCTTCAGCGATGAGAGTCGCTTCTGCCTTGGTGCCAATGATGGTCGTATGCGTGTTTGGCGTCGTGCAGGTGAGCGCCACATTCAGGACTGCATACGACCGAGGCACACAGGGCCAACACCCGGCATCATGGTGTGGGGAGCGATCTCCTACACTGGCCGTACGCCACTGGTGATCGTCGAGGGGACACTGAATAGTGCACGGTACATCCAAACCGTCATCGAACCCATCGTTGTACCATTCCTAGACCGGCAAGGGAACTTGCTGTTCCAACAGGACAATGCACGTCCGCGTGTATCCCGTGCCACCCAACGTGCTCTAGAAGGTGTAAGTCAACTACCCTGGCCAGCAAGATCTCCGGATCTATCCCCCATTGAGCATGTTTGGGACTGGATGAAGCGTCGTCTCACGCGGTCTGCACGTCCAGCACGAACGCTGGTCCAACTGAGGCGCCAGGTGGAAATGGCATGGCAAGCCGTTCCACAGGACTACATCCAGCATCTCTACGATCGTCTCCATGGGAGAATAGCAGCCTGCATTGCTGCGAAAGGTGGATATACACTGTACTAGTGCCGACATTGTGCATGCTCTGTTGCCTGTGTCTATGTGCCTGTGGTTCTGTCAGTGTGATCATGTGATGTATCTGACCCCAGGAATGTGTCAATAAAGTTTCCCCTTCCTGGGACAATGAATTCACGGTGTTCTTATTTCAATTTCCAGGAGTGTATTATTTCCAATTATGGACTGTTAAAAACTTACGAGGAGCAAGTAGAACCGTTCTTTGTTACCTATCACCTAGATGTAGAGTAGCTGTTATGAACAATAAGTCGTAGACTTCGATATAATGTCAATAATTTTACAAAATTTTTATAATTTATTTACCATTGATACATTTTATTTATTATTTGCGGTATTTTTCATTTAAATAGTTCATTTAAATAATACTTTTCAGTAAAGTTTAATTCATATTAAATCTATCATACAAATAACAAAATTTCGTAAAGCTGCGTAGAAAAATTTGAGGGTTGAGGGGTGGCGGGGGGGGGGGGGGGGGAGGGGGGGGTGTGGCGGAGTGCAGCTGTAGAATTTCTGCCATGGGCGCCACGTCACCTCAGTACGGCTTCCTGTAGCCGTCTTCAGGCGATCAATTTGAGCTCGAGGAGTCCGTTACTGTCAACAGTACAATTCAGCCCCCGAGCACTGGGATGCGCGAAAAATGTATGTAATTTGGAAATTTGGGGTAAGTTCCTGTGGGGCCAAACTGCTGAGGTCATCGGTCCCTGGGCCTACGTACTAGTTACTCTAACTTTAACTTACGCTAAAGACAACACACACACACACACACACACACACACACACACACACACACACACACACACACACACACACACAATGCCCGAGGGAGGACTCGAACCTCCGACGGGGGAAAATGTATGTAAGAGTGCAGCTTGAATGGAGAATAGTTGAAACTACGTGTGTCGTTTTATGACGACCGTTGCAGAAGACTGTAGACCTGGCTATGGGACACCCAACCATGCAGTCCAACGAATTGAGCTCGATTGGAGTTTCGAACGCCTCTTACCGCTAACATAGGTAATGAGAGGTGTGAACTACTGGGACAGGGGACAGGATCCTCGAAGTAATTCTGCGGCGCTGCAGTCGACATTTCTGTGAGTGGTTCAAGACGATAAACCATGACCACTCCGAGCTTAACTGGTAACAGCCTTCGTCCAAGAAGTAGGAATCAGTTGCACGGAATTGCCTGAGGTACTGGCAGATATGAACCTAATGCAGCACGCCTATATTCGGTTCAGGGGGAAGACTGGCGTGGAGATGTGGGACACACTTGGGTAGTAAAACCTCCACCGGCTTGTGAATAGCTTTCCAAGCAGCATCCAAGAACACTGCAATGAATTGAGTGGAACAACACGGTACTGAATGTTAGCCTGCAGCAGATTTTCGTTTCACATATATGCGAAGATGTGCGCTTTCGAAACGACTTCTTTCGTTTTTGTTACTGTTTTATTTTTATTAGGCGATAAAGTGAGTTTCTTAGTATAATACGGATGCTTCTTCCATCCACTGCTCCTGTTAAATTTACGATCAAAGATGTTTGCAGGTGTGCTGTTTATGCTTTTTGTTGAGCGCTTTGTGTCATTAGTGTGATAAGTAAAAGCATTACCCTCTTCATCCCATTCATCACTACTAATTACTGGAGCCGGCCAGACTGTGTTCTGTGGCAGTCACTGTTTTCAAAGGCTCCGACGGTGGCCGTCAACAGTACGGACGCCCCTGACGGCCAGCGCCGGTATAGGAAACCCATAACCGTCGAGGCTTACTGCATAGTTTGGCAGCTTCATCCGCCAAAGGAATTCGGGAAGCCAGGGGCCGTTGTGAGGCAACGGCGATGGCCCAACTTAGTTGCCGGGTACTGGTGCTGCTGCCGCCGCCTGTATACGTAGCGACCAGGCGCTGTCTGCTCGTCTCGTCCCGTCTCGTCTCACCCCACCCCCTACCCAACGAATGTGCGCTGCGCTGCCCGCGGTATACATCGCAACAGAACACCACAACTGCAGTTCTGCTACATTCGATGACAAGTAAAGCAGACGTCCTGTACTGCAATCTCGTGTGTGTGTGTGTGTGTGTGTGTGTGTGTGTGTGTGTGTTCTGTGTGTTCACCAGAATATAACTTTTAATCTACGCTGTCTTCCAACTTAACCTGAGATATGTGGCACAAACGAAAAATTGAGGAAATCAACAGTTACGGAAGTGCGATAGAAAGTAGATTATTTTGTTTGAGAGAGAGAGAGGGAGTGATAGAAAATGGCTCTGAGCACTATGGGACTTAACTTCTAAGGTCATCAGTCCCCTAGAACTTAGAACTACTTAAACCTAACTAACCTAAAGACATCACACACATCCATGCCCGAGGCAGGATTCGAACCTGCGACCGTAGTAGTCGCACGGTTGCAGACTGTAGCGCCTAGAACCGCTCGGCCACCCGGCCGGCAGAGAGAGAGAGAGAGAGAGAGAGAGAGAGAGAGAGAGAGAGAGAGAGAGAGAGAGAGAGGGAGGGAGGGAGAGAGGGAGGGGGGAGGGAGAGAGAGAGGGCGAGAGAGGAAGTGAGCGATAGAGGGGGTGGGGGAGGAACCTGTGGAGCAGACGGAGAGGGGAAGGAAGAGATAAAGAGTTGCAATTCATTACAGTTCACCGAGCGAGGTGGCGCAGTGGTTAGCACACTGGACTCGCATTCGGACGAAGGGCGGTTCAAACCTGCGTCCGGTCATCGTGAGTTCGGTTTTCCTTACTTCCCTAAATCACTTCAGGCGAAAGGGCACGTTCGACTTTCTTTCCCATTCTTCCCTAATCCGATGGGACCGATGACCTCGGTGTTTGGTCCCCTTCTCCACATCAACAAACCAAACACTGGAATTGTTATTTTTTCTTCTTTTCATTTGTAATGTCCTCTACTTTTTGCAAGATAATCCTCGATACAAAAAATGTTACTCGATTCACCGTTGGTTTCCGTTCGTTGTTGAAAGACACACTTTATCACCATCCAGTCTGTGTTTAGCCACACATTATCCAACTTCTTACATTCTCGTTCACTGAAGGGAAATGTGACGCAGAATTAAGTTCTGAGCTGGAGTGAAACATCTCAAAGACTATTATCCACTACAGGAATGCGTCAAGGTAGAGCCCCAACCCGGCATTTTGATCTGTCAGTAACTTTCATCAAAGCGCACTTATTGTTTTTAATTACTATTCATTCTCTGCAATAGCGGCCGGGAAAGGACGTTTAGAGATATGGTCCATGGCTGGGTTAATTACTGTCAAATATCAACGCGTGTGGAGTAAAACAGAGAGATTCTCAACTGGGAATAGTTAGGAGAGAATTTCCAGCTCGTGGCATGAGGTAAACAATGTACATGATGTTTATTAACTTTTGCCGCCGGTTTCTGCCGGTAACACCTACATCGTTTGAGTTAAAGCATCAGTCCCGCATTTTAGTGTTAAATCTACAGATGGCGTGATTCCGATTAAGTTGGTAATGAGATTTAGGTAAAATATGGTAAAGAGTTGCAATTCATTACAGTTCACTTTAGTACAGAGTTGTGAGGCGCCATATTGGCATTCATTTCAAGCCTATATGTATATATGCTTTTTCTGAGCACCAGCAAATTGAGAATCACTGGAAAACTTGTTGTTAACTGTGTGATTCGTTCCAATAAAATAATGAGAAACATCATATTCGTGGCAAAAGAATTATCGTAACTTGCGCATTATGAGAGTAGGGTATTTGAAGCCAGCGATACACTGAAGATCTACCCAAAACGCATTGTTCTTGGTACAATTTGTTTGTTATAATTAAACTTCAATTAGTAACATATCTCCGATTAAGGTTTTCTGCAAGAGGGAAGATACTATGATGAGAAATGAAGAGCATGAAATTGCTGTAGCGTAATGACTAGCGTCTCTGCACGCTACAGAAGAGTTTGATTGGGCAGTGGTTCGCGTCATGCCACTTTCAATTTTTATTCCTAACATTCGCGTTTTTATTGGGTTCTGATAGTTTATTATTAGTGTAATATAAGTATATACTATAATATCTGATGTTATGTAAATATAAATTCACGTTTTTTTGAGAGGTGACTGTTCGATTGGCTTAATGAACAGGACAGCTTGCGCTATCTGTATAAAGATATTTTCCTCCTTTTTCTTTTACACTTCGTAATTCACATGTTGCAAAGATTCTGCTATTGAGTAGGTACACTGATCAAGGTAAGACTGACGTTGGGGTTTTTACTAAAATGTGGGAATGATGAAATAATGTTTATCTTATGCGGAGAAGTATCTCAAATTTGTACCGCACTGTTTGTAATGGAACTTTTATAAGCCTGTGTCCTTATTGATTGGACATGGTACTTTCCTTTTCGTGGACGATGGACGAAATGTGCGTTTTAATAGAGCTAATGTGGGAATTTTACGCGCGCCCGAAGAGTAAACAGTGTGATTTACGAACTAGAAACATCCCTCAACTGCCGCTGGAGTGCGTTGCGATCGCGTATACCACGCTGGGGCCCGCGTACCGTGTGCACGAGTCGCATCGTTCCTGAGCGTTCAACAGCACGTTGAACTTAGCACGCTCAACGTTGACGTTGGACAGCGCGGTCCGTGTGCCGACGGCTTAAGCGAAGTCTCGCGGTATTGTTTGTTGTTCAGTGATAGTGATCTATAATAGATAAGATGGAGCTATGTGCTGCATAAAAAGGCCTTGTCTCCTAAGAATGCGACTCGGACACGGGTTTTCATCAGTAGTTTATTTTTCTGCTTTAAACCTTTAAGATCTCCAGTGTTTTTCGGTATAGAGGAGAAAAATAAACTGCAGATGGACTCGGTATCGACCAAGGCAACAGAGCATCGCATTCATACGAGACAAGACGTATATACGTAGCAGACAGCTCCATCTTCTCCACCGGCGATCATAGCAATGACTCGCTATCACTGAATAACGAACGACATTGCGAGACGTTCCGCCTATGTTCCGTCAGGTGTCAAAGTCACGTCTGCTGCCGAAGGGCTGTCCTAGCGGCGGGGACCAGCGCCTCTAACTTCAACGCTCTGTAGAGTCGTTCGATTACAGTTCCGGGCACGGGTTCCTGCTCCTGATTTGTTCCTCAAAACAGCCTCTACAATCCCTCAAAGTTTGCCGCAACATCTCTGGGACACCCTGTATAATAACAGTTAGTCCGACGTTGCGAACATGATGGCTCCCCACAGCATCAGGACGTGTCTACAGTAGTCGCCCAGAAGAGCCCACTGTATTCAGGCTAGATAAGTGTTCAAAGTTAGATAAGTGCTTATGAACTTTTAGCACCATTCCAACACGTCATCGTCACACTCAGGATTCATGAAGTATATGTTTTCTTAAAAAAATTATTATAAGTTATTGGTAATTGTTGGTAACGCAGACCAACACAGGCAAACGGAGCATTCCTAGCTAAAAAAAACTTCTGCTGGTTTGAAAACTAGGCATAAACTTGATGAAGTAATTTCTGAAAATGTACGTCTGGAGCACATAATTGTATGGAAGTGAATCATGGATTGTAGGAAAAGAACAGACTCAAAAATAGGAAATTGGGAGGGGGGGGGGCATAGAATACGTGGCGAACACTAACTAGAAGAAGTGGTAAGATGTGTTAAGATATTATTAGGGAATAACATCTATGTTTCCAAAAAGTTCCATACAGGGCAAAAATTTGTAGGGATAGTCAGAGATTTATCATTATCTTCTCCAAGGAGAATTTTATTTGATGGCTCGTAGTTGATAAAGTATTTTTTCTGGCAGTAGAACATCCACAACTACATTTCATTGTTTTTATTTAAAATTGTTTTCTTTGCGACTGGTACCGAGGTCACGGTCCATTCTCAAGTGTTCAATGTCGTAATCAGCCGAGCTGTCAAGCTGCGACCATACGTAACACTGGTAACAGATAGAATCTAATTGCATATAATCTTTGGTTAACATATATCAACACAGTCTAACGTAACAGTCGCTACATTCCGTCTGATTTTTGTTACACACTATGATAGCAGCGCTCCAAGTGGCCAACAAGCTACAGTTCTCAATATGATATCTGATGAGTGCGAATAATGTGGTTTACATCGATTTTTAAAGTAGGTTTTACATCAGGGCGCGTACGTAGTACCATAAAAATCGACAATAACTCAAAAATTGCAACATATTCGTCTTTCTTTAGTTTCCTAAGAACCTTGAGAGATATGGAACAGTGGATCACGGGACAGTTTATTTACTATTGTAACACCGCCAGCAGCGAGGGGTCTATGGCGTATTGTCATGGTGCGCGCGGTTTCCGCCGTGGAAGGTTCGAGTCCTCCTTCGGGCATGGGTGTGTGTGCTGTTCTTAGCGTGAGTGAGTTTGTGTTAGATTAAGCAGTACGTAAGCTTAGGGACCGATGACCTCAGCAGTTTGATCCCAGAAGCCCTTATCACAAATTTCCAAAAGTTTCTTGTAAAACACAAATATTTACTGAAGAATGTCTGTACCCTTTAAGAACAAAAATTGCTAGTAAACACCGGAGGACCTGTCCTTTTGCAGAAATACGTCGCATATCTATCCAACAACGCTCGCCACACTTTCAGCCACAGTAGAGAATGTCAAACGTTGGAAACTTGTATAGAATGTAATACCTAACTTTATTTAACATGTTAAATATGCCAGCACACCCGTAGCGGAAGGGAAAACCACACAGACGTGATGATAAAACGTCAAAGCATTAAACCTGTTTGCTATCATAGAAGAAACCAGTCCCATAATTGTTAGTACGTCTGAGCTACAAACGGAAGAATCTTCTTCACATTCGCTTCTGAAGCGAAATTAATTACGTTTACAAAAATATTCGGTCGTTTTTAAAAGTCTAGTGAAGAGTGAGATTGGTCGAATTATTAGACTCTACACAAAATTGTTACATGACAAGGAAATTGCCTATCGCGATAAGAACAGACAGCAACAGAAATGTATGCTCTCAGGAATGAAACATGTGTTTGTATTCTCTTGCGTTCGACAGAGTAAGCTGCAGTTATGATCGTATTCAAATGTATAACCTGTAACTTATAATCACTGAATCAGTGAGATTCGACTGTTTTTACATTTATTTCAAGGCAACACGTGTCCCTTGGTAAATTATTAATGCAGGAAACACAAAAATATAGAAACCATTTCGTTAATTAAGTAGAAAAACAATTAAATCAAACATTGTCCTTGCGACCCACTGAGTAGTTTCTCAGCATCGCAGTATTCCCATTACATCCCGAGATACTGAGACGCGAAGTTGACGCTTGAAACACCCGACATGCGCTGCTAGCGTACGTCCTGAGGCTCAGGCGTGAACCCCATGCTGCCCGTAATCGCGATGTGATTGACATGTGTAATCACACCTCCATACTTATCAAGAGGTCCGAAACGAATAATACGGTCTACTGCGATTACGACTCAGGACGTGGGCTAACAGCGCATGTCGGGTGTTTCAAGCGTCAACTTCGCGTCTCAGTATCTCGGGATGTAATGGGAATATTGCGATGCAATCAACGCCATTGTGTATGTGCTTTGTCATGCTATGGACTGCTGAAGAAAAAATATAGGAGGTCCACTTAAAAAAACATAAGTTTGTGTTAAAAACACATATGCTTTCGTTTTAGAATGTTTCCAAATATGTACATTCATGGGCCCCAGCCCTACATTGATACCGGTGAAAATCGTTTTCCAGTAGCTGTTATTGTTCCAGAGATATTTTGGGTGGACAAGATAGCTGGGAAACCCTATATATATATATATATATATATATATATATATATATATATATATATATATATATATATATATATATATATATATATATTGTAAGTAGGCTGTTTAGGTTTTTTTATTGGTAACGCCACCTCTGTATGAAAATCACTGGCTGTGCTGTGTGCAGTCTGTGTCTGCTTTGCATTGTTGTAATACTCGCCATTGTAGTGTTAGGCAGCTGGATGTGAACAGCGCGTAGCGTTGCGCAGTTGGAGGTGAGCCGCCAGCAGTGGTGGATGTGGGGAGAGAGATGGCGGAGTTTTGAAATTTGTCATGAACTGCTATATTTATATATGATGATATCAAGGTAAATACATTGTTTGTTCTCTATTAATATCTTTCATTTGCTAACTATCCCTATCAGTAGTTAGTGCCTTCCATAGTTTGAATCTTTTATTTAGCTGGCAGTAGTGGCGCTCGCTGTATTGCAGTAGCTTGAGCAGTGAAGATTTTTGTGACGTAAGTGATTTGTGAAAGGTATAGTTTAATGTTAGTCAGGGCCATTCTTTTGTAGGGAATTTTGAAAGTCAGATTGCGTTGCGCTAACAAAATATTGTGTGTCAGGTTAAGCACAGTCTTGTATAAATTTTTCTAAGGGGACGTTTCATATGGCGACCCTTAGCCGAAGATACCTCACTGGAATCTTCTGATTTTTTTCTTGTAGTTTGTGTAATTGGTGTAGCTATTGTTTATTGATAGCGCGTAATCATAGAGAGAATTTCCTTTGTAGTTGTAGTTTTTCATTGTTGTACAGTAAAACAGTTGTGGCATGCATGTAGATTTGCACCAAGTATTTCGCAGCTGCGCTGGCAATTAAGTAGACATTATTTCCATTGCTATGTTATTTTATTTTGCTCTTCAAATTGTGCTTTTCTGTGTTACCGTGTGAAATATTGTGACAATTATGGCGTGTGAAAAACGTAATACTAGGCTCCAAAGTAAACTGAGAAATGACAGTGAAGATGAAGGCAGTGTGTTAGCGCCGCAGAGTAATGAATTAACTAATGTTCAAAGTAGTAATTTGGTAATTGCGCATAGGGAAATGGAGCGGGCGGCAAACAATGGTGTAGACAGTGAAACAGGTAGTGAACAGGGAAGCGTTATCGATCGATTGGTCGGCAACAGCTCGCCTCAGGAATCGGGAATGACAGAACACAATATTGCAAATACTGCAGACTGAGGTTTTGGGTTCTCGCCGTTTTCTCAAATGAGTCAAGACACATTTTCCGCTTGTCAAAATGTGAATGTTGCCGGTGCAACTTCACTTCCGAAAAGCACTGAGGAACATGTTTCAGACACCAGTGCATTGTTATTACAATTAATGCAACAAATGGGACAAAAGCTTGAAAAGTTAGACACAATGGAACAACACCAGAGACAAACACAGCAACAGTTAGACACAGTGGAACAAAATCTCAAAAAGTTAGACACAATGGAACAACACCAGAGACAAACACAGCAACAGTTAGACACAGTGCAACAAAATCTCAAAAAGTTAGACACAATGGAACAAAATCAGAGACAAACACAGCAACAGCTTCAAAAGTTAGACTCATTGGAACAAACTCTTGAACAAACGCGTGAAGATTTAACTACTGAGTTACATGACATTGAACCGAAATGTCAAAAAGTCTGTAATGACGTAAAAACTCAAATTTGTGAGCATTTTCAACCTATTTTTTCGCGGCATGAAAATGCGTTACAGAATCACGAAGCAGCCATAAAAGAACTGCAAATTATTGTTCATGAAAATCATGAGACCTTGCAAGCTAAATTTGACTCAGTTGCATCTACCGATTCGTTTACGCAACTTGCAAAAACTCAGGAAAACTTTAAGGACACAGTAGATACTCTGAAACTTGGTTCAGAAAAACACACTGAAGAAATAAGTACACTATCGGAGAAAGTAGCCGAACTTTCGGATCAGGTCACTAATTTATCTACGAAGGTAGATGATAATCTGATTGACGCAAGACCGATAGTCTTTAATGACACGGAAGAGTACGAACAAATTAGGAAATTCAAACAAAATCAGAATCAAATTAATACACAACACCAAAGAGAAATCCGGGAAGTACAAGATCAGCTGACACAGGTAATACAAGAATTACGTATTTCAGAGGACACTCGCGCTCCAACACGGGAAGAGGGACTTAGAAATACGGAAAAGCCGCAAAATAATAACACAGGGCATTTCGGAAGTTATGAAAGAAATTGGCAATGTGCACCGAATTTTGAGATGGAACGGCTGACACGACCTAACAATGACCGATATGCGACTCGCCGACATGATGATTTTGACTATAAGCTGTTCATTACTACACGTAAATTCAAAACATTTAAGAATTCTGGCAACCACATTCATCCACAAGCATGGCTCCATCAATTCTCGCATTGTTTTCCTCCCAACTGGTCGTTAGAACACAGATTAGAATTTATGTGTGGCTACTTGGAGAATGAACCAGCTGTAAGAATGCGATCGGTAATTCACGATTGCCACAGTGAAGGAGAGTTTTACCATGCCTTCCTCTCAGCATATTGGTCTCAAGCCACACAAGACCGAGTAAAACATAGCATCATAATGATGAAACGTTTCGAACAATCTGAATTTTCCAGTCTTATGAAATATTTTGAAGACATGTTGCATAAGAATCAGTATCTTTCAAACCCATACAGCCCCTCAGAACTCATCCGCATTTGCTTAATCAAACTGCCTGAACATTTACGACATATTATTTAGGCAGGACGTTGCAAAGACGACATTGAAGCATTTCAGGGACTCTTACAAGAATTAGAAATTGACACTGACAATCGCGGAACGCGAAACCAGGAACACAACAATTACAGGTCACATCCGTCGCAATTCCGCGATGAAAGAAGTAATAACTTGACACGACAAGGCTATTATCACAACACAAATCGTGACCAAAACAGACACCACCCGTATGACAACCGTTGGCAGAGTAGTAATAACTACAAGGAAAGATCACCTCTCCGTGGTAATGACTATCACAGAGACAATAAGAGAAACAGACAATGTGGGAACCAAAATAAATACTATCAAGGGAGACAGAATAACTTTAGACGCAACGGACCAGCGCGCAGTTACGATTCAGGGAGAAATTCTCCACCATGTGACCGACAAGAAAGAAACTATGGAATCTACCGACATGACGACAGACGATATGATCGTAACGACAGACCTGAATTGCATCAGAACTGGCGGGATTCAAACAGAGCAGGGCCCTCTCGTCACGGTGAATTTGTAGAAGTTAGGTCTCCAAATCCCAATAACGACACGCGCCAACAAAGAGACAATAGGCAATGACTCACACCGCTGGCAGCAACAAAACGTACTTATGAAACTGATGACGCAGCTGCCGTAGCTAGTAATTACGTAAAAATGGAAGACATTGGGGACATCTCACTCCAGGAACACGACGTAAAACTTAACAACATTGCATATCCTGTGATTCACATTACTGTAAATGACGTAAAATTTACGGCAGTACTTGACTCTGGCAGTCCCATCTCAGTAATTAGCGAAACAGCCTTTAGCAAACGCAACAAATCGATCGATTGCCCCACACTTCCGTTACGTAAGATTAAATTACAAGGTGCAATCTTTGGAAAAAGTGTAGATGTACGCCAACAAACCAACTTAGAATTCTTTTGTCAAAGCCACAGCTTCTCTATGAGCTTTCTCATTGTTCCATTATTGTCGACGAAAATTATATTGGGAGTAGACTTTTTGAATGAATTCAAAGCAATATTAAACTTTCACGATGCTGAAATAAGTTTAGAGAAGGAAGGTAAGTCAATAGCTTTGAAATTTGAAGATTGGCTCTCAAACCATGACGAGGAAATTAATCAGCTTTACCTTCTGTTAGACAACAGTTCGGACTTTTCTACGGAACTAGACACTAACAATCACTCTGCAAGTACTGATAGGGATGATATCGACGGCGCATTTGTCACTAATAAGTTAATTCAGAATAAAATTCAAACAATTGAGAATTGTAATGACACTGATAGGCAGGACCTTTTTGAGATTTTACAAGCACATTCCACAGTTTTTACTCATAAAACAGGAACAATCAAGGGATTTCAATACCAATTTCGTGTTCGTGAGCATACTAAATTTTGTGTTAGACCATATGTAATTCCAGCACATTATAGGGACCGTGTTAGAACAGAAATACAATCTATGCTCGACGAGGGCATTATTGAGCCTGCAGTAAGCTCATACAACAATCAATTACATGTTGTTGAGAAGAAAAATGGATCGATCAGGCTTGTCTTAGATTCGAGACAAATCAATACGATCATTATTCCTGAAACAGACAGGCCGCAAACATTGGAAGAACTTCTTCAAAATTTTAATGGTGTAAAAGTGTTGTCTTCCATTGATCTCAGATCCAGCTTTTATCAGATCGAACTTCATCCAGAATGTAGAAAATACACAGCTTTCCTTTGTTTCGGCGTTTGTTATCAGTTTCGGAAACTTCCCTTTGGTTTGAACATTTCTTCAGCAGCATTCATTCGCGGGCTAAATTCCATATTACCTGAGTTCTTAAAACGTCACATCACCTTATATGTGGACGATATTCTAATAGCAGAAGCTTCATGGGAACTACATAATCGCATCCTCAACAGTTTGTTACGTATTTTTGCAGAATCTGGAATTACAGTTAACTTGGAAAAGTCTGAATTCGGTAGGTCAAAGGTGAGGTTTTTGGGACATATTATTTCTTCTGAAGGCATTCAGCCGGATCCTGAAAAGTTAGAAGCAATCAGAGCCATTCCAGTTCCATCCACAAAAAGACAAGTCCGGAGTTTTCTAGGTCTCGTAAATTTTTACCGTCGTTTTCTGAATATGCAAATTCTTGTTACACCAAAACTTTGTTCTCTCACTGGAAAAAATACTATTTGGAACTGGGACGAACAAGCGCAATTGGAATTCAATTCTTTGAAAGAAGCGTTACTTCACGCGCCAATCTTAGCTCATCCAGATCTGTCACAAGATTTCTGCCTTAGCACGGATTCTTCTAAAGTCGGTCTTGGTGCCCATTTATTTCAAGAAGCCATAGAAAATGACACTACCATTCAGAAAACCATTGCTTTTGCTAGCCGAGTGCTAACAAAATCTGAAAAAAATTATTCCGTTACTGAATTAGAAGCTTTAGCTATCGTTTGGGCATTTAACAAATTCCGTTTCTTTCTTTCTGGTAAGCACGTAAAAGTGTACAGTGATCATCGTGCATTACAATTTCTTATGTCTTCAAAATTAAATCATGACAGGTTAAAACGTTGGGCATTGTTTCTGCAAGAATTCCGCTTCACAATAGTCTACATTCCCGGCAAGGAGAACATTGTTGCGGACGCACTGTCACGCGCACCGGCTGGGCTTGAGAAAAGTAACACAGAAGGCAACCTCGAGAAAAATTTCAGTATTCCTTACATTCAGAAAGTCGCCTTTGAAAACTTCATCACCACATCTTTAAAGGACATTGCTCATGAACAAGATAAAGATCCGATTTGGAAAGACATCAAGAGCAAATGGCATGAAAAGACACACACACAGATTCGGCATTATTACCTGGTTAGAAACAACATACTCTTCAAACGCTGCACTGTTGATGACAAGCTATGGGTACTTTGCATTCCTGACGATTTTGTTAATAAGCTCATTTGGTACATTCATGTCAGCTACGCACATTTTGGTCCACGAAAATGTTATCATATTCTTCGAACGACTTGTTATTTTAACAATATGGAAAAAAGAATTCGAAGAGTCTTGTCTATTTGTAAACTTTGTCAAAAGGCGAAACCATCTACTGTCTCACATCGTGCTCCGTTGTTTCCTATTATTCCTTCTAAATTAAAAGAATTTGCTGCTGTTGATCTCTTGGGACCGCTTGTCAGAACATCAAATGGATTTTCGTACGTTCTAGACGCTGTTGAACTTACTTCAAAATTTGTTTCTTTCACTCCGTTACGTAAAGCCACTGGACGATCTGTCTCCAACGCCTTTGTTAAAAATTTCTTACGTGAAGTTGGCCACGTTGCTAAAGTCATTTCAGATAACGGACCGCAATTTAGATCTGCTGTTTGGTCATGCACGCTTCGGAATCATAAAATCAAACCTGTTTTTATTTCATTGTACTCACCACACTGCAACCCATCTGAACGGATTATGAAAGAAATCAATAAGCTTTGCAGACTTTATTGTCACAGAAAGCATCAGCATTGGGACAGATATTTACACTTATTTCAAAACGTGCTGAATGAAATGCCTCACGACTCCACTGCTTTACCACCTACTCTTGTACTGAAGAATGAAGAACCACCGAACAGAATCAGAGAGCTTGTACCTTTCCCGAATACACGTAAACTTCTACACAAAGACATAATTGATTTGGCTCTTAAAAATATAAAATCTGCAGCAGACAAAAGGAGAAAACTACACGGTAAAGCAAATGAAAAGAAGTTGTATATTGGTCAGAAAGTTCTCATTAAAGCTCATTCATTGTCACATAAGAAGAAACACTTGAGTCACAAATTCTTTCTAGTTTACAATGGACCTTACAGAATCCGACGTATACCACATGATAATTGCGTTGAAGTTGAAACTCTGCGTACTAGGAAGAGTAAAGGTTTACACCACATTTCACATGTAAAACCGTTTATTGAAAGATAATCTGCTTTTTAACTTAGTCTTTGTCATAAAATTTTTCGCTTCACATTACTAAAATGCTTTGTCAGACTTAGAATCTGTTAACATACAACAATGTTTGAAGTTAAATATCCAATCACGAACCAAGAGAACTTATTTAAACAGAAATGACGAATGCATTGTTATAGTGAACAGACGTCACAGTGTTATTGTGTGTGTACATTCTTGCTTGTTTGTTGCACGATTACGTAACGACTATAAGGCTCACATACTTAGAACATTTACCAGTACTGCTAATGAGATTTTAATGCAACATTTTGGTTTATTTGAAAATACATTCTGAATTTAAAGTGCTTTCTGAGAGATACCAGATGACACAGAGGTTAGTTTATGTGACAGCTACACGATTTTTATCACGACGCTACTAATGAGTGACAATTTACAATGTTGCTTTTGCGGTGTATCTGTTTTATATCTGCACAGTTTTCTGAATTCTTCTAGGAAGAAAAACATGTTTTAGTAGTAACTTTTGTGATATAGCAACAATGAGACAGCCTTTTTCGTGGCATAACAATACGTTACTGTACAGTACTTTCTTCATCACGCCAATAAGCATAATAACTACGATATCTATACGCAAAGCATTTCACTTTTGTTTATCATGTGGTAAGTACATTGACTTCTCCAGAACTTAGCTTTCGGAGGACGATAACTACGGCACTTCCACAGAGATTATGTTGTGACAAGATGCACAGTTTAGCGCTACAGTACACGTATTTGAGTGATTAATCTTATACTTAAAACACTTATTTTTAAAGATTTTTTTTAATTACAAAGAAAGTTTTCCGTGATACATTTCATTCCATTGCTGTAATTTGTAACACCTGGGAGTATAATTACATTTATCCTCAGGGGGGTACACACTTACTTTGTGTACCATGTGTGTGGCAACCACAAGGAACCCTAGCTAATATGGTATTTGTTTATACAACTTTACACTTCGGTACCATATTTCTCTAACACACAAATTGCACAGCTATCTGATCATGTAACTGAGAGATAAACTTTTTTTTTATTACATCAGTGACAGATGTTTACGCAATTACACAGTTGGATAACTTCACACTTATGAAATTGTATTTTGTCTGTACTTTGTGAAATGCTCATATTTTTTCGGAACCATTGTGATACTATGAGAGCTTTGAATGATATATTTGGTAAGGGAGCATGATTTTTAAAGTACGTTTGAGGTAGATGACACTGTTATATTGATAAGATTTTGTTTCTACACATTTGCAACGCAAATTCTCGACCCGTGAAATTTTGTGTATGAGACTATCACTGTAGCGGAAACTGCTGTCGTAAATATTTCCGTAAGAAAGTTAAGTGACCACCTGCACGTAATGCGTCGCGGGCACCCACCTGGGCGACGGCCGCCCGAAAAAAAGCCATTAGCCTTTCAGAGGCGCAGGTGGAGAAAAAAAAAAGGAGAGACCATTAACCTCGCTATTGAAGTTCCTTTGTAGAAAGCATCGCAAAAACGACACAGTCGAACTTGAAAACATATGACGAAATGCCACATAACTATTGAATGATGTTTTTATGCTTTGGTTTGCGTAATTGCTTATTTCATTTGACATCTGTTTTCCAGCTGTGTTGCAGCATTGGTTTCATAAAATAAAATTAAATGCATTTGCTAATGTGAACACTTTCTGTCAACAGATCTGTTAAATAATAATTTTGTGATCCACATTCTTCAAAAAAGGAGCACTTGGAAAGGAAAGAACAATAAGAAGGGACTAGTAACAGTAACTGCATACATAATATTCTTTTCAAGTACATGGTAATATTTCTTTTACAATAAGTTGTTGTGGTGCACCTCTTTAATTACATAGACATTAAGATGTGAATATACATTTCCCTTATCTGCATTGTTGTTTTTACTGTAATATTTTTTCTGCTTGAGCTATGTCATGTTTAGGTATAAGTTACTGCTGTTTGCCAGGCGTAGTGCTACTAAATTTCACTTTGTATTACTCTGTTAAGCTAGTTTTACTATTGATTTATTTTTATTGTTGCTGCACATTGGCTCATATTAGTTGTAATTTTGCATTTTATCTGTTAATTTAGATTTGCTGCTGCTTGCTTTGCAAATTGGCATTTTTTTGTCATTGCTCTTTGTGATAATTTGTTATGTGATGCTGCATTGCCTCGTCCCTTAGTTTAGCATCTGAGCTCAGTAGATTTAAGTTAGCTTAAGAGGGGGTAGCCTCTAAGAGAATGAGTTGCGATGAATTGGAAGAAATGCATTGAGAAAACAGGTTTAGGTAGGATTTTCTTGGAAATAAATGTTGAGGTAAGAAATGTGTGAACATATAAATACAGAAAGCACGCTTAGATAGAATTTTTTTGGTGGAAACAAAGGATGAAATAAGAGGAAAGATATATGAAGTTTTGGGTTGGACTGCAGTACCACATGTTACACTGAAAACGAACCCTGTCCTTTCCTATTGGTGTTATCCCACTATATGTTTGTGTACCCTTGTGTATTTGTTTTCTTCCTGTCTCTGTGTACTGTTTCATAGAACTTTTTTCTCTTCTAATACTAAGTTACATTCACTATGATGAGGAATACTGTTATCCTCAAATACAATTGGCATTAAGAATGTGTTATTTACTTTGTAAAGATGTTTAGACATTATTTACTCTGTTGTGTGTTAATGCTCATGTGTGAAGTTGATGTTTCGAAAGTTATTCTGATCTTTTATCTATGTACTCATGTCATAATTCCTGTAACACTGATGTATATGTCTATTTCTATTCTTTTGTAAAGCCTGTACTACAAATGTTATCTATATTGTTATGATTTTAATGATGTATTTTGTACCTTTATTGTATTCTTATGTTATAACATTGTAATTGTCACCAGTTCATGATATTATTAACTTGTTAGTTACATTTCACTGCACACGTTTCTGTTGGTCATAGTATATGGACAATATGTGAGAAGTTGGGACTGTTAGTGTTTGCACGTGTGTTAATAATTCAGCAAGGGACTGGATAACAGCATTGCTGGTTCTAAGGACAATTCCAAAAACTTTGTGAGTGCACAAGTGGTGGTTATGGACTTGCTATATTATCTGCAAGACTCTTCAATGGTGATGGTGCACCTGCACAGTCACAACAGATGGCTGCTGGCTATCTCTACAAGGACTACAGTGGGTCTGCATCTTTGATGACTCACCAGTACCATTATCTCTACAAGGACTACAGTGGGTCTACATCTTTGATGATCCATCAATACCATTATTTCTACAAGGACTGCAGTGGGTCTGCACCTCTGGTGGCCCACCAATACCACAATCTCTACCAGGACTCCAGTGGGTCTGCTCTGTGATGACCTACCTACCAATATTCTTCAAAACTTCGAATGACTCTGCTGTGGGTTTGCTCCATTGTGGCCCATTACCTGTCAGCACTGTCTTTCCGTTGGAAGGACAACACTACTTCTTCAAGACTGCATGGAAATCCACTACTTCCGTGTGCATTTTCTTTTACTGCTCAGACTTTGAGAAAAACACTGCTATTCTACTGTTATGTACGATTAGGACTGTCTTTATGGACTGTGAGAAAATTTTAGCTTTTGACCAACATTGTGTCAATAAGTGTGTGCATTTGATTTCTTTGTTATTGTAATTATGAAAAATTTTTTTCAAATCTGTATTGGCCACTGCCCAATACAATTTGTAAAATTTTTTGTGGGGAGCATGGGGGCTATGTAAGTAGGCTGTTTAGGTTTTTTTATTGGTAACGCCACCTCTGTGTGAAAATCACTGGCTGTGCTGTGTGCAGTCTGTGTCTGCTTTGCATTGTTGTAATACTCGCCATTGTAGTGTTAGGCAGCTGGATGTGAACAGCGCGTAGCGTTGCGCGGTTGGAGGTGAGCCGCCAGCAGTGGTGGATGTGGGGAGAGAGATGGCGGAGTTTTGAAATTTGTCATGAACTGCTATATTTATATATGATGATATCAAGGTAAATACATTGTTTGTTCTCTATTAATATCTTTCATTTGCTAACTATCCCTATCAGTAGTTAGTGCCTTCCATAGTTTGAATCTTTTATTTAGCTGGCAGTAGTGGCGCTCGCTGTATTGCAGTAGCTTGAGCAGCGAAGATTTTTGTGAGGTAAATGATTTATGAAAGGTATAGTTTAATGTTAGTCAGGGCCATTCTTTTGTAGGGAATTTTGAAAGTCAGATTGCGTTGCGCTAACAAAATATTGTGTGTCAGGTTAAGCACAGCCTTGTATAAATTTTTCTAAGGGGACGTTTCAATATATATATATACGTTTAAAGCAGACTGTAGTTTCCATAAGAAGAATTAAATGACTAAAGACATTAATTATTAACGACAAATAGCTCGTTCTCATTATAAGGACACTTTCATAACGAGCATACTATTCAAAGAAAATCCGAAGCATATCAAAACAGGATATTAATCTACCTGTACGTCTGTTAATACTAGATTTATTAAACCCATGAAAATATACATAAACTATTTAAACGTTGCCGGTATTTCAGATAAGACAAACTGTAATGTGTGGTGTCACCGCCAGACACCACACTTGCTAGGTGGTAGCCTTTAAATCGGCCGCAGTCCGTTAGTATACGTCGGACCCGCGTGTCGCCACTATCAGTGATTGCAGACCGAGCGCCGCCACACGGCAGGTCTAGAGAGGCTTCCTAGCACTCGCCCCAGTTGTACAGCCGACTTTGTTAGCGATGGTTCACTGATAAAATACGCTCTCATTTGCCGAGACGATAGTTAGCATAGCCTTCAGCTACGTCATTTGCTACGACCTAGCAAGGCGCCATTACCAGTTACTATTGAGATTATGAATAATGTACCGTCAAGAGCGACGTTCACCATTTATGGATCAAAGTTAAGTATTCCACCAGCTACGTCCGTTTTTCTAAAGTCAAATTTCCTTGTCCTGTTCCAGACCTCACGCCAGCCTGCGTGAGCTAAAACGCGTGCCTTTCGGCTTCCTCTAATAATACGGTGTTGGCTCTCCTGCCAACCCACAACATAATGTAATTATTTAGGCTTAGTACAGTACAAAAGCAAAAATACATTAGACGTTTCTAGTTTTGCTTGCACTGAGACATGTTCCTTTCCTTGTACGTTCCGTCTGTTGTACGCAACATTACAGCCAAACACGACGCATGTATTGATCATTACGTCCAAATACCAAAGATGACGTAGTTACATCAGTTTATCCCCATTTCTTACGATGGTTTAATCATTATTGTTTACACGTCTCGTGCGCTCCCGTTATTTGCGATTCTAAAGTGTCACCAAACATACTGTATACGATATTGACAGTCTAGTAATGTATATCCGTGATTATCACTTACCTACCAATATACTCTTTGGTCTGCATTTATCTTTATTGCCTTCCTGGGCATATCATCTTTGGCTTCCGTATATCAACTTCTTACGCAATTGTAGCCTAATTGTGACCAGTGACGATGCCATCATCCAGAAGTAAACATTGTGGCCCACACGAAATCAACCAGAAGGCAGCGGATTAGCAAACACAGGGCGCTGCGTTCTTCAGAGAGTAAAGGACGAATTAAGAGTGCTCCCTGCGGCATCGGCTGGGTGATAGATAGATGGGGTAGCACTGAATCAGGGAGCTTTGGCGATAGCGCGGCTGGTTACGACGCCGGCCCGCGGCTGTTGACAGGGCAGAGAAAGGGGCGTGGCCGCCGGAGCGGTGACGTTTATTAGGCCGCAGCTGGGCGGCTTGGCCCGGGCAGCCTCGTGGGTATAAAGGCGGCGGCGGGTCGGAGTGCACGGGCAACACGGCTCGCCTTTCCCTGCCTCTTACCCTCCACTGCAGGAGTGGCCGCTTCTGCACACACCACCACTCTGCTGGACTTCACGCCGCTACAGGCGTCGCGCCGACCTCCGCGGATTCAGCATACTGCGAGCTAAATACTTGTCTCTCTTCATTATTACTATTATTATTATTATTATTATTATTATTATTATTATTATTATTATTATTTGGCTCGAGTTCACTGAGCTGCACTATCAAAAGTACAGTATACATCGAAATAACAATATAAATAGTTCGAACAATGCCAGAATGAATTTTCGTTTTGCAGCATGCACTTCAACTTACTGGCAGATCAAAACTATAATCTGGGATATCTGCCTTTACAAGGCATGCGCTCTAGTAACTGACCAAGCTACGAACAATTCACGACACTTTTTCACAGTTTTTCTGCAAGTACCATCGACTGTACAACTTTTCCTAGCACGATATCATGCGATATCGTCTTTTGTTAAGTGGTTTTGTAGGTTCAGTACTCCAAGGATATCTATTTCCAGATTAACGAGATCCCAAATTTTTCCTTTATAATACAGTCCCGAAAGCGACATCTTGGGAGTACAAGAGACATTTTTTCGAAATCGATAGTATATGCCTCAGCTACACTGTGCCTAAAAACGAAAAATTTGGCACGCAGCTGTAATTTAAAAAGTTGTCGAAAAGAAGTTACGTACTTTAAAGTAAAATCAGAAACAAATTTCTTCGACATCAACAAATCAGTTAATGGGAACTGATTACCGCTAGCTGCCTGACAAAGCTGGCTGGAGCGTGCCTTACAGTTTTATTGGCTGTCGATGCTTTTTGTGTGATGCATCTGGGGACAGTTCTGGAACATTCTGGGGTGCTGGAGAGTATCGGTGGGTGCTGAAAGACTGCAAATTGTCTCCCCAGTGCATCCGGGTCACCTTATGCTGGATTCATAGGCGCATATATCGTTGGCGAATCTTCACTCACGAAAATTCATCCACCAGAGTGGCTCGATCCTGTAAAACCGCCCTGTAGTGTCACAGACACTTATTCTTCCAACTTACACAGTCACAGGAATTGACAGACCTTATTTCGTTTTGTAATTCATTGTGTTAACACGATAATACATTTTGCATATTAGTATACTACAAAGACTCTCATGTTATTCGTATTTTATAAGTGATTGATTCTGCAGTACTGTTATTGATTTACATGTGAAACGAGTGAGCGCCGAGGCTGTCTGAAATTCGTCCCCTACGAAAAAAAATGTTCAAATGTGTGTGAAATCTTATGGGACTTAACTGCTAAGGTCATCAGTCCCTAAGCTTACACACTACTTAACCTAAATTATCCTATAGACAAACACACACACCCATGCCCGAGGGAGGACTCGAACCTCAGCCGGGACCAGCCGTACAGTCCATGACAGCGGAGCCCTCTAGACCTCTCGGTTAGTCCCGCGCGGCGTCCCCTACGAGTCGAGAACTGAGAACATCAGCCTTGGGACATTTTTATGTATTGCGTCACGGAACTGTTAAAATATGTGTAACTACCTTCGATAATGCATGTCATCATCAGTCATAATTTTAAATTATAAAATTTGTCAAATTATAACAGAAGTTTCTGAAATTATTCATAACTTAATGAAAATTTTAGCAGCTTGTATGGCGCAAAATGGAGCTGGAAAGTTTAAAAGGTGAAGGTGAAAATGAAGATTGGAATATATTCAACAAATAATTGAGAAAGTTGGATGCAATTGTTACTCTGAGATGGAGAGGTTGAAACAGAAGAGGAAATCGTGCAAGTCACATTAAAGCAGTCAGAAGACTGATAATCCAAAAAACAAAACAAAAAAAAACAGAAATATCTTCCGATCATATAAGGCAGACAGGAAAAAACATACAGTGTTAACTGTTTTGTTACTGTGGAAAAGTTTTCTAATTAGGTTACTTGTCTCTTGCTTTGTACTGACATGTATATTCGATTACAGAAGGTTTCTAATTGTGCGTTTCGTTCCCTCTAGTACGCCAACTGCACTGCGATAAAGTTGTAACTTGTTCCGTAATCTCTCCGACACATTAAACTTCTTGGCAGAAACTGTGTGGCGGACCGAGACTCGAACTCGGGACCTAGTTCTGCAAGCTTCGCAGAAGAGCTTCTGTGAAGTTTGGAAAGTAGAAGACAAGGTAATGGCAGAATTGAAGCTGTGAGGACGGGTTGTGAGTCGTGCTAGGATAGCTCAGTTGATAGAGCATTTGCCCGCGAAAGGCAAAGGTGCCAAGTTCGAGTCTCGGTCCGGCACACAGTTTTAATCTGCCAGGAAGTTTCATTTTCTCGCACACTCCGCTGCAGAGTGAAAATCTCATTCTTTCCGACACACTGTTCAGGAAATATACCATATTTTTAAACTTATATTCTTCTTTCAATATAACTACTCAGAAGGTGTAGTTCCTTACAGCAAATATCATTCAGCTGTTTGTGATTGGTTGGTCTTATATTCCGTGATATAACTCAGGAAAAAGTTCTGGTTTTCGCATGAAATGATCTGCAGAGAAACAGAAAAACACCCTATTTTGGATTTCACTTTAAGGAACTGCACGCTTATAAGTTTTAACCATTATTAACTGTGTCTTCGTTTAAAGCGCACCCTTATGATTGGCGCTGTAATACGGAGCTAAATGTGGCAAAAGTTTTGCCAGAAGCAAATTGGTTTCCATTATCCCTCGCTGAAGATCAGTCTACTTTAGCCTGGTTATCAATCGTCTAGCTACATTTCTCAATTCTCTCTATTCATCCTGTGAAACAGACGCGGTAAATATCGCACAAAAGTTAAGGTTTTTAAGAAAATGTTCTAAAATCGACTAGGGTATTGTTAGAATTGTTTATTGTATTCATGGCTTATCGCAGAGTTTAATGGTGCTGAATGATTCAAGGAACAACTGCTATCACCATATCACTGGTTCATATAATTACGCTACGGGTGTTTGTTCAGAACGCTATGCTTCTGGCCTGCGGTTCTGACTCATGTACAGGAATTGTTTTAACAGTCATCACCTATTTACGAAAAATAATATACAAAAATAATCATTGTTGGTATAGTGATGTGTATTAACTGATACTCATCACATCCGATTCACATTATAATTAATCGATAAGCTCTAGACGAATTGTAGCTGAACCTAGCATGGCTTTTTCGTTGAGTGGTATTATTTTTTATGATGCGCAATACGCTGAGATTTCCCTACAGTTGGATTTATAGATGTTACCTCACGACGATATATAATACGCGAAATAGAAACGAATGTAGTTCTGTGGCAAGTTGAAATTTATCCTCACCGCAAAGGCGACCCTTCTCATTGCGTCACACGCACGCACACACACAAGCAGGCAGGGAGAACGCAAATTCTAGGAGAGGAAAACATACGTATTTTGTTTTATATTTCGGCCTTCAATAGCATGTACCGCCACCAAGGTAAACGTAGTATAAGTTCATTTTTTCCGAAAATATATTCGGTAAGAACTATGTGAAGCGAAATAAAGGGATGTGACTAGGGTACGTGATAAGCAATTAAACATTATTTTAGCAGTTTGACTAAATCTATTTGTAAAAAATTTCTGCCGGTCGGAGTGGCCGAGCGGTTCTATGCGCTACAGTCTGGAACCGCGCGACCGCTACGGTAGCAGGTTCGAATCCTGCCTCGGGCATGGATGTGTGTGATGTCCTTAGGTTAGTTAGGTTTAAGTAGTTCTAAGTTCTAGGGGACTGATGACCTCAGAAGTTAAGTCCCATAGTGCTCAGAGCCATTTGAACCAAAAAATCTCTTGTCTTGTTGTCGGACGCTGCCGCATGAAAGATTTTTCTATTCAAGTTTTGTGGTTTCGCAATTTAAACATTTTTGTAGTTGTGTGAACAGTTCTACAGATCACAAGGAGACACTAAAAATTTCAGGAATACTGGAACTGACGTACTTGAGTCGTAGGCATTATTCCTCATTCACAGTAATTTTATACGAATTCGTTGACTCAAACGAAAATATTCAATTTGTTAGCAAATTCTTAAATTATTCCGTAAATTCAAGTAAATCTACAAATAACACGCGGACGTTTAGCCATCACGGAGTCTGTGTAAAGGAGCTCCACATACTACATCTACAAGACGAGATCAGTGACCTTTCTCGACCTTCTGGGCATCAAAGGGAGAGAGAATGAAGATTGCGTATGACGATGGACGCTCGTCATGGCATTAAATGCATAAAACCAGCAAGAAATGTGCAATAACATGCGCTCATCGGCCTTCAATAATCGTCTGCATACGGAGCAACGAGTTATGACTCAAGCAAACAACGCTGTAAATACGGACGCGGTTGAGTGGGAATGATTTAAATGCAAGCAAGAAGAACTTTTATGAAGTGGCAGCTTCCTTGAAAGATTCATTACTGAGGAGTAAACTAAGTCTCTCGTGGCAAACCACAAGCCAAGCCAAAAACCAAAGGTTGGGCACATTCCATTCATGAAATACGTGGTTTCGCAGCTGTCATGTTTCTGTCTCAGGCAGCAAAGGACCTGGAAAATCAACTGAATGGAATGGTTAGTGTTTAGAAAACATGGTGCAAGATGAACCTCAACAAAGGAAAAACGAGGGTAATGAAGTCTAATCTAATCAAGTTACGTTACGCTGTGGGAATTAGATTAAGAAACGGGATGATTTCTGCTATTTGGGCAGAATAAGTAACTAACGGAAGCAGAAGAAAAGAGAATATACAGGGTACTCAGAATCAGTCTGAAAAGCTTGTAAGGTACTGCAGGGAACTTCGTGCTGAGAACCAATTTTAAATAAAAAATTCGACACGTTGCTCCATTCCCTGACGTTAGCCAATCAGGTTATTTCGCGCGCAAATTCAAACACTTGCACGCGGTGAAACGCGATAATGCACAGACATCTGTCGGTCAGTGAGTTACCACTTGTTGAACTGCTCATTACCAGTTAAAATATGCCTATTCGGAAGTGATAAATTTAAGCTAAGTGAGCAAATTTTACGTTTGTTCGGTTTGAGCAAATGAAACGAAAACCACGTGTGGCGACATCACCTCTGGCAGGCTGCTTGGATTTGCACGCACGTTGATATCATTCAGTAATTTCAATGCTAAATAACTCGGAAATATTGCAACGTATCGATTTTTTTTCTCTTAACTACTATTTCTCAGGGCAGCCTACCCTGCAACACCCTTACAAGTTTTTCAGACTATTTCTGACAACGCTGTATAATGTCACTGGCCGTAGCAAGAAACACTGTTAGGAGAAAGGTAACTGTATTAACATTCGATATAAACTTAAGTATTGGAAAGTCAGTATTTGTTAGGTGTGTAGTCTTAAAACATGGAGCATACGCAAGTATAAACAAGAAGACGGTAGATACCAATGAAATGCGGGGCTCTAGAACAATGCTGAAGATTAAATGGATGGATCGAAACACTAATGAAGACCTACTGTATCGAGTCGGGTAAATCAGTGCAAGTGATTTGGTAATGGGGGAAATGTGCTGCGTAAAAGTTGTGAAGGAAGACCAAAGGTTGATTACAGTAAAGAGGTTCAGGTGGGACTGGTTTTAGTAGTTATGCAGGGATGAAGAGAGAAAATAGGTGGCAACGACATCAGCGTTATGTTTAGGAACCATACTGTGATTTTATGTATCGATCAAGAGATACTCAGGAAGCAGTAAAAGCCGAGACCGGACAATGTTGTCAATGGATTGTACGAGGTGATACAAAATATATCTTTTTAGGGATTATACCTCAGTCGGTAAAAAAGGAACCCTTAGTAGGATCACTTTGTTGTCCCTCTGTCCGACCGTTCGAAACCATTTTTCTAAATATCAAGTTGAAATTTGGGTCATGTGCTAAGATCTATAGCCCATTGTCGGTGTAAAAAACGGACTCTCTTAAGTCAATGAAATCAAAAGATACGGCCATTTGTGTCACATATTATGATGCTCGCAAGCTCACTCATCAAAACCGTCATGTTACTTCCCGTTGACCTAGAATAATGAAATTTGCCAAGAAGCAACGTTTCACACGGCAACCAAAGAAAAAAAATCGTTAATTTGCAATTACATCAGACAAAAAATATTTTGACATTTGTTATTAGGCTGTCTGTCCTCCCGTTGTGAAGACCCTTTTTTCCTCAGGAAAAGGTAGATATATCAAGCTGCAATTTGTATCACATACTGCGATCCATAGTCCGCTGGTGGTGTAAAATTGTTAAGCTTCTAAGTGAATGTAATCAAAAAATATGGCCATTTTTATCACTTTTTTGACAGTTACAAACTCACTCATTAAATCCCGTAGGCTGCTTCTCCTTGACGTAGATTCATAAAATTTGTCAAGAAAAAGATTTCACAGTGCAGGTGAAGGAAAAAGTCATAAAATTGTTAATTTGTAATATATCTTGCTAATAATAATGTCGATAAAAGGCAAAAAAATTCGAGCTCCTCGATTCCTGGGATGGATGAACTGCCTGTATACATAGTTAGCCTAAGTTTGTACGGAGCTCTCAGTACGCGAGTCCTATTCGCACCTGGACAATTTCGTATTAATTTTTCAATCGAATCAGGGCTAAAGTAAACACATGAGGGGAAAAAATATATTGGCATGTAGTTGTGTATATTTTAAGATTTCGAAAGCTATTTCTACACGAGTCCCTGTTCGGGCGCCAACATAAAATGATTTTTTTACAGTATGAATATTTATATATGTGTTTGGAGCGAGAGAGAGAGAGAGAGAGAGAGAGAGAGAGAGAGAGAGAGAGAGAAGATTGATTTTTGATTGAGATTTTTACTTTAAGTCGTAAGTGGTACCTGAATTTTGGTTGCTGCCTCCTTGAATGATCAGCTTCTGCACCAGTTGGTGACGTATTACAATTTGGAGGAAGTTATTGTTCTTTAGGGTTTATAATACAACTCTGTTAGTTACTTGGCCGTATTGCGGATAGCTTTGAGCCCAAGTTTTCGTAGTTTTTCATACCTAAGGGACCAGTGTTGTAAGTAAATAAGATCAAACAGCAATCTGCTTTTCGTGAGAAAAGGAGATTGCTTAGCACACAAACTTCCTTCACACTACACGTCCTACTACATCAAAATTGGTCAGTGGAGTTCAGCACCATACTATTGTACAAGAACATAATCCAATTACTATAATTAAAAAATTATGAGAGATTTTTACTTAATGAATGAAAACTATAGAGAATTCATTTCTTTTCCTGTACTTTAGTGAACTTTGTACACTTACAATTCTGTCGATTGATAGACGGCAACCACAATGAAGTTCACATTCTTTTCCAAAAAGAAGATATTTCTATTCTTCACTTCCAGAAAATATGTATACATAAATGTTTGGCAACTCTTACACATACGTTACTCGGTTTATCACTAAAATATCAATTTTCATTAAATGTAACAATACGTTCTCAGCGACGGCCTAGCAACACGTCCTCTTTCCACAAGATACAGATTAACAGTCCTCTTTTTTTTTAATAAATCAACTGTCTTTTTTTTTTAGAGTCCATATTCAAAGATGTGCAACTACTATCGTTGCAGGATTGCGCGCTAAAGTGTTTCTCGCTGTCCAGCTGCGCTTCACTTCACTTCAAGTACTTTTTGAATCACATTTACATTTACGGTATTTACATGCATTAGTGAGCTTCTCAGAATAGAATCAGGCACAAATTAATTAAAAAAAGCAGTGAGGCACACATAACATTACAAAGTGTCACACTATAGATCTAAATAAAGATCACTGGTTCGATCCCTCGCTAGCCCTAGGAATTTTGTCTGTGACTTGTCACTTGTTTCACGTCTGGAAATGTTTGTTAATGTGAAAAATTACGATTTTCACCGTAGTTCGAAGTCCATGTTAAGCTGTAGTCTTCCTGTAACTGTGTGGGTAAGTCAGTTCAAAGGTGAGAGGAAGGTAACGGCGTATGTCCCCCAGTAGGACTATAGCCAGTATGGTGTTGAAAACAGCCTTCGCACTGGCGACATCTTTATTTTTACTAATCGGGTGTGATCATTTCACAGTTTACATGTAATGGTTGCTCTAACAGGTGAAATGTAGTATGGATGTTCTCTTTTTTCATTTTTAGGCGATTTTTCTGTTTAGGAAGTGATAGATAATGGCACTGCGGTGTTACAGAACGAGTAGAAAACAATGCACGCCGCTGGTTGTGAAAATTATTACTATACCTGCCAGTACGATAACTGGGAAGCAGAGAAGATGCCCGAGAATAGTTTCCACAAATTACAGTAAAGCTGCCGCTTCCGCAGGAAGCTGGACGCCGTTTCTTAGGTGACACCTGCGAGACCCCAATTGACGTATGGTCAAGCACAGCAGATAACGAAGAAAATAGATTGGCGATAATGGAGACCACATTTTACGCACTAAGTATCGTCCGAAGATTTAGATTTCAGATTTGAGTTTGCTGAATCCTCGTCAGCCTCGTCATAAAAAGAATGAGGTTCTGTGACCAGATGGAAGAGACTTAAATATCGGCGAATTAATTGATCGCTGCCCTACTGTCATTGGTCACCTTACGCACAAAATTCTAGATCTACAGTTGATATACTGAAATTGAGGTCCTCTGTGTCTGCAAAATGGTAATAAAGTGGTGTTTTTTTTACGCCACTACATTTATCGTGATGCGATTTTTGCGGAAAGATACGCATACATGCCAGGAAATCTGCGCTGGGCTTACAGTTGCGGCATCGCTCGATAAGGACCTTGTTCACCCGCTGCACGATGGAGCACCTTCCAGTTCGGAACTCTTATCACGAAAATGGCTTAGTATCGGCTTTCTTGGTTGAGTCTGTGTGTGACGAGAACGCTGGTTGGTTAGTGAAAATTTGCAGTTTATACTTTCTCAGCGGATACCTAATAGAAAGAAGTGTACACCAGGAAACCAGGTGATAATGACTAATTTTAAGTCGTTTTTGTACACGTACGAGGAAATACGCTGGGCAATGTATTATAGTGCGCTGCACAGAATAGCCAAAGCGGCCAGTATAGATATCTTACACGTACTGTTGCTTCCACTGAAACCCAAATTAGTAAGATCCATTGTGCAGTCTGGCACTAACAGAAACCATTTTTATGACAGTTGTGTCGTAACTGTTCCAAATTATAAATCGTGTTAATATTTTTGCATCATGCAGTATTAACATAGCAAAAAATTTTCTGCAGCCTGTCAGTCAAATCAAGCGATGTAGTTCCAGGTTTACGGATGATTTGAGTCACAATGTATACATACGGGGTGGGCAGTAAAAGTCTGAATAGTAATGGTGTTGCAGGGTAGGTTGTGCTGAAAAATAATAGTTAGGAAAAAAATTCGATACATTGCGCCGTTTCCAAGTTAAATAGTATTGAAGTTAGTTAATGAGGCCATTGCGCGTTCAAATTGAAGCGGCCCGCCAGAGACGGTGTCGCCAAACGTGTTCTTAGTTTGATTTCCTAAAACCGGACAAAAGATCGATACAAAAATTGGACGTAGGGCGGAAGTAAGAATCGATCTCAAGCTGAAGGCTGAGTAGTGTGGTGCGCTATCATCTACGCTATGATAACGACTGATACTAATTGTATCTGGTAGGCCGCTTGAATTTGCGCGCAGCAACTGACAACTAACTTCACTGCTAATTAACTCATAAATGGGGCAACCTATCGAACCACCATATATAGGGTCGTGAAGCGCATTTTCTCTCGTATTTCGCCAAATATCTGTAATTTCATTTTTACAGGTTGTAGCCCGAGTCAGCCCAAATACCTATCATCATATCTTTCGTGGAGTTCCGCTTTAAAAAAAAAATTATTTGTGATGGGAAACAATCCGATGCCTTCCCCTGACACGGGGCATCACATGAAATACGTGATGAGCAGTACATGGACTGACTCCCACTACAAATTACAAAAACGAAATTATTAATACACCAGAGATAATGCTCCTGGCAGTTTTTAGGAGAGACCCCCCACCTCTCTCTCTGTTTTTTTTATTTTTTTTTTTGCGCGCGCGCGTGTGTGTGTGTGTGTGTGTGTGTGTGTGTGTGTGTGTGTGTGTGTGTGTGTGTGTGTGTGTGTCTGTGTGTGTTAGCTTCCCCATCTTCACTTCATCTTGTTTCATCTCGTTGCTTCTTCTGCTTTACAAATTCTCCAATCTGCCTCGATCTTTTACCATTTTTCCCCATTTCTCTCCAGAAATCATCATTGCATTCGTATATGTAGCATTTATCTTAATACTGTGCTATTTGAAGCTGGTTATTAATTCCTTAAAACTGCTACTTATTCCATTTTTATTTTTGGCTGATAGTATTATGTGAAAGCGAATCGTGTACACTTTATGTCCCTTCCCTCCTAGTTAGCAATTCTCCTTTCCTGCAGTTATGAATGGAATGTTTCTTCCTGAATGGAGCGCTCAAGATAGGTGCTGTAGTGACAATGTTACTGAACTGGTACTCGGGAAGAAGACGGAATCGCCACCCAACAATATAGATTCAGGTCTTCCGTGGTGTCCCTAACTCGTCTGAGGGTGGTTCTTTTGATAATAACACGACCAATTTCCTTCCCTATCGTTTTCCCACTTCAGACTTGTGCTTTGTCTCTGATGGTCTCTACATGAATAATTGGGGTGAAAGGAATGTAAAGGAAAGGAATGGGGAAAAGAGACTAAGGAAATAATGGCTTCCATCTGTACTGGCCATTGCGACTATGCTGCGGCGAGAGCTGAAAATTTGTGCCGGACCAGGACCAAAACCCAAATGCTCTGCTTCCCTAGAACGTTCGCCTTAACCATCCGGAGGTTAATGAGCAGTGCTCGTAGCGGTGCGACGAGCAGGAAGTTGGGAATTTGGATCTGACTAAAAGCGTCTCTAGGTGGCCGAGGCGGTCACAGGCAACCGTTGCAGAGAAGAGGAGCATCCAGTTTCGTGTCAAGGCCCGGCACAAATTTTCAACTCTTGCCGTTCCAAGGCTTCAGTGCCCAGTGCGGATGGAAGTCATTATACCTGTCCGACAGAACAGACCCCATTCAAATCTATAATATATGGCGCGACGTTAAACCTTACACTTCGTTCCTTTCTGGAGCGGACGGTGATAAAAATGACGGTAGTGTGTATAAGCATGCCGCATTTTTCTACTTGTAAGGATGCCTATTTGTCTTACCGTGTTTGGTGATGGTCGTTGTGGTCATCTTTCAAAAAATCGTTTAAATGGCCCTGGGCACTATGGGACTTAACATCTGAGGTCATCAGTCCCCTAAAACATAGAACTACTTAAACCTAACTAACCTAAGGACATCACACACATCCATGTCCGAGGCAGGATTCGAACCTGCAACCGTAACAGTCGCGCTGTTCCGGACTGAAGCGCCAAAAACCGCTCGGTCACAGCGGCCGGCGGTCATCTTTCACGTGCACGTGAAACAAGTGCTTTTGCTGCTGGCGGCACTTGAGCTTGGACTTCCCACGGGCCTGCCTGACCTCCACCTCCACTTCCACCTCCATCTACAGCGACATTTTAGTGCCACCGCAAGATGGATGGCCTCCGCGAATGCAGTTTCGCCGCCTGTAATCATCTGGATGCAAAGTCAGCGTCGCCCTTTCTTCCCTCTACTTGATTCCAAGAAACTCCGACGCTGGAAACATACGACCTCGCGTTATTTATAGAAATAACCTTTAGTTACGGCGGTTGTAAATCAGCTGACATTTAGAACTGCTTAGAGCCTACACATCACTGGGAAGAAAGGAAAAGACATTAGGATTTAACGTCCCGTGAACGACAAGATCATTAGACGGGAGGAACCGGACTGGGGAAGATTCTGGTAGGGAAACCAAAAGTGTTGAGCGATTTCAACTTCCATCCTCCTGAACGCGATCAAGTGTCTTAACCATAGGTCGTTCGCTCCCGCCACTGGGAAGACACTTATGCAGACGAGTGAGCTGGGTCAAAGGGTGATATCGATATGTTACAGAGAGAGTTAACACGTAGGGATGGTTCCAAAACAGTTCTCTTCTGGCTCGTTCGGTGTAAAATTGTACAAATTTCTACACAGAATGGCGCTATTCCGTAGAAAGCACATTACAAAGCAACGCACCAAATGATGGGTTCCTGTAGTGGCAGGCAACAGTTGCCCACGATCGACAGAAGACGTGATTAAACCACTGCTATTCCGCTATAAATGCACTTAACTAATAACAGAAAGGAAATGTCTACCTGCGTCCACTCTCGCTTGTTCACTGAGATGCCCTCAAGAATGTTGTTACACGTAAATGTTACATAATTCACCAGGAATAATGTTCACCAGGATAATCTCAGATAGTAAACGATATTGGATGCGGATAAATTTCCTTTGGACGCAGTCACGCACATCTCCGTAGGCCACAAAAAAATTAATGCAGGATCAAAGAACAAGATATTGCACGAAAATAGTTGTTAGAGAAATTTTATATGATACAAGAACTTTAAGAAATAGAAATCCTGATTCTGTCCTTGGGAAGAAGGAAGAGTCGGCAACATAAAATAAAGGACCGATCAGAAAATGCTACAAGATGGAAATGATTGTCTTTACAGCAGGAAGGTACACGTGGTAAGATAAAGTGGTGGACAAAATATATGAAAACACGGCGAGAAATGTGTGCGTGAGAATAAATGTAGATGCGAGCCAAGCTGGCGGGTTGTCTGCTATACTGGACGTCGAACAAAACCTTTGCAATGGGCAGAACAGTGTTCTGCACAGTTGTGACTGCGTTGTGTCCGATCTAAGTAACTCTAAAGTGAGCAAACTGTTGGTGCTCGTATGATCGGTAGTTCCGTAACCAAGGTAGCCGAAGTGTTTTGTATTTTAAGAGCTACTATATCAAATATTTATACGGCGCACAGGGAAAGCGGAAAAACATCATCCGCTAAGTCACAACGCGGAAGCCATATAGAACCTGGCAATGGAAGAAAGTCATTCGGTCGGATGAGTCATATTGTACATTGTTTCCTACTTCTCGCCGAATTTACGTCCCAAGAATGAAACGTGGCGGGGGTTCGATGATGATTTGGCCAGCTATATAATGATATTCCATGGGCTCCATAGTTACTCATTACTGCCAAGGATGCACAAGCAAAATAGCCGGATCGCTCATAGTGTTGTCAGTTTCATTACTTTTCTCACTCACCTCATACGTGATCCTTTTGTCTGATCAGCTCCGTCCCATGGTAAAATGTTTGTACCAAGACGACAGGGCCATTGTTGGCACAGCTCGCATAGTCCAGGACTGGTTTTGTAAGCACAAGGATGCTATGTCGCAACATCGTCGTTTACATAAACTTGGTACTACTTTATAGGAAGTATTATATAAGATTCCCTTCAAAACCATGCAGGACTAGTCTTTATCTATTCCGAGACGATCTGAAACAGTTTTCGATGCCAACGGTTTGCCTACACCATATTAGGCATGGTAATGTGTCGTGTTTACGGTGTTTTCGCATTTGTGTCCACTCCCTGTATGCCATATAAACGATATTTTACTATTAGAGACCTCTGGTATGGAATGATGAACGACAAGACACTGGTTTAAATTAAACAAGCAATTATTACTGAAGAGACGAGTAATGTGAGACTCTGGACGAAAGCTCTTTAAAGGTCTACCTAGGAGTACCGGGAAGAAAGATTAAATACAACAAACTGAGTCACAAATGATGGAATTGAAACTCAAAAAATTTACCATACAGCCTCTAATACAAAGGAAGAAGATGAAGAGAGAGCAGCAGACTTCATTAAAGCCATGCAATAAAACTAAAGTAATGCGTCTTCTGATAAAATTACTAGTAATCAAAGAAAGATAAAAGAAAAAAGATAACTAATTAAACAATGCAGACGCCTGGAGAATTTCTTCCCTTACTTCATTACTGCTTGTACCGACAAATCTAAATCGATTATTACTTTATAGGAAAGATTATTTTAGAAGAAAATTAATCAATTCTATAGCATGCGCTGTCAGAGATATTGTACCGCTTGTGAATATACCTCTTAGATAAAAGTATCAAATTTTATTACATGTCACAAGAGGGCAAGAGACAAGACAGGAAAGAATAAAGTACCAGATGGAATCGGTAAAATTTAAATGCTGAAGTCGACAAACAAGGTTCGCTGGAGAGCTTCTGTAAAGTTTGGAAGGTAGGAGACGAGGTACTGGCAGAAGTACAGCTGTGAGTACCGCGCGTGAGTCGTGCTTCGGTAGCTCAAATGGTAGAGCACTTGCCCGCGAAAGGCAAAGGTCCCGAGTTCGAGTCTCGGTCGGGTACACAGTTTTAATCTGCCAGGAAGTTTCATATCAGCGCACACTCCGCTGCAGAGTGGAAATTCTCATTCTGGAAACATCCCCCAGGCTGTGGCTAAGCCATGTCTCCGCAATATCCTTTCTTTCAGGAGTGCTAGTTCTGCAAGGTTCGCAGGAGAGCTTCTGTAAAGTTTGGAAGGTAGGAGACGAGGTACTGGCAGAAGTAAAGCTGTGAGTACCGGGCGTGAGTCGTGCTTCGGTAGCTCAGATAGTAGAGCACTTGCCCGCGAAAGGCAAAGGTCCCGAGTTCGAGTCTCGGTCGGGTACACAGTTTTAATCTGCCAGGAAGTTTCAAATACTTGATATATTCCGGAATTTGGTGTGTACGATCCCAGCATAAGACATCTTTTGTTGAAATCTGAACCCGTTCGATGTAGTTGGCTACAAAGACATAGCTGCCAAACTGTAGACTAGATCTAACAATCGTCTAATACTAGTGGAAGATAAATGTCGGGGATTTCATAAAATTATTCGTTTTGGTCTTCTAGAAAGACGAATTACAACGTTCATATATTGTGAGACATGTCATGCAGTGTCGTTGGCCATACAACTAACACCTCGGAGGAACGCAGTGGTCCTCTAACGATCCCAAATCTTGTACGGAGAGGTTGTCTGTTTCCACATCGCCTCATCTGTATGCCTTTTATGGACTAACCACAATGAAGTTGGCCAGTAGCCAGTTTCCGGTCATGAAAGACAGTCCATCTAGACTTACAACGAGAAGAGCTCACTAAAGGCTGAAAGAAAAGTAGTGAGATTACAAGATGATTCCTTAAAATGTGAATTTCCGTGCTCTTGACCCAAGTGAACTTTCGTCAGAAAAAGTTGATCTTGCTGACGTCTACTGTAAGCCGCATGCTCGCAGTGTAGTTACTGGCCTGAATACAGCAGACAGTTCCTGCTTTTGTCTCTAGCAGGTGACAATAGTGCGTCGACAGTAACCCTAGAAACAACATCTTTCTTATTTTATAGTAATGCAGGAATGTGGTTTATCACTCCTAGTGGTGCATTCTTCAAGCATATACAGTATTCTGTCTTTATAAGTATCACGTGCGGAGTAGAAGCCAAGCGAAGTTAAACAAGTACAACAACAAAAATGGCTCTGAGCACTATGGGACTTAACATCTATGGTCATCAGTCCCCTAGAACTTAGAACTACTTAAACCTAACTAACCTAAGGACGTCACACAACACCCAGTCATCACGAGGCAGAGAAAATCCCTGACCCCGCCGGGAATCGAACCCGGGAACCCGGGCGCGGGAAGCGAGAACGCTACCGCACGACCACGAGCTGCGGACAGGTCACACCAACAAAAACACGGAGAAAGCACCCAAATCCGGTTGCGACCGTAAGTAATTGTTTATAAAATAATGACTGCCGTAATTTAATCGAAGCGTTGCTCATTGACGATGGAGACTACTCAGTGGTTCATATATTGGACTCAAATTCTGGAGCTGGGTTTGAATCCACGTCTGCTAACAAATTCCTAAATTACTGCAGTCGAACTCTGGGGTCGTTATGACTGAGGTCATCTACTGTCCTGCATCAAGCGATTCAGGGGTCCTTCTTTAACAACATCGATGTAGTAGTGTTGATAAGTGCTAACTTCTATCTTTGATCATTCAGTCAATATTTGAAATCTGAAATATTATCGTGTTGATGAGAGATGTACTGTAAGTATGCATACTTCCTGGGTTTTCCTCTATGGTAGCTAAAAGCCTTTAATTCGTTGCAACCCCACCTCACAAAAAGTTCCTTTCGGTGTCGAAATGTCTTCTGCGGCGTGTTCACATCACGTACAACTGTCATATTCATAATGTTATTTGTCCATCACGTATCCTGCTTAATAGCTCAGGTTTAAGAGCTACAACATTCGCGATGTCTCGCAGCACGGTATATTCATGCGCTGCCTGCCGCTGATGTACCTGAAAGAAATTATCTACTGGCCGTATTTCTAGTGGTAACTCCGGGGAAGACATACATGAGAGGTGACATCGGAACCCCGACAGCTGGTCCCTGTTGGCTTTGGGGACGGCGCCTCTTAAGCCACGTGTGAGCAATGGCGGTTAATCGCCTGATGACGGCAGCCAATTGCGGCCCGCCGGGCCCAGAAACTGCAGTTTCTGCCGTGCTAATTCAGTCTGCTACACAGCGCGCAGTTCGGCTCTCGTAACTTCCTAAACATGAGACCCCCCACTGTCACGATCGCCCGATGCTACGCTCACTTACTGAAAGGGCCAGAGACTCCTCCGCGTGGTTTTCAGCCGATAGACACTCAGGACCTAGTATTCACTAGTTCTATACAGGGTGTTACAAAAAGATACGGCCAAACTTTCATGAAACATTCCTCACACACAAATAAAGAAAAGATGTTATGTGGACATGTGTCCGGAAAAGCTTACTTTCCACGTTAGAGCTCATTTTATTACTTCTCTTCAAATCACATTAATCATGGAATGGAAACACTCAGCAACAGAACGTTCCAGCGTTACTTCAAACACTTTGTTACAGGAAATGTTCAAAATGTCCTCCGTTAGCGAGGATACATGCATCCACCCTCCGTCGCATGGAATCCCCGATGCGATGAAGCAGCCCTGGAGAATGGCGTATTGTATGACAGCCGTCCACAATACGAGCACGAAGAGTCTCTACATTTGGTACTGGGGTTGCGTAGACAAGAGCTTTCAAATGCCACCATAAATGAAAGTCAAGAGGGTTGAGGTGAGGAGAGCGTGGAGGCCATGAAATTGGTCCGAATCTGTTGTTGAGAAGCGTACGAACACTTCGACTGAAATGTGCAGGAGCTCCATCGTGCATGAACCACATGTTGTGCCGTACTTGTTCAGGAAGCACAGGTAGAGTATCCCGTGTGAAATCATGATAACGTGCTCCATTGAGCGTAGGTGGAAGAACATGGGGCCCAAGCGAGACATCACCAACAATGCCTGCCCAAACGTTCACAGAAAATCTGTGTTGATGACGTGATTGCACAATTGCGTGCGGATTCTCGTCAGCCCACACATGTTGATTGTGAAAATTTACAATTTGATCACGTTGGAATGAAGCCTCATCCGTAAAGAGAACATTTGCACTGAAATGAGGATTGACTCATTGTTGGATGAACCATTCGCAGAAGTGTACCCGTGGAGGCCAATCAGCTGCTTATAGTGCCTGCACACGCTGTACATGGTACATGTTGTGCCGTACTTGTAAAGACACATGTTCTAGCAGCACAGGTAGAGTATCCCGTATGAAATCATGATAACGCGCTCCATTGAGCGTAGGTGGAAGAACTTACTGACGAAACTAAAATGAGCTCTAACATGGAAATTAAGCGTTTCCGGACACATGTCCACATATAATCTTTTCTTTATTTGTGTGTGAGGCATGTTTCCTGAAACTTTGGCTGTACCTTTTTGTAACACCCTGTATACTAGTGTGTTCCACGAAGTACGTACTTATCCATCATATCAGTCAGAAATCGTTCTAGTTAGAAGTTCACTGTTGTTTTCCTGTCATTTAAATTGGCAAATAAGACGTGAAACATTAACTGTATAGTCGAAACTTATACAGGGAACAAATCCACAATAATCAAAGAAAACACGCTCCATATGTTCCTAGGGAGCGATCTGGCGTGAGTGAATAGGAAGATCTTCCGCGGCAAAGATTTCATAATATTTCATTATATTATTTCAGAATGATCGAATTTGACAGAATCTTGCTGTCATTAAGGGATCTTCGGAAAATTCTCATTAACATGCATACATGCCGTTACTACAGTGAGAACACTTTCCACCCACAGGAAACATCACGGTGGCTTGTCAGATAAATTAAAAGAACTTATAAATAAATATTGCACCTACTGTTTGCCTGAGAGCGGAGGTGCACGCGTAGAAAACGCTTTAATGGACCGAGCATATCACAGGAAAAAGTGTGTTGTGCTCGGGCCACGAATACAGTTTTTACGCGTTGACCTCCATTCGTGGGCACAAAACTGCTGCAACGTATATTTTATATGTTCCTTTTATGTATCTGACAAGCCCACGTGATGTTTCCTGAGAGTGGAAAGTGTTCTCATTGTAATGGCGGCATGTATGCATGTAGAAAGAATTTTCCGAAGATCTGATGATGACAGCAAGATTCTGTCGAAACTGGACATTGTGAAATAAAATAACAAAATGCAAAGCGATCCTGGCTGCAGAAGGTATTCATCAATGAAAGATAACGTTAAAGTCTTCAGTACTGTAGCTACTTGTTCGCATGAGCTGGCAGAAGATATACAGCCGAATAATGGCGAAGAAACTACAGGCAGATTACTTTACGAATTTAGTAAATCGTCAGTATTTTGACTGGTAACGGCACATTGTTTATAACACTTGGTATGTATGTGACAGCATGCGTATTTAGCATGTTCCAAAGCACAGCGAATAAAATTTGGGATCAACTGGAGACAGCGGAAAAGTGCATCACACATTGTATCAAGAGTGGTGCTTCCAACTAGGCTTCTGTCTCCAAAAAATATTCTCTGTTCTTCAGAGAAACTGCAGATACGCATTTTATTCGTCGTGCAACTTGCAACTGAAAACTTTCAATGTGTATCAGAATGTAAATATCATCTTGCGTTGTGTCAATATCAATCATATTGACCGTGTGAAATAACTCTTTTCCTTCGTTCCTTTTTTTCCAGACTGAAGAGCTGACAATTTTAAATACCTTTAATCTCTTCTTTTGCAAAATTTGAAAATATTTAATGTAAACCTTATAATTAATGAAATATAAAAACTGATTATAGAGTTTAAGACAAATGTAAAAATTTATTGGGCGATAATATATACCCTTCTGGTATATTTAGTAAGATAATTCATTATGAAGCACGCGTCAGTTCCACAAAAAAATTCACGCCATAATTTTAAATGTAACGTCTGGGGTTACATCTGTGGTAGTGGTCTCGAATCTGTAATCAACGCGCTTTTGCACAGAGTATAGAAAAACAGTGTGAGAGTTGAACGTTTTGTTTAGTCGGTTGCAGTTAAAAATGATTGCAAATTATCTGAAGCGTCACGAGGCAGTGTTCTTGTAAATCGTCCAAAGGGACCCAAGCTTTCACACGGAGCTGCTGATACAGTTCTTACAAAGTCAAAGACATTCGTTGCGAAGTGAGTCAGACATTATTTAGAGGTAGGAAACGTCGATGACTTACCGGAAAGAGAGCTAAGGTGCCAAGCTATAATCGATAATGGTGGTAATTGGATTAACTATTAGGTAACTGAGCAATTAGTGATGTTTCAGAAACCAAAACATTGCATTGAAACAAGCGCTCAGTTCATAGTGCTGTGGAATGTGGGGAAAAAACCGCAAATTAGCATTCATAAGAAGAAGAACAACACCAAAAATGCAACAGGAGCGTAATATGTAAGAAATTGTCCACGCAATCTGCCACTGATGATGCCTTGCAGAAAATAAAGGCGAAACGCGTATGGCACTAAAACTGCGTTTTATTCAGTTGCTGTCAGACGGTCCATAAGTAAAAATTATCAATATACCGTAAGAGAAAGTTATTATTTATTCACAGAAATTTGCGCTGTGGTAAACCTAAAACGTTGTCAACTGATTTACACGGGACAAGAGCTGGGCAAGGAAAATAATGGAAGCTAATTACAGTCATTGAAACAAGACGACGAACACTTCATTCAACTTAAAACAGAGGTTTGTAACGCGTGTAGCTTACGACATATGTGGCAAAGACTTAAGTAATTTGGAAAGATGGTTCAAATGGCTCTAAGCACTATGGGACTTAACATCAGAGGTCATCAGTCTCCTAGAGTTAGAACTACTTAAACTTAACTAACCTAAGGACATCTCACACAATCATGCCAGAGGCAGGATTCGAACCTGCGACCATATCAGCAGTGCGGTTCCGGACTGAAGCGCCTAGAACCGCTCGGCCACAGCGGCCGGCAATTGGAAAGAGTTTGGTACCAAGAATTCGGACTACTAACCAGCAGTGATCGTGAACTAACTAACGGTTCGCCTGCACGCAGCTGCGTTCCGCCTCTCCGTCATTGCCTCGCGGTACAGCCGTACAGCGTCACCCCCCAACCACCAGTATCTCCAACGCATCCAGCCTGTAGCTTGTCCCGTCTTGAAATGCCTCGTTCACTCCCCTACATCCGTGACAGGACGCATTTTCTGCCGCACTTTCCGTCCAATCACAGCTCTAGTTACCATGAGCAAGACGATGGCCGAATCAGTTAGCGTCAAATGCGCGCCTTTTGGATACCTTGCTGGCCCTTTTTAACCGACATACTCTCCCGAAAGATCTCTAAAATTGTATGTCGAACTTCCAGCAACCAATGGAAACAGACATCTACGAATTCGGCGGAAAAGATCGTTCCAACACGCCCCATGTCATGTCCGCCAAAACAGAGAGAGAGTTGGTGTCCTCTGCCATCATCTCTCTCCTTGGTCTTCGAACCCCTCCCCCCCTCCCCCCTCCCCGCTATTGTTCTGTGCATTCCAACGGTTCAGTCCTTCGTTTCTAAGCTTGGAGGGAGCAAAAAAATCGCCTAAGCCAACAGCCAAATACCAACAGAGGGGCCGGGGGGGGGGGGGGGGGTGTTTAAGATAGTAAATGGAAAATCAGGATAAAAAAAGACATATCCCACAGGTCACTTGTCGTGGGCGTGGATCCGAGTAGAAAATAATAAACATGGCATATGAAAATCATAAAATACCATATCTAGTTGATAGGCTATACTCTAATGATAGATGTAGTCAAATAAACAGACTTCTTTCAAGGATTTTCACGGCGCAGGGAAGCTATCTTTATTTCTGCTCAGTCGGCGAACTGTAGGCTTTAGACATTTAGTTCCTCAAAATGCGGGACAGTCCGGCCATCGGTTACTCGGCTGCGACAGCCAGGTCTCTGTTGCCTGGTAGCGGCCACTGTGCGTCGCTCTCCGCAGAATTAATTTAGCGCAGAAAGCGGCCGTCCCTCAATATCCGGCCAGACGAAGCACGGCTCCACTAAGCTCTCCAGAGGACTACGAAGCTGCAGTGACCCACCTCCAGCGACCATCAGCGCCCGCCATGCTGGTCCCAGGCAGGAGGTACAGTTACCACCACTCAGGATGAAACGAGGTAACGTTCCGCAGCTTTCACCACAGGCGATGTCGGTCGGGATAGTAGGGACATTAGAAATTAGCACTTAGAGCTCATTACAGACGGAACAAAACTAAGTAGTAGCTGCAGCACTAACGAAATCCCTGTTTCGGGCTGAGCATTGGCTGACGTGATGAGTGGCTGATTTCTTGTTCATCCGTCATCACTAGATCATTTTCCCACACTCTGAAAAAAGTGCTATTTCATCTACCGAAAAGGTGTGCTGTTACTGCCACGAATTATTACGAGTTGCCATCTTGCATTGAAAGCTTAGCTTGTCATGGAGCCGGGAGGAGAATAAAGTTTGGTCCTCACGCTCGCACAGCTGACGCTGGCGAATGGGACGGGCGATCCGTGTATTTGATTAATACTGCGTGCAGTACTTTACAAATACTCTCTATGAATCTGAAGAAGTGCTGATAAATATTAATCTGTCTTTTTCATACTTAGTGTACTAAATTCTATGTATAAGAGAACCATACTGCTAAAATTTAAAATCAATACTTTTATATAACACACAGAACAACCGTGCTGGCATTGTGAAACTGAATAGGGACTCTAATGTATTCCTCTGCACTATCAACTAAAACTACAACCAAGAGGATAGGTTCATAAAATCTAATTTTCTGGAATTATCTTTAGTTTCATTGCCACAATTTCAGTCGTATGTAACACGACATAGGAAAATTATTATTTCATTGTATTTCGGTTGTGTGAGTCTTTTGGAGAGACAGACAGTGAGTGGAGGACGTACTTAAAGTAAGAACGTGATATTTTATTAAAACTATATAAATGTAAACGAGGGGATTTTGTGACGTATGTCCGAGTGAGCTTGAATCTGTATAGGGCAGCCAGAAGGAGTCGTTTTTGTTTTCATTAAATTTTATTTACTTTTGTGATTACGAGATTTCTAGTCTGAATTACTTGTTTAATCTGATGGGCTGACATTAGAAATACCGCCAGTGTGTAAGTGCTCGAGGATCTGATTGGCTGCTTAAGATACTAGCCAATAGGAAATCATCATCTGAGTACGGCTTTGTGCCTCCGATTGATGAGTCGATATAGCCGCTCGGGAGACGTCTTCTGGTAAACACCTATATTAAATTCGCGCTGATCAAATTTCTACCAAAATAAAGAAATCCACGCGATTGATCGATTCTTGTGTAGTTGATGAAACGCGACTACAGTATTTAGTATATTCTGAAAGTTTGAGCCTTGTGAGTGATTTATTTTAGGAGACATCCGCGTGTGAACATTTCATGCCGTATTCAGTGTGGCGTATTTCGTGCAGATTACGAGACATTATGGTGATCAATTATTTACAAGAAGTGTACTGAACGACTGAATGTGTTAACTTGCAAGTAGTCGTCGGTCAATCACTGTTTAGAAAGTTTAAACATCGGGTCGGACTAAATATCTCCTGGCCGTTTTTGGGTGTGATATTGTTAGAGAGCCAGTCAGTAACATTGCATAATTAATGTCAGGATGTTAAATATGGACTTGATAGCCATTTTTCCATATTTTAAAGACAATAAACCAACTAAAAGGAAATTTTAGTCATTTTTCAAACGAGTCATGCAAGAATCGAACTCCCGATAGTTTCACTAACTTTTAGCTGCTGCCCATGGATTGGAATTATGTGGCCTTTCGGTGGTAGGTATTTAGTAGAATTTTCGTCGATGCTGCTTTTTTCGGCTCAACCAGTATCTACAATTGCAGAGCAAAGGGACAGACAACCTGAAATCTATCCAGTTAGGTGGACTGATTGTTTAACGGCGAGCGAGTTTAATAGTGAGAGAACAACACGACCCATCGCAGTACGCACCATGTGACATGTTATGTGGCTAACTTTGTGCTCCTTATACATTGATTAGCGACTCGCCTTAGTTACGCACAGGTAGTACAAAGTATCTATAGCCGAACAACTCGCCTATCATAGCTGTAATAAATTATATACACAAATCTTCCTTGTGAATCACTCTATTTATTAGTGAAAACCGTAGCAAAATCCTTACAGCAGTTCACAAGATCAGCCTTCACAGAGAGACAGAAAAACTTGGCTGTGCATTTTTAATTTACAATGTGTAAGGTAGAAGCAAATACATATAGATGTATAGATTCTGGTAACGCCAATTATCCAACAGGAGGAAGGAGATTTACAATCTAACGTTGAATCTGGACTACCTGTCGTTTCTGTCGATTCTCCACATTATTGAGAGATGAATGCTAGGTTAAAGGACAGATTGGAAAATGCGTAGTCCTACGTGCGTTCAAACCTGCGACCTTCCGGTTTACAGGGCATGCACTTTAGTACTAGAGTGCCAGGCGCGATATACGAGGACTATTCGCAAAGAAGAGAACGACCTGTCGCTAAATGGAAACCAACTGAAAATCCGATGAGGCTGAGCACATATGCGCTGGGCAGTGTCTCTAGTATGCCCATAGATAGCGTCGCATCGCTGTTCTCTCTTCTAAGTGCACAGTGAGTGCATAACGATGCCGAGAAAATAGGGGCTACCGCCAAGTATGGGGGCCTGCCGAAAGATTTCGCCTGATTTCATGCATCCCTACGTAACGTAACTGTCATGCATTTCCTTCTTCCCGACAATTCTCGGCCTTACTCTGCAGGGGCAGTGAGGAAGCTAGTGCAGCGTTTTCGATGGGAAGTGTTTGATCAGCTACCGCACAACACGGACTTGATCCCCTGTGATTTTCGTCTCTTCTCAAATAAACCGCTGGTCATGAAGACAAAATTTTGGCACGGACGACGAGCTGCAGTCCAGCGTAGAAAATTGTCGGAAAACACAGGAGGCTGCCTTCTATGACGAGGGTATTGGAAAATTGGTGCAGCACTACGACATGTCTCTAAGTCTGAGCGGCGACTATGTATGGAAGTAGCTGTAAGGTGTAGCTACAAATAAAACAGTTTTGATTTTTCACTATGGTTTCCATTTCATAACCGAACCTTCCTTACTTTCTGAATAGCTCTCGTAGATTCTGGTCAAGCTTCGCTGCTCTCTAGACTTGCGATGGCTGTCACTTTCGCTCTTTTCCCACCAGATACCGTCGCCCCCTTTAGCTGACCAGCTGACAGTTCCCATCACTGATGCGAGATGTCTCCCCAAACGCCAATTAAACACGGAGCAGATAACAATACATGTAGGACACATTTATGATTACTTAGCGACGATAAATTGTATACACAAACCTTCCTCTTGAATCAATGTATGAATGAAATCCGTGCCAAAGTCTCTACAGTAGTCCCCGAGACTGCTCCAAACATGTAGGTAGAAACGTCGGTGAGTGACTTCAACACATAATGTGAAAAAGAAGGAGAAGAGGGAGAAGGAAGTCTGAAAGAGACAGTACATATTTGGAAGCGCAAAGGCCCTGTGAAGTCTTACTTAAAGGTAACTTGTTACTCACAACCAACAGCTTTTGTTATACTTTTGTAGTTATGGAAGGTTATAGAGACATAATGGGTCAATATTTCTGCAGGGGCCTTCCAAGGACTTGTTGAGACCATTCCACATCGAGTTGTTGCACTAAGCCGGGGAAAAGGAGGTCCGACACGATATTACGAGGTATCCCATGCCTTTGTCATTTCATTGTAATGTCATGTATATCTGTCATATTGAAATATAGTGCGATGTTATTTACCTACTACTAATGATAACAGTACGTGAAAAGACAACGAGGTTCCCATACTGCAGCTTGCAACTGACGGTAAGCCTCTAGAAACTGGTCAGAAGTTCTCCTGCATTCCTTTCTGGCCCAACACTCCCAGGAGAAAGCATACCGCGGGGAATGGCTTCGTCACAGCCTAGGGGTTGTTTCCAGAACGAATTTTCATTTTCCGTCATAGTGCACGGTGTTGTGAAACCTTCTCATCGATTACACAACGGATGGACTCTAGCTAAGCGATTCATCGAGACGACCTTTCTCTCAGGAGGGTTTGCAGGAGTGATTGTGATGTGTCTGGAATTTACAAGAAAGGGACTGCCAAGCGGGAGTTGTGAGTCCCGGATGTTCATCTGGTAAAAGGATTGGCGGTAGAGACAAGGTCTGAACCTGGTATAACTCACGGCTGTTGTGTGTCAGGGTGTCTGATAAAAAATTACCACAATAACGACTTACAAAAACAAAATATGCCACTCCCTCTACCTAACAGCAAATTTGGAAACACTTTCAACATCACTTACCGAATAGTCATTAAGAATTATTTACATATGTTTGCAATTCAGTGGAGTTTCCTTACTCTGTCGGTATCCGTACACGGTATAGGTACCAGAAAAAGAGTTACGCAACTGTATAGCAAAATGGCTCTGAGCACTATGGGACTTAACATCTACGGTCATCATTCCCCTAGAACTTAGAACTACTTAAACCTAACTAACCTAAGGACATCACACACACCCATGCCCGAGGCAGGATTCGAACCTGCGACCGTAGTAGTCGCGCGGCTCCGGACTGAGCACCTAGAACCGCTAGACCACCGCGGCCGAACTGCATAGCACATGTAACTGGAATATCTATGCAAAGTAATGTCCAAGAAGGTGTACACGTCACTAAAATAACGCTCGAATACTGACTACTAATAATCGTAGTACAATAATAAAGACAACATTGCCCGGCCACGGTTAATGGAAAAATTAGGACATCTTTAACTAAAGACAATATTTATAACAGTTTATGTCGCTGAAATGAAAATAATTTTGGACAATATTGCACATACTAAAAATTTTGTGCATGTCTTACAATCGTAATACAATGTTGAACATCTTACCTAAGTTAGGTAGCCAATTACATGTCTCATAGGTCATTTGAACGACTCTTCAACGGCAATGGCGTGGAAAGAGTTTAGAGGATACGTAAACATGATTAGTGTTAACATTACTGAACACATTATTGCGTTTTGTCCTACTCAGTGAAATACACATTTTTTTACTGGCTACCAGTTTTTACATAGAATTTTGTCAACGGAATAGAAGAAGTTGTTCAAGAGAACTGATTGTAAATTAGATCTAAAACTTGCTTCACTAGCTATCAGACATTTTATGTTATTAGGCAAATGGTCAAAATTTTTCGTTGTTTCATATTGAACTCCTTCCTGAGCCATTGACAGCTTTAATGATGGGTAGTAAAAGGCGTTTTTCCCTCTGGTCTTGTAGCTATGGACATCACCATTTTTCTCAAATTGTGATGTATTATTTGTTACGAATTTCATTACCGAGTATATTATTGTGACAGATAAGTTAAAATTCCTAGCACCTTGAAGAGGTACCTACATGACGTCCGTTCGTGAACACCACATATTATGCTTACTGCTCGCTTTTGTGGAATCAATACTTTCTTTATAAGTGATGAGTTACCCCAGAAAATTATTCCGTAAGACATTACTGAATGGAAATATGCAAAATATATCAGGAGATTAGCAATTATTTCCAAGGTTAGCAATTATACGAAGAGGAAAATTAGCTAAACTTTTGGTCTCAGAAGCTCAGAAATATGCTTCTTCCAGTTCAAGTTTCCATCAATATGTGAAGCCACAAATTTGAATTATTCTACCCTACTTACTAATTTCTACTCATGCGTTACATCAACTATTGATATGACTCTGTCTGTTGTCAAAAGTTGAGTATAGTGTTTTTTTCCTAAGAGCACATTTTCAGGAAGCACAAAACAATTTTTTGGAAAGTATCATTTATCAGCTCTTCTGTTGCTTTCTGTGTAATGGGATTTACTATAACTATAGTATCGTCTGGAAATGTGTCAATTTTGCTTGTTGAATGTTAATTTGCAGACAGTCCCGTAATACTCATATCGAAATTATTTCTGTATGGTTACAAACAATCTTTTACTATATTTATGCTTATTGTGTAAATCTGGTACTACTCTCCCAAGGAATAGCATATTGCTCTTGTATGTAGCCTTTAGCAGTTTTTATTTTATATTGTTTCCTGGAAATCCATTGAAGTCCCGTGGGAGGATGGTCCCTTTAAAAAGGGTATGGTCAATTTCCTTCAGTATCCTTCTCCAGTTTGAGTTTAACCTGTAATCATCTGGTCGTAAATCCCGTATCTTAATAGAGGCAGATTACCATTACGTTTCACATGAATGTATAGTATAAGAGAAACTCGTGATGTTCGACACATGATCAAAACATATGTTCAGCGTTCTGATACTGCAGTTATATATACACTCCTGGAAATTGAAATAAGAAAACCGTGAATTCATTGTCCCAGGAAGGGGAAACTTTATTGACACATTCCTGGGGTCAGATACATCACATGATCACACTGACAGAACCACAGGCACATAGACACAGGCAACAGAGCATGCACAATGTCGGCACTAGTACAGTGTATATCCACCTTTCGCAGCAATGCAGGCTGCTGTTCTCCCATGGAGACGATCGTAGAGATGCTGGATGTAGTCCTGTGGAACGGCTTGCCATGCCATTTCCACCTGGCGCCTCAGTTGGACCAGCGTTCGTGCTGGACGTGCAGACCGCGTGAGACGACGCTTCATCCAGTCCCAAACATGCTCAATGGGGGACAGATCTGGAGATCTTGCTGGCCAAGGTAGTTGACTTACACCTTCTAGAGCACGTTGGGTGGCACGGGATCCATGCGGACGTGCATTATCCTGGTGGAACAGCAAGTTCCCTTGCCGGTCTAGGAATGGTAGAACGATGGGTTCGATGACGGTTTGGATGTACCGTGCACTATTCAGTGTCCCCTCGACGATCACCAGTGGTGTACGGCCAGTGTAGGAGATCGCTCCCCACACCATGATGCCGGGTGTTGGCCCTGTGTGCCTCGGTCGTATGCAGTCCTGATTGTGGCGCTCACCTGCACGGCGCCAAACACGCTGAAGACGACACGTCTCCATTCGTCCCTCCATTCACGCCTGTCGAGACACCACTGGAGGCGGGCTGCACGATGTTGGGGCGTGAGCGGAAGACGGCCTAACGGTGTGCGGGACCGTAGCCCAGCTTCATGGAGACGGTTGCGAATGGTCCTCGCCGATACCCCAGGAGCAACAGTGTCCCTAATTTGCTGGGAAGTGGCGGTGCGGTCCCCTACGGCACTGCGTAGGATCCTACGGTCTTGGCGTGCATCCGTGCGTCGCTGCGGTCCGGTCCTAGGTCGACGGGCACGTGCACCTTCCGCCGACCACTGGCGACAACATCGATGTACTGTGGAGACCTCACGCCCCACGTGTTGAGCAATTCGGCGGTACGTCCACCCGGCCTCCCGCATGCCCACTATACGGCCTCGCTCAAAGTCCGTCAACTGCACATACGGTTCACGTCCACGCTGTCGCGGCATGCTACCAGTGTTAAGGACTGCGATGGAGCTCCGTATGCCACGGCAAACTGGCTGACACTGACGGCGGCGGTGCACAAATGCTGCGCAGCTAGCGCCATTCGACGGCCAACACCGCGGTTCCTGGTGTGTCCGCTGTGCCGTGCGTGTGATCATTGCTTGTACAGCCCTCTCGCAGTGTCCGGAGCAAGTATGGTGGGTCTGACACACCGGTGTCAATGTGTTCTTTTTTCCATTTCCAGGAGTGTATATATATATATATATATATATATATATATATATATATATATATATATAACTGTCAGATATAAAGTTGCCATTGACAGTTTATTCAGACACGCCCCTTTATTGTAGGTGTGATAGACAGAGTTACCAGACAAAGAGTTATGTAACCTACCGAGGTAGCACAGTGATAGGACATCGGTCTCGGCATTGAATTCTAGGAACAAAGCTTAGGAAAGAAAAGAATAATTGGAATAAACTGTAAGATAATGATTTAATATCATCACCCATGAACGTTTACAGTCATGTAACGATGGATCTTTTGTTAAACCAACGATAACCTGGGATAGTAATCGCACAAAATACGTTTGCTATTTGCGGCTAATTCTTTCGACAACTTTTTTGGCAGAAACTGGACAATAAACAAAACCTCTAACACCAAAAGAGGATAAAAGTAATAGAGAAATAAAGATTTTAATAAGTAATTTCTTACATAAGAAATTTCAAATCGTTCATTAACGGCAATTTCTGTGAAACATCGTCGTTTGTAGATGCACTAGTAAGTTACTTAGAAAACGATCGCCTCAAGAATTTTGCACTCACTTATTAAGTAAATTGCGGCATAAAAAGAAAAAAAAACAGAAATGCTGTTGTTCATGCGGAAAGCAAGTCCATATGCGGATAGTAGTGTTGATGAAATTCAGCACAGCTTCTAACACTTTTACTGTCAGTACTGCTTCGTTGTCTACAGGTGATTAGCTAGAGAAATACAAAAACTGAACCAAGTAAGACATAGAAGTCTGTCAAAAAGGCAACCGATTGCTGATAACTACTGAAACCACACGTCTGTGTACAGAGCAGGCGCATTGGGGCAATTTGTCTGACGCGCTGCGCGTACTGGATTAACGGTGCTCTCACTGTCCGGATTAGCGCATTGTAATGTAATGCAAGGCTGAAACACAACATTTAGCTCTCCATCAGCCAGATAATCAGCTGCAGGTTGGGGCTCGCCATTTAAAACAATTTTTCAAGCAACTAGCTGAAACGGTCAAACGAAGGTGGAAATGGAACAATTTCATTCGGCTCCGTTTCAGCTGTTACTGCATTACAGAGTGGGGAAAAAAAGAACGCGTTATGTTAATGGTCACTCTTTCCGTTCACAGACGGACTTAGCATATCGATTTCTCATTCACTCCGTGGGCTTTTAAGAGAATGAAATTTTTCGTCAAGGGGCTAGGCAGCAGATATGGAGGACAAGGACTACCAGGTGACCACCAGTTAACGATTTGTGCTGCAGATGTTTCTGGTATGAAATACACTTACAAGGGGAGGCCGCCAATTGTGAAATTCAGATACGATTCATACTGCGCATAATAGAAGCTCGTGGCCAGAGGTGTAATGTGGCAAAGCACCAACATGCACTTCTCAGCCGTTATCGAGAAAATCGAGTTAAAAGAAACCGTTGCGGTGAAATACTCTCTACGATTATTAATTTTTTATAGCGTCGTGGCGCAGCGGTAAGCGCTCGGGTTCATAATCTAAAGGTCGCCGGATATATATATATATATATAACTCCCGGCAATCAGTTGCAACAATTATGCATATAATAAGTTGTTGAAAGTCGTTTGTCGTAGAAAAATAAAACTTGAAATAAAACACAATATCACAAATAGTATTCAAGTGGATACAATTTATTGAAAAGTTCGACATACACTCGCACATAATCAACAATTAGTGACCAGAAGTAGCTGGAGTATCGCACGAACCAGAGAGATAGGTATCATAGAAACATGGAAAGCAGAAAGCAGCACGACATCGAGCACATCTGATAAACGATGCGTTTTTACAAGAACAATTGTGTTTTAAACTATCTGTTGGGAAACACACCTGAATGACATTCTGAAAAAATTATTCTATCGTTCGTCAGGTTTGATGCATACCACGCGTATCGTATCATATCGGCAAAAATCGGAGAAGACAATTGATGGTGGACGATGGATTGGATATTACAAAAAACAAAATAAAAAAATTTTGCATGGCGCGAGATTCGATCCGGTGACCTTCGGATTACGAACCTGAGCGCTTAACCCTGCGCCACGACGCTGCAGATAATTATTAATCGTAGAGAGTATTTCACCGCAACGGTTGCTTTTAACTGTCGATTTTCTCGACAACGGCTGAGAAGTGCATCTTGGTGCTTTGCTACATTACACCTCTGGCCATGAGCTTTTATTATGCACAGTATGAATCGAATCTGAATTTCACAATTGGCGGCCTCCCCTTGTTAGATAACCAGCAGAGCGTATTGGCAAGACGCCGCTTAAGTTGCGGCTCTCTGGAAGACATGTTTTCTGAACTAAAGATGCAGGGTAGAGAAAGAAAAGGAAAGGGAACGACATATTGACCTAGGTGCATTTAGGCTTTATGCGGAAGCAGCGGCGTCGAGTGAAAATTGTGCCGGACCGGGACTCGAACGTGGGATCTCCTGCTTGCTAGGCACTTTCATTAACCATTGATGATAACTGCAAGAACTACCTCGGCACCCCACCCGGCCGGCCCACACTCTTACCGAGCTCGCCTATCTGCAGTTCCCATCCACGTCTTCCATGCTCACTACTTTGAGATTACCGCAGGAGGTGCAACGTAATTGTACATCCACATTGGAGGTGTTAGATTCATTGCCCACCGAGATGAATCAGCTGTCCGAAAGAACAGACACCATGCATTCACACACCGATTCATCTCAAAGGAAATGACTCCAACACCTTCAGTGTGGATGCACAATTGTGTTCCACCTTCTGCTGGAATCTCAAAGTAGACAGCATGGAAGAAATTGATGGGGACTCCGGATAGGTGATGCTCTGTGGGAGTGCGGGTCGACTGGAGGGTGTGCCGAGACAGACCGTAAAACTGAAATAAACACTGTGTCCGGATCACGCAGAGGTTAACGCGACTGCCTAGTAAGCAGGTTCGAGTTGTGATCAGACTCGTATTTTCACTCGTCACCGCTGATCCTCATAAAGTCGCGATGCAACTGGCATCAATAATTCCTTCCCTTTCCTTTTTTTCTTGCTCCCATGTCCACCTTCAATTTACGTAATACGTATCACAGCTGCGGATTCCGCGTGGTGTCTGTTCTTTTGGACATGTCAAAAAGAACAGACACCATGCATTCATATAGGGAAGACGCAACTGAGCGGCCACGGTTGTGTGGGGTTGCTACTGAATTAACATCATAGGGACGTTTACTGAAACTACGCTCTACAACTACTCACTTGCAAAAGTGTGCCTTTTGATAGCAGGCAATTGTGATGTCAGGCGTGAGTTTGACCATAACTGTAACATACACTATGTGATAAAAAGTTTCCGGACTCCTGACTGAAAATGACTGACAAGTTCGTGGCACCCTCCATCGTTAATGCTGGAATTCAATATCGTGTTGGCCCACCCTTAGCCTTGAGACAGCTTCCACTCTCGCAGGTATACGTTCAATCATGTTCTAGAAGGTTTGTTGGGGAATGGCAGCCCATTTTCACGGAGTGCTGCACTGAGGAGAGGTATCGATTTCTGTCGGTGAGGCCTGGCACGAAGTCGGCGTTACAAAACATCTCAAAGGTGTTCTATAGCATTCACATCAGGACTTTGTGCAGGCCAGTCCATTGCAGGGATGTTATTGTCGTGTAACCACTCCGCCACAGGCCGTGAACTGTAAACAGGTGCTCGATCGTGATGAAACACGCAATCGCCATCCCCGAATTTATCTTCAACAGTGGGAAGCAAGAAGGTGCCTAAAACATCAATGAAGAGGCTGCAGTGATAGCGCCACGAAAAACAACGGATGCAAGCCCCCTCCATGAAAACCACGACCACACCATAACACCACCGTCTCCGAATATTACTGTTGGCACTACACACGCTGGCAGACGACGTTCACTGGGCATTCGCCATACCCTCACACTGACATCGGATCGCCAAATTGTGTACCATGATTCGTCACTCCACACAACGTTTTTGCACTATTCAATTGCCCAATGTTTACGCTCCTTACACTAAGCGAGGCGTCGTTTGGCATTTCCCAGCGTGATGTGTGGCTTATGAGAAGCCGCTCGACCATGAAATCCAAGTTTTCTCACTTCCAGCCTCACTGTCATAATACCTGCAGCGGATCCTGATGCAGTTTTGAATTCCTGTGTGATGGTCGCGATCCTCTTCAACTGTCGGTTGTCTCTTTCAGTAAAAAAAAAAAAAAAAAAAATGTTCAAATGTGTGTGAAATGTTGTGGGACTTAATTGCTAAGGTCATCAGTCCCTACGCTTACACACTACTTAACCTAAATTATCCTAATGACAAACACACACACCCATGCCCGAGGGAGGACTCGATCCTCCGCCGGAACCAGCCGCACAGTCCATGACTGCAGCGCCGAGACCGCTCGGCTAATCCCGCGCGGCCTCTGTCAGTCAACAGACGAGGACGGCCTGTACGCTTTTGTTCTGTACGTGTCCCTTCACGTTTGCACTTCACTATCACATCGGAAACAGTGAACCTAGAGAGGTATAGGAGTGTGGAAATCTCGCGTACAGACATACGACACAAGTGACACCCAATCACCTGACCACGTTTGAAGTTCGAGAGTTCCGCGGAACGCCCCATTCTGCTCTCTCACGATGTCTAGTGACTACTGAGATCGCTGATATGGAGTACCTGGCAGAAGGTGGCAACACAATGCACCTAATACGAAAAACGTGTCTTTGAGGGTTTCCGGATACTTTTGATCACATAGTGTAGATGGATTAACTATGAACTAGTTCTATGGTCTAGCGAAATGTATTAATAAGATGAAGAGTTGATGTAGCAAGCTGCCTGTAGCCACAAAGGGGGTGCCAATTCGAGTGTTCGCTCTCAGTGTTACTTTGATTAGTTCTCAGGGCATGCCCAGTACGACCACATTCTGTTGCTGCAGGTATCCCTATAGCTATTTCCTATCCTATCGGCATTTTGAAGCTGTTGCCTCTCACTACATACTAGTAATGTGGCCCCTCTTCAGCGTATGAGGAAGACATGCAATTAAACAAACAGCAAAATCTCATTTCTCATTTGATTAACCATACCTTCGTAGGTCATTGAACCAGCACTCAATAAACAGCGCTATTGGTCGCCGAATTATGAGGCTTGGCAGCCATTAAACGAAGGAAAGCATTGCTGCCTACTATCGGAAAATTATAAGGAAAAGTTCGCCTAAAAACCATAAACCAAAACGCTGGAATAGGTTTTTGTAAACTTTTAGTGAGAATTATGAAGATTTCGTTACCTACATTGAAAGCTGATCCGTGACACGTGTAGTGGATTTGGAGCGGCTGCTTCGCACATCTACCGCACCGCGGTGTTGTACACGTAACTGCGGCAACGTCTCAATAGTGCCTCAGCTCTGTACGGGACTATTGTCGTCAGCTTCGATACCGCCGGCGGTTGAAAGATAGCAACAGCGCTGCTGGCTGAAAGCGCTTTTCATTCACCGTGCGAAGTGCAGCTTTCAATTAAATTTACCTCTTACTTCAACACCAATAACAGGAGAAGATGATTTTTCTAACTGCACCGAAAAGTGTCTAGGTAAAAGTAAAAATATAAGTAAACTACGTTTCATGAATATAACATACACGGTACTGGTGTAATATTCTACACTGTTTGTTGTTTGTTACACGAACCGGCTTTCGGCTGTTCCGCCATCATCTTATAGATGACAGGAAGGGGAATAACCTCGCAGTGACGGGCAGACATGTTGCCTAAACTACACGACGAAATCCAACGATCTCTATAATGTTTACATTTGCTCCAGACTTCCTGGGTATATGAAACCAAAGGCAGCCGGACAGTATGCAAAACGTTTGGCTCACTCCTGGCAGGCTAAACTGGCGCTCGAACCCGATATATCTACTTCTCGCTATCATTCACTTTAACTATTGAGCTGCCGGCCGGTGTGGCCGTGCGGTTAAAGGCGCTTCAGTCTGGAACCGCGTGACCGCTACGGTCGCAGGTTCGAATCCTGCCTCGGGCACGGACGTGTGTGATGTCCTTAGGTTAGTTAGGTTTAATTAGTTCTACGTTCTAGGCGACTGATGACCTCAGAAGTTAAGAAGTTAAGTCGCATAGTGCTCAGAGCCATTTGAACCATTTTTGAACTATTGAGCTATTTGAGGCTGCTTCACGATCAGACGCTGACTTTCGCTTTTACTGATGTTTCCACCTCAGAGTTCCGAACTCTACTACCAGAGGTTCTCCCATGGGGTATGTGTGAGTAGCACCACTGAGGTAACGAAGCCGAGCACGCAAGGGCACCACAGAGGGGGGATGGAGGGGGGGTGTCCCTACAGAACAAGTCTAGGAAGTCGTCGCCTATAATCGTTTTCTTCGTGCTTCCATATACGGGTAACTAAAAGTTGTGTAGACGAGTGGATACGACTAGATGCTAATTTATGTATAAAACCACACCCCGTGACGTGCACACCACACATACGCCCGCCACGTGATCAACCCTCGTTCAGAGCATAGTGTAGGCTGTATTAGTGCGAGTGGAGCAGTGCAGAGGGGACGATGGTGCTCACAGTGGACCAGTTGGTGTTCGTTGTGAAAAGTTACGTGACCACACAGATGTGGAAACGGAGTGGTCAGTTGTCTGCTGAGAAGTTTAATGCAACGCTTAGTCCAAAAATAGCGTCATGTAGGATCTGTTTTGAACAAGTCAAAAAGCATTCCGAAAAAAGCCCGAACGCCAGAAAATGTGGCTGCAGTAAACCAGAAAAAGCTTCAGAGTCCTACCAAATCAAACCGTCGCCTAGTGCAAGAGACCAGCACATCACGTCAATCATGCGGACGAATACTCCACCTGGCCCTGCACATGCATCCCTACCTAGTGTCTGTTGTTCATGCATTAAAACTAGCAGACGCTCCTCAGCGTCTCCAGTTTTGTGAGTGTCTGTTCACTGAGACAACGCTGAATGGCTTGGACATCGATCTATTCTTTATGGCTGATGAAGACTACTACCACCTGTGTGGTTAAGTCAGCTCACAGAATCATAGATTCTGGGCAGCGGAGACTCCGCATAACTTCCACAAAACACCATTGCTTGATCAGAAAGTTGCGATTTGGTGTGAAATATCTGCACGGTGCATTATTGATCCCATCTTCTTTCATCAGACGGTGGCTTTAGTGCGTTACATTGCCAACATTTTGAAACTGTTTATGGAGGAGCCGAAGACTTATAGTTACTTCCAACAACAACAGGCGGGAGCAACTGCCCATATAGCCTGCAGCACCTCGGAGCACATTTCCACAGTCTTCACTTCAGTCAGAGCTGTTAGCAGAAGGCAGTCTGGTCGCGGACCTAGCTGGCCACCCAGGTCGCCTGATCTGCCAGTGTGCGATTACTTTGTGAAAGGAGCCCTCAAGTCTAGCGTGTATCGCAACAACCCTCATACTCTTCAAGAACTGCAGCAGAACGTTTCTGATAAGACTGCAGCAATTCCAACAGGCCAGCTTCGATCTGTCCTCAGCAACTTACTGACCAGTGACAAAAAGTGCCAAGAGGTGAATGGTGGTCACTTTCAACATCTGCTATAGTCAGGTTAGTTTTGTGTTTCCTTTCCTCTGCTGTGTTTCTTTATACCCTCTAATTATGTTCTCCGGGCCACTTTTATTTGCGCACTCTGTGTTTTACGATGCAGTGTCACTCTCACTTGTTAGATGCCCGTTAATGTCTTTTCCTGTCACAAAGCATCGCTCGAAGAATCGTATTGTGTCATTTTACATCAGATCGTTTGAACATGTGTTCCAGCCACCTCAATTTGAGTTTCACAATAGTCACTATGATTTTTTCGAAAGTTGTTTTGCCCTCTTACTCCTGTGTCCAGCTGCCTGACCCTATTCGTTATTCTTTCTCGTTTGATAAACTCAATTTTCAAACGTTTGCGCGTTTAAGTTCCTCGCCTCGCTGCCCTGGGACAGAGCTGTCGGTATGCATTTTCCATGTCTGGCAGTGTGGGATTTTATTTTCCGAATATGGAGATCAGTTTCCGAAGTTAACTCCTATTTTCCGGTTGAAGTACACCAATTTATCGGCTGGTTCCATAATGCTACTGTTTATCGTATTCTCCATGTTGTTCGTCGTGCAGAATATTCAGTAGGTGTAAACCAAGCAGCAAATGTGAAATAACGGTGTAAAACGTAACTGAAGTTCCAGAATGCAAACAAATTTTATTAATTTTGAGCAGATTCAGTTACACTTCAAAAATGCATATGCGTATTTCCTTATCAAGAATCGGAGAGATTCCTTCTGTGTGTTGACCACGACCACGTCTCAGAATTTGTATGCTGAGTGATGTGGCACACTTGTTAAGCACTGAACTTATATTCTACAGCTACGGGTTCAAGTCACCGTGCTATCACAGGGACGCAGGTAGTCCTAGGTTCCCATAAATGTCACGAGTGTGAGTTTGAAAGAAAAACACCACCAGTTTTCTTCGCTATTCGTATCCAGTCTGAGGTTCTGTTCCGTCTCTGATGACCTAGTCTCGATGGAATATTACTCCAAGACAAGCGTTAAATGTCCAGCACAAAAGACAACGGCTGCCTGAACTTTTTGAAACGAACTGCAGTTATGGCGAACCTGAGAAAAGGTGATTGATATTCAGCAACACGTGCACTGAAACATCTCACCTGCAACGAACTGCTAGCTAATAGATGTGAGATTTCAGTTAAAAAATACATTTAATTTTGTACCGTGGAAGGTACATTAATACCGTATCATATAACGAAGGAAAAAAGAATTTCTTCCAACCTGTATTAAGCTTTCGGTACAAATAACTTGCGAAAACTTCAAGCGCTCTTTTCTTCTGTTGCAACTTCTTCCATTTATCACGTTTAATTAAGATCAAAATATATGAGGGGAACAAGTCTTTTATGCTAGACTTGAATAGGATGAAATAACTACTTTAGAACAGGGTATGAAACGAACTGTAGCTTTAAAATACGTGGAGACAAGGCTTAACAATTTTGAAGTTTTTAGTTTCTCATTTGATTCAAGCAGTGTTTCTATTTTCGCACTTAATCATTACTGCACACGGCTACGGTAAAAAATAAAGGCGCCCACGCGCAAAAATATTATAGGACTTAGATTTTCTGGTCGGTTTACGTTATCCGAACACACATACTCTTCAGAGTGGGCACCATAGCGAAAAATTTATTCATTATCTATTTCGAATGGATCAAAATGAAAATAATTAAAAGCTATCTTTAGTTAGATTTCTTCCTTGTTACGCAATTAGTTTGGGCTTTTTGAGCCATCACGCAGTGTTAAATTGGGATGAGGAGCAATACGTATGAAAATGACACTACATTCACACGACGTGCTTGAGTTCGTTTTGGTGCACAAACTGTACTTTTCTTGGTGATTTGTAGATAGTCGGTGCTCTTAAATCGGATTAAATGTGATGCGAACTGTCACTGTTGCTGCGTTCATCTTAGTTTCTCAGCACAAACCTCGTTCCGTCATTTCAATCGCAACGCTACAAGCTATGGTGAGACACCCACAGATTTTCTTGCCTATAACTAATGTAGGCTACCAGGAGCCCACTCACCGCATCGTCAGCTTGCGGTACGTAACTTCACTTACGTATTCTTAATCTCTTGTCGTTAACGATATTAGTTTTGTATTTTAATGTATTATAATTATTATTCACACTCAGCTTCGCTTTTTATTTCAGTTGAAAACTGAACTAGTTGACGATTCATGACGAATGACATCGAAACGTAACTGACTTCTATAAGTTATTTGAAAATAGAAGCCTAAGAGATTATTAGCAATGGGAGTATTGCTGTTACACTTGTTTCACGTCCAGTTGTTAAATAGCTCTTCAGAGGGTTGAGTGTGAAGATGTTGCGGTACATAAGAGAGGAAATCAGTTGACGCATGAATAACAAAGTTAAGTACTTTTTCTTATTAAACGATCACGGACGAGAGAGAGAGAGAGAGAGAGAGAGAGAGAGAGAGAGAGAGACAGCAGTAAACAGCTTAAGTAACCATCGGGAATATCACTGTCGTAATTTCCTTCCGGGTATTTAAGTTTGTCCTCCATAGGTTGGCTTATTGAGAAATGCGGGCGTGTTACCTTAAAACCACCCCTATAAGTTTTTATATTCGATCTGTACCTAATCCCAAATTGTTTTACGATGGAAGCGTGTGACCTCGAACGTTCAAAACAGCACGTAAATGTACTTGGAATATAAATCGCTCTCCCCAAATACAATGGTATGAGCCATTCGCATGCAAAACGCAGCTGTTGTCTGATAGCGCCATTCGATGGTGGCTTATTGCGCCTGAACTAACATGTACTTACTTTAGCTGCGTGAACTTTGTAGCTGTCGTAGGTGGCCGTCTTTCGGAGTGTTCTGTTGTGGGCTAGAATGTAAAGAGTGTATCTTAATATTATGAGGCGAATTAATCTCAAAGTGTTGTAAAAACTTTAGAGGAGAAGTTACCAATATATTGAGACATCCTGAAGAGCGTTTATGGAGACTGCAATCGCAGCTTCAGATTCTATAGCCAACTACTAGGGTGCTATACGTGCATTCGAAATAATTATTACCAGCAAAGGAAAGTACACCATTAAGAAGACATTAAAAAAATGTTTTTTTGTCCTATTGTATCGAACATTTGTTTCTTCTCGTTACCAAAGTTCGGCTCTTAGACAATGAACAGGTGATCATTCTAATGTTTATCGTCGTAAGACGCTCAGTTTTGCGTGTAAATGGCACATACCAATGTTTCTAGGATGGGCGATTTACATTCTAAGCACATTTTAGCGTTTTTCTGGGCGTCCCGTCCAATATCCTGCACTTCTCTTCTTAGCCCTATCACCGTCACACCTCTAACCCGCCGTTAAACAGCAACTACGAAACCAACATCAGTTGCACGATGACAAACAAATAGGACGGTAAAGTAGGTAAAGAGAATGAGGGGACAGAGGAAGAGCATTTGGCAACGCTGTGTACAGCCTAACCTTTACGTAAGTTGCCACTGCCTGATAGATAATACTACACTCGGATGATTGCCAGTAACCATTATTCTTCTTTAGTCATTAGTATGCGCCTACTACATTGGCTTTGGACCTTGGAAACTTGTAGATTTATGCAAAAAGGAAGACAAGCGAACTTGTGGCAGTAGAGTGGCGTGATAAAGCTCCTATGATTTGACCACTCTTGAACTTCTATGACTATGGAAGGTAGCACAATATGGTTTCGTTGCGAGCAGAGATATACACTGGTCAGCCAGAACATGGTTACCACGTACCTAATAACCAGTATGTCCACCTTTTTCACGGATGATAGTGGTCGACGCGCCTTGAAATGGAAGAAAAGAGCCCTTCATAGGTTGTTGGAGGGAGTTGGAACCACATCCGCACGCACAAGGCACCAAACCCCCGTAAATTCCGGGGAGAAGGACGGCGAGCTCTGACGCCACGTTCGATGAAATCTCAGGTGTATTAGATCGAGTTCAGATCTGGCGAGGTGAAGGGCCACACATCAATTGGAACTGGTCACCATGTTCTCGAACCACTCCATCACACTCCTGGCCTTGTGACACTATGGTGCATTACATTATTGAAAAATACAACTGTCATTGGCCAACATGATCGTCATGAAGGGGTGTACGTGGTCTTCAACCATGTACGACGCTTCTTGGCTGTCACAGTGTATGTGAAACGCCTTCAAGATGAACTATTCCATTCCAGAAGTCAGCTAAGTCAACATGCATTGCATTTACGTATGTATGAGAGAGAGAGAGAGGGAGAGAGAGAGAGGGGGGGAGACGAGGGGAGAGAGAGAAAGGGGGGAGAGGGGGGGAGAGAGAAAGGGGGGAGAGTGGAGGGAGGGAGGGAGGGAGGGAGACTTAATATTTAATTTCGACTGACGCAAGGCAAATAGGGAGGGCGATTCGTCGGTGAAACTTGCCATATTAGTCATAGTGAAGAAGACTAGGCTTCTGAAAAAGATCGTAGCAGAGTAAAGTAAAATTCAGACGTACATGCTAAAGATGTTGCATCCGTACTGCAAGCGCGTAGATGAAAAGTCACTAAACGAGGCGTCAGCTTAAAGGATTTTGAGAACAGCATGACTGCAAGAATTTTCATAATGAATCACTAAGTTTCCTTTTTTTAAATTTACATTAACACCAACGTCATTTAAATTGGGTCAAAATTTAAAAAGCAACATGAATTGGGAGTATTGGTATCAATTAACTACTGAAGATACAATTTCTGCTATAAATGCAATATCGCGGCTTAGAATTACAGCAATGGTGCTGGGGGGCGCGATTCCTGGAAAGACAGATATCACAACGGTTTATCAACGCGTTTGAAGTTAGGAATAACTGCATTCGTATCTACTGTCTCCCGTTTTAGAGGTTTTACAAATCACTACAAGTGGCTGCTGAGACGCTTCACTAAGCTGTACTAAGACTGATTTATTCCTAATCTTTCCTGTAACACGGAAATATAACGCGATGTGGCGCATTTGTCCCGGACACTAAACTCGTAGTCCACACAATATAAGCTATAGTATGTAGCAGTACTAAGACTGTTTCTCCAAAGATATGCGCATTCTGCAACTATATATCCATACAAAAACACGAGCGTACTGAAAGTCATAAAGCAATCATGAACAAATAAATATCACATTAATTTATACTCAAAGATACAATAACGTAGAGGTCAAAAACGATATACTAGTGAGTACTGGCACAGATTATTATGTTATAAGCTTGTAATGGAGTTAAGTGGATGCTCAATCAAATTCTAAGGCCTTACTATTGACATTAGCAAGAAAAAGCACTCATTTAAGACATACAGCAAATAACTTCTACAGGCACAGTAATACCTACCAATTTCCACCAACTTATAACATAAAAACACGTAGAGAAAAAACGATTAACACTTTTAAGTGGATACATGTCAAGGTACCAACGTTCATAACATCTGCACTTGATACCCCTAACACCTTATATATTGACTCTGTCAGTGAGATGGAGATCTCGAGTATGAAGGTTTCTCTACAGAGAGAGACTGGGTGAAAGGATTAAGAATGTTCTGAGTTAAAAGAGTGCGAATATGTTCGCATGCCAAAAGTTTCGGTAAAGAAGACGGATGAGGACTGAGGAAATTCGCTCCCCACTTTTTTTCTGTCAGACTCTTTTAAAGAGGAACATATTAGACTTTTTGTTGTACTCTGAGAGGAGCATTTTTCCGCTGTATATGTTTGTTCATAACTGTTATGTGAATTTCATTGTACTGGGGTTTTTGTAATTACGAAGGGTCACACGGTTTTGGAAAAACAATCTTTGTGCGGCTGTAAACTCTCACGCTCTCATTGACGTTTTGTTCAAATGGCTCTGAGCACTATGGGAGTTAACATCTGAGGTCAACAGTGCCCTAGACTTAGAACTACTTAAACCTAACTAACCTGACATCACACACAACCATGCCCGAGGCAGGACTCGAACCTGCGACCGTAGCAGCAGCGCGGTTCCGAACTGAATCGACTAGAACCGTTCGGCCACAGCGGCCGGCTTGACGTTTTGTGGACTATCTATTGAGTCGTGACTTATCCGAGGATGACCTAGAAAGTCAAAATCCAGTTCACAACGAACTATAAAAGCAATTAATGGAAAGGTCGCTCCAGTTACTCTGTAGAATTTTATTTAGTCCACTACCGGTTTTGTTTTTGTATTAAGCCGTTCTCAAGTTTTCCTGAAACTGCAATAAATATGATAGATACATGTATATAATTGAAGACGAAAAAACAAGACTTACTCATGTATACGTACAGATAAATTATAAAACTTACAGCACATAAGTATTGTCCAAAGTATATACCTCCAAGCCTAGAAGATTTAAATATTTCTTGTATAGTGACGTGAGAATGTGGTTGTCTCTAGACTGTATAATTCATTACATTATAGTTACTTTTTGTGTGTATGATTTATGTTTTGAGATATTCGAAAATTCCAATTTGCATGTTTCATAACTAAAATTCTAAATACAATTTTTAAATAAAAATGTAACATATCTGCAACGTAAGGGGCATCCAAGTCAAGTGTAGAATTATTTTTTAGTGTGCAAAAGTTGAACTGCACGGAGCTCCAGAAGTTGTTAGAATATTTTGCATGCTTGAAAATGTTGGAAATTTGTGGTAAGGTCTTATTGGACCAAATTGCTGATGTCATCGGTCCCTAAGCCTACACACTACTTAATCTAACTCAAATTAACGTACGCTAAGGAAAACACACACACCCATGCCCGACGGAGGAGTCGAACCTCTGACGTGGGGAGCCGCATGGACCGTGACAAGGCGCCTAAGACCACGCGGCTTTGCATGCTACGTAAACTGCTTACAGAGTACGTTTACGATAGTGTAGGAAACATATATGTACGGTTACGAATTTGCGGAGTAATTTTAAAGAATTTACGAATAATGGGGAGGCAGATGACTGATACTTTTAAGTGTGCCTTGCTCATTGGACGTATTTTCTTTTGCCATTTTTAGGTGGGTGTACATTTTTGTTTCCCCAGAACTGTCCGCAAAGTATCCTTTATTCATTGTATGGAAGACTCTGAGGCTATTTTCGATATTGTCATAGTGTGATTCACTTGTATGAGGTGTAGCTTCAAAGATGGATTTATTTCTTAGGTTTTTTTCTTTTTAGTTCCGTGTGTTCTTTGTAATGCGTTTTAAAATGCCTTCCTGTTTGTCCAGTTTACCTAGCTTTACAGTCAGAACAGTAAATTTTGTGTATGACACTGTTCTGGTACGGGTCTAGCATTATGTTAATTACGTGTATAAAATGACGCAATACTGATCGTTGGGATTTATATGCATTGAGTAGGTCTACTTTATGTCTTTTAAGTAGGTATGTGACTCCGTGTGAGACTTTACCATAGAAAGTAAGCGATAAAAATTGTTTTTACGTAGGAACATGAATCGTCTTACTTGTAAAAATTGCAAATTGGAGTTTTCGAATATGTCAAAACATGAATGTTCATAGACCGCTAAGAATAACTATCATGTAACGAGTTATGCAGTCTTGCGACGAACTTATTCTCACGATTAGACAAGCCAGATTTTAAATCTACCAGACTTGTTCTTACATATTTTGGACATCACTTCTCTACTGTAAGTTTTATGATTTATCTGTACACATACATATGCAAGCCTTGTCGTTTTTCTCGTGTATTATATATATGGTAGTTTCAGAGCCACCTAAGAATGGTTTAATATCAAATCCGAAACAGGTAGTGAACTAACTAAAGTTCTACAGAGGAACTGGAGCGGATGTTTCGTTAATTCAACAAACAGTTACGGGGCTTATGGACAAACTAATATAATATAAATATTAAAATGCAATTTCAATGCAGTGTATATACGTTTTTAGCATGTGAATGTTTCTCCAAGTACCGACGGAATATTTCATAAATATTTGAATGAATGTTTGAAGTACAGCTGTTTCGTCTTAGGCGTGTCTTTGAGGAATTCGTCCATAATGTCGCGCGCAGCACTGTCGTTGTTTCCTTAGTTTTGTCGGCCCCTTTCGCACCCGCAGTCTGGTTCAGAGACAGAACGCTTGCACTCTTATGCCCTGTTGATCGAAGGCCGCAGCATACATGCACCGTGGCATTACTGTTCGATGAATATATGACGTTAGCGCTGTGTGTGAAGCCATGTGACCTATTTTAGAGAAGCGCACTCTTGTAATATCTGGGGGACAGAAAGTGGCTGATTATAGTAGCAATTTATACTACTCACGTGGTACTCCCAGGCCAACGGTAGCACGAACTCTGACATGTGTTCATAATATAATCAGACATATCTAAAAATGTGAAGTTAGCTACGTCGGGACTGAATTATAGACAGTACGATTTTGGTAATCAAAATGGAATATCGCAATATATGGGGCTTAAAGTACAGTACAATGATGGCCAATAGTCTGCCACTAACATGACCACTAGTGACTATGTGTTTAGAAGTAGACAAAGTGTAACTAAGTGTTTTGTGTGAAGCGAGTGTGCTTATAACGTGTGGAACATTATTTGACATTCACTCCATCCGTACAGTGTAGTGAAATTGCGAGTGCGCACAGAAGCAACATTGCGTGTGGCTGAACTGTAAATCAACGCAATAGTAAGCGACTTTAACGACCTGTGTTCGAGTGACGTTCTCATCCTCTTGAAATTTTATAGGCTCAAGTATTTTATTTGTAATGCGATCCGCGTTAGGTTTAAGCACACGCTTACTACCAAACACTGTTTTCTATCTTACTAACAGGTGTAGGAAACTACTAACAGACGCTAACAAACCGAACCGTGTAGCTTAAGTGGTTTTAGGACTGGACTCTCAGTCGGGAGGAGCACCATCAAATCCCGGTACAGCCATCGTGATTTATGTTTTCCGGGCAGAATACTGCGTGCCACTGTTCGTTTCATATGCGCATAATTCTACATGTAAAGGCAGTGCGGCTATGTGGTGACATCGAATGCTGCAAGGAACCAAGACACAGCGCATACTGAACGAACACTCTGTATAGCATTCTACATTGGGTTGACAAAAGTTATGGGATACCTCCTAATATATTGTCGGACGTCCTTTTGACGGAGTAGTGCAGCAACTCGACGTGAAACGGACACAGCAAATCGTTGGAAACCCCAAGCAGAAATATTGAGCCATGCTGCCTCTACAGCTGTCCGTAGTTACGAAAATGTTGCGCTGGTACAGTACTGTGTGCACGAACTGACCTATCGACTACGTCCCTTAAATGTTCGACGGAATTCATATCGGTCGATCTTGGTGGCCAAATCATTCACTCGAATTGTCCGGAATCATCTTCAAAGCCAATTGCGAACAACTGTGGCCTGCTAACGTGACATCGTTGTTTGGGAACATCAATGGCTGGAAATGGTTTCCAAGCAGCTAAACATAACCATTTCCACATCATGAGCGATTCATTTGGGCTAGACGACCCAGTCCATTCCATGTAAACACAGCCCACACGATTGTGGAGCCACCACCAGCCACCACAGTGCCTTGTCGACAACGGGAAGCATTTTCTCGACAAAACTGACCGTCTCACCTCTAATTGCTCTCTTAGAATCAGAGGATAATTTGGAACGTACATTTTGAATGCATGAGCAGAGATGAGGGACTTTGACTAGTGCTGACTCATCGATCAAGTAGCACTCTCCTCCAAGCCTATCTTGCCGGTGAAACAGCTCATGGTAGAACGTTTGACTGTGAATTGACAACTTTTGTTGTTTGTACAACTTTTTGCAACATGAATATCTAGTCATTGTTGGTCTGCAATAAACCGTAGATTATGAAAAAGCAATTATTTCTCTAGTTTTGCTGATGACACTGTAATTCTGTAAAAGACGGCAGATGACTCGGAAGAGTAGTGCAGCGGTATAGATAGCATCTTGTAAACGGTTTACTACATGAGCATCAACAAAAGTAGAGCAAGGATAATGGAATGAAATCTAATTATATCAGGTGACGCTCAGGGAACAGATTAGGAAATGAGGCAATAAAAGTGGTAAGTGAGTTTCGCTATTTGGCAGCAAAGCAACTGACGGTAGATGACACAGAGACGATATAAAATGCGGACTAGGAATAGCAAGGAAACTGTTTCTGAAAAAGAGCAATTTGTTAAAATTTAATGCAAAGAGAAGTGTTAAGATAACTTTTCTAAATGTATTTGTGTATGGAATGTATCTTTCTATGGAAGTGAAAACAAAAAGATAGTAGAACATTGAGAATAACAGTTTCTGAAATGTGGCGCTACAGAAGAATGCTGAAAATTAGATGGGTACATCGATTAATTGATGAGTAGGTACTGAATCTAACCGTGTAAAAATAAATTTATGATACGATATTCCTAAAAGAAGGGACCGGTTGATAGGACATATCCTGAGGGATCAAGAAATCATCAGTTTGTTAATGGCGGGAAGTATGTGGAAGACGGGGGATGAGGGGTTAAAAGTATAAGGAGAAAACACGGCTCGAGTAGGCCTATATAATCATGTTGAAATAAATGCTTATTACGGTACTTTTGTACAGGTAAAGAGACTTTGTCAGCATAGATTAGCGTTGAGAGCTGCATCAGACCAGTCTTCAGACTGAAGACCACACCAACAAGAAAAAGGTGAATGTAAATAAGTTATACACAACTGCAACCAGTCACTTTTTTTCCAATAATAATGCTTTATTACATGAACCGGTTTTCGAACCCTTTCGGGTTCATCTTCAGATGATTTCGGGAGGATCCGGGAAGTTACATCATTACTGGTAGTAGCGTAATGCTGGGTGCTGGTTTGCGACAGTAGAGGCGGCTTTTTTCGTATCTGTCTGCACCCAGCATTATGCTACTACCAGTAATGATGTAACTTCCCGGATCCTCCAGAAATCATCTGAAGATGAACCCGAAAGGGTTCGAAAACCGGTTCATGTAATAAAGCATTATTATTGGGAAAAAAGTGACTGGTTGCAGTTATGTATAACTTATTTACATTCAATATACAGTCACGGTTCTAAAATATCAGTAATGGATAAGCATATAAAGGTGAATGTTAATAAAGTCAACAGATACTACTCCGTTAGCTAAGACAGTTTCTGGAAAGATATGCTGAAAACGCGAAATGTCAGTGAAATTAGAGGGCAGTATTTGTGCAGTACGGAATCTACCTTTGTTTTTGAAAACCTGTATTGTTAAAGACAAACGAAAGACTAGTGTTAAGATCTGTTCATGAAACATAATACATAAATTTTTCGGAAGTAAAAAGTCATGGTTACCAAACTCGAAATAATTGACAGGTATATAGTTAAAATGTTTACATCCGTAGACAAATGTAAGGGGATATAAATGAGGGGTAAGACTGACGCTTTTACATGAATGACGCAGGCGCAGATATGAAAGTCAGTCCATGAACATATGGTTCGGACTCTTAATGCTGGTTTTCTCTGTTCTTGGTCACAGATATGTGGAGCGTGGGTGAAATTTCTGTTCATGGATCAATTTTTAAGATTGCACGCGAATTCACCCAGCTAATAGCCGAGTGTGATAAAACTTAAATGTAATAAAAACGGCTGTACCGGTAGTTAGCAGTAAATATTTATTAAAAACTTATTTATTTATAAGACAGAACACAATATACAGGCAGTTATCTGCTAAACAGAAGAAAACTTTCTGATCTTGAGTTACTTTTAAGACACAGGGCATCACGCAGGCAAAAGCCGCCTCAGAACGAAGCCCAGCAAGGCTCGGATGATTTACAGCTTCCGATGGAAGGCCTGGTATATCTTTATGGACGGAAATAACTTGCGCGAGGGAAGCTTTACGAGAACACTGCGAAAGTTTGAGCTATACGCAACCTCATAGGTTTATCACAGCAAACGAAATTTTGCCTCTTGATAGATTTATTCTCAGCTGGAAAACCTGAGTGAAATAGTTCATAATTTTAGAAGAAACTTGAACCCTATCACCTTTAAATGCTTTACGAGTCTGATACAGATTGTCAGGTTTCATTTATCATATGGGAATGGACACGACACCTGTAGGATCACGACGTCTTGCGATTTGTATTCAGCGGAAGGAATACGTGAATCAAATATCTCTGAGTGTGGCCGACTGTCGTCAGCCACACTTTATGAATGACTAATTTATTTCAGTAACTAGTTTCATGCCTAGACCTATAGCCAGACAGCAGCAAGGATACCTCGTAAAAAATTCTCATTTTTGCTGTGTAATACAGACTGTTTCAAAAATATTCATCAAATTTTACGAGATATACCTTCTGCGTGAATGTAGATAGAAACTTTCGTATCGAAACTAAAAGTTTAATTTGGCCCCAGTTGGAGTACAAGTGGTTGCCTGTAAGTATCTCCCTGGAGCAGTTAGATATCTCGCTCGTTCATTACGCAATCTGCGTCGTGTGGAGGTGGCGATAATACGACAACAAAAGACGTTTTGCGTTCTCTGTTTGGACAGGTGCAGATCAATTACAAACGTGCGGCGTAGTTTTCGTCGAACATACGGGACTACACCTCCAACAGCATAAGAGCGTACGGAAACGCGAAGGAGCAACCACAAATAAAGCAAGACCAAGCAGACCTCATTTACTGACCGACAGGGACTACCTAGTAGCCGGTCGCTGTGGTCGAGCGGTTCTAGGCGCTTCAGTCCGCAACCACGCGGCTGCTGCGGTCGCAGGTTCGAATCCTGCCTCGAGTATGGATGTGTATGATGTCCTTAGGTTAGTTACGTTTACGTAGTTCTAAGTATAGGGGTCTGATGACCTCAGATATTAAGTCCCATGGTGCTCAGACCATTTGAACCAATTGTCTGAGTTGCAATGCCAAACTCGTGCTACAGTGTGAATTTTAAAGTTTTACAAAAGTTCCTCTTGCAGATTCTTTGACACTGATTGGTAACATGTTTCCTGTTGATATCATTGCTTTGTTCAGGCACGCACTTTCCTCAACTTATTTTATGTTTAATCAAGAATATTTTGAACAGACTGACGGTGTCGCCATGGGTAGCCCCCTGTGTCCTTTGGTCGCCAACCTTTTTATGGAGGATTTTGAAGAGAGAGCGCTTGAATTAGCTGCCCTGAAGCCAACAGTTTTTTGGCGGTATGTGGATGACGCTTTCATAGTGTGGCCTCATGGAGAAGATAAATTAATGGAGTTTCTACATCACCTCAACTCCATTCATAGCAACATCCTGTTCACCATGTAAATAGAGAAAGATGGTTGTTTGCCTTTCTTGGATGTCCTGGTTCGAAGGAAGAATGATGGTTCTCTAGGGCATTCAGTTTACCGGAAACCCACTCATACTGATTTGTACCTGCAAGCATTGAGTTGCCATCACCCATCGCAAACCATGAGTTTGCTTAAAACACTTGTTCATAGAGCTCATACTGTCTCAGATCTAGATAGCTTATCTCAAGAACTCGCCCATCTAAAGACAGTATTCAGCGAAAATGGGTATTCCATCCGGCAGATTAAAAGGGTACTAACAGTTAAAACTAAGAAGCAGGAAGTGAATAAAGAGGAGAACATGCCGGAACAATGTTTAGCTTTTCCATCCGGCAGATTAAAAGGGCACTAACAGTTAAAACTAAGAAGCAGGAAGTGAATAAAGAGGAGAACATGCCCGAACAATCTTTAGCTTTTCTTCCTTTCGTTGGCAACACTTCGTTTAAAATAGCAAGAATCCTCCGAAAATTTCGGGTAAAAGTGGTTTTCCGCCCACCATCTAAGATTGCGGACCTTTTAGGATCAGTTAAGGACAATCTGTTACTACGAAAGGCCGGAATTTACAAGATACCGTGCCAATGTGGTATGGCTTACATAGGTCAAACCACACGCACCGTGAAAGAACGCTGCACCGAACATCAACGTTACACCCGCCTTTTGCAGCCAAGCAAGTCCGCTATTGCTGAACATTGTATTTCTACTGGACATTCAATGGAGTATGAGAAAACAATGATTTTGTCCACAGCAACGTCTTTCTGGGACTCCATTATTAAAGGATCCGTAGAAATACGACTGGCGGAAAATCTGCTAAACCGTGACAGCGGCTACCAGCTGGACAGTGCATGGAACCCCATCATCTCCACGATTTGCTCAAATCGAAGACGACAGAATGCGTCGACGGCCGTGGCAAACAGCAACGCAGAGGGCGACTGAGTTCCGCTGTTCCACCAGCGACGGCGCTGCCGCCGGGCAGTGTTGGTTCAACTATCAGGTTTTCGACGCATGCGCAGAATAGTTACAGTACGCTATGTATTGCGGAGCGGAGGGCGTTATCGCCAGTCTGCGACGGCTCACCTGAAGATGACTGGCAGAGGCCCAGTTGACCAGTTGAACTATCGTGCGAAGTATTGAACGACGACCGGCTGCAAGCCCGAAATTTGAACAATCGTGCTACAGTGGTTTGAGGCGCATTACACTGAACTCACATTGATGTCTTGGCCAAAAAATGTGCCTGATCTGTAACCATTGGAACCATTTTGACTTCTTAGTACTGCGGAATATGGTTGTTAGAAATCGCATGAACTCAGCGGAAGGAGTAGCTCTTGTTCTATAGTGCTACCAGTAGTCGAGCTAGCATAATGAGTGTGCTTATGGAGGCGTAACTGATGATGATGGTTTGTGGTGTGCTCAAAAGCGTGTCATCAGCGCTCGAATAAATTCCAAATTTTTACACAGTCCAGTCTCGCCATGTTCCTGAATGATGATCAAATGACAAAGACAGCACAAACATTCAGTCCCTGGGCAGAGAAAACCTCCGACCCAGCCGGTAATCGAACCCAGGACACTGTGATCGAGAGGCAGCAACGTTAACCACTAGACCACGAGCTGCGGATATGGAGGAAGAAAACAGTGGGTTACGATGGTCCTGAAGCTCTCCATAAGTCATTCATTTCTCTAGTCAGTAATAAGCGTAGTGGCGTAAAAATCGACGTCACTGGACCGTGGATGACTGGAAAGGAGTGACTGAGTGATGAATCACGCTGTTCCTTATGGCAGTCCGATGGAAGTGTTTGGGTTTGGTGAATGCCTGGTGAACATTACCTGCCGCCATGTGTATTGCCAATAGTGAAGTACAGAGGAGGTGGTGTTACAGTATAGGAGTGTATTTCGTGCTTAGGATGTGGCCCCCATACCGCGATTAAGAAGTGGCTAAATCTGGAAAGATACGAACACATTTTACAGCATTGTGCGCAGTGTTCAGTTGAGGAACAGTTGGGAGATCATGGTTGATTGTATCAAAATTACAAGGCACACTGTCATAAAGCAGCATTTGTGAGGCAATATTTTTCGGACAATAATAATTCTGAAAAGGTCTGCACAGAATACCGACCTCAACCATTGGAAAATCTTTGGGACGAGTTACATCGTCGATTTCGCAGCCGACCCCAGTTTCCAACATTACTAGAATCTCTGGTCTCAACTCTTGTCTAAGAATAGGCTTCCATTCTTCCAGACACTCAGACACCTCACTAAAAGTGTCTCCAGGAGAGTTGAAGCCGCCATTGAACACACTTCTGATCAGATAGCGTATGTAGATGTACAAGGTGCGACAATAAAGTAATGAGACTGATTTTCTTTGCAAGATGTGGCAAACCTGCTGACTTGCGTAGGCACAATATCTTTGACCTTGGTCTATAAGCTGCTTGTAGTCCAAGTGGCACATCGATGCAACTGCTCAGTCGTGAGTTGTGCTATAATAAGTTAACACGCGTTTGTGCCTCTCGTCACGGAAATGGAACCGCATTGCGTAACAGTATGCCATTTCTTTTTGCGTTAAATTGGGTGAAAACGCAATGACAACTTGCGGTAAGCTTCAGAAGGTTTTGGAGAGGAGGTTATGTCAAGAGCTCAAGTTTTTTGTTGGCATAAAATATTAAGTGAAGGCAGAACAAATGTTGAAAAAGAAGACCGCAGTGGACGATCATCAACCTCTTTGATTCCAAGAGAATTGTTCATACAGAATGGGTGCCTCCTGGACAAACAGTTAACCAATATTACTACAAAGAAATTTTAGAAAGACTTCGTAAAAGAGTTCATGATGTCCGTGCCTGCATTGCTGATAATTCTGCATCACGATATTGCGCCACACCATACTGCTCTGTCAGTACAGCAATTTTTAACCTCAAAACAAATTTCAATACTACCACAGCCATCCACCAGATATCGCTCCGTGCTACTTTTTTCTATTTCCAGTAGTCAAAACGGCGGTCAAGGGACACCATTTTCAAACAACACAAGATGTCCAAAAAGCTGTGACGAGGATATTACAGAAGATGAGTCCCAGAAATGTTACCATCAATGGCAGAAGCGCTGGAAAAAGTGTGTGCAATCAGAAGGGAACTATATTGAAGGAGACAACACTAAACTTGACTAAAACGGTAAGCAACTTTTTTTTCACATGAGTCTCATTACTTTATTGTCGCACCTCATACAATCCGGGTTCAATAAGTAATGCAACACACTTTTTGTCGGCCAATTTCGGTTGAAAAATGCAGAATTTTTTGTGGGACATCGTGAAATATTTCCGCTTCAGGCACTATAATTTCTTGAAGTTCTGAGACGTCGCGGCACTAGAAGTAGCTTTCAAAATGGCGTCTGTAACGCAGGTGCGTTACAAAATGTTCCTAAGGGACCAAACTGCTGAGGTCATCGGTCCATAGACATACACACTACTCAAAGTAACTTACTATAAGAGCAACACACACACCCATGTCCGATGGAGGACTCGAACCTCCGGCGGGAGGAGCCGCGCAATCCGTGACATGGGGCCCCTAACCACGCGACCAATACGCGCGGCAGGTGCGTTATAAGGACAGAGCTGTTATTTGAGTTTTGTCTGGCGGAAATTCATAGGTGCTTATGACATATCTACGGAGACCTGACAATGAAGAAAAGCGTGGTGAGTCGTTGGACGAGGCGTTTATTATAATCGCAGCAAGATCTCGTGAACCCGTACGATCTCCCGCGTGCCGGGCAGTCGCACACAGATGTCGCTCCTGCAGTTTTGGATTATGCAGACAGTCTCATTCGAGGTGACAGACGGATCACAGTCAAACAACTCACTGCTTAACTGGAAGCGGTACGTGGATGATGAGGAGGTTATTGATGCTACAACAAGTTGGCTCCGACGTCGACTGGTACAGTGGTACCATGCGGGCTTACATGCCCTCCCCGTAAGGTGGCCGAAGTCCGTCGTATTGAACTGAGATTATATAGGAATATAAGTTTTTGTTACCAAAAGAGAGGGAAATAATATGGTATGTTGGAATCCTGAAAGAAACAAACTTGCTTTCAGTAAAAAAAAGTGTTGTTTTAGATATTGAATGCCGCTCGTAAATGTGTAGAGGTGTCGACTGCAGAGCACAGAAGAGTCTAGGAGAAAAAATCACCCAGTAGTGGTTGTCAAATGGCTGGTGGTGATGAACTACGTCAAGAGTCTCTAGAGGAACGCAAGGTTCCAAATGATTGGAAAAGAGCACGGGTAGTTCCAGTTTTCAAGAAGGACCGTCGAGCAGATGCGCAAAACTATAGGCCTATATCTCTGACATCGATCTGTTGTAGAATTTTAGAACATGTTTCTTGCTCGCGTATCATGTCATTTCTGGAAACCCAGAATCTACTCTGTAGGAATCAACATGGATTTCGGAAACAGTGATCGTGTGAGATCCAACTCGCTTTATTTATTCATGAGACCCAGAAAATATTAGATACAGGCTCCCAGGTAGATGCTATTTTTCTTGACTTCCGGAAGGCGTTCGATACAGTTACGCACTGTCGCCTGGTAAGCAAAGTAAGAGCCTACGGAATATCAGACCAGCTGTGAGGACGGATTGAAGAGTTTTAAGCAAAAAGAACACAGGATGTTGTTCTCAATGGAGAAACGTCTACAGACGTTAAAGTAACCTCTGGCGTGCCACAGGGGAGTGTTATGGGACTATTGCTTTTCACAATATATATAAATGACCTAGTACATAGTGTCGGAAGTTCCATGCCGCTTTTCGCGGATGATGCTGTAGTACACAGAGAAGTTGCAGCATTAGAAAACTGCAGCGAAATGCAGGAAGATCTGCAGCCGATAGGCACTTGGTGCAGGGAGTGGCAACTGACCCTTAACATAGATAAATGTAATGTATTGCGAATACATAGAAAGAAGGACCCTTTATTGTATGATTATATGATAGCGGAACAAACACTGGTAGTAGTTACTTCTGTAAAATATCTGGGAGTATGCGTACGGAACGATTTGAAGTGGAATGATCATATAAAATTAATTGTTGGTAAGGCGAGTGGTGCCAGGTTGAGATTCATTGGGAGAGTCCTTAGAAAATGTAGTCCGTCAAGAAAGGAGGTGGCTTACAAAGCACTCGTTCGACCTATACTTGAGTATTGCTCATCAGTGTGGGATCTGTACCAGGTCGGGTTGACGGAGGAGATAGAGAAGATCCAAAGAAGAGCGGCTCGTTTCGTCACAGGGTTATTTGGTAAGCGTGATAGCGTTACGGAGATGTTTAGCAAACTCAAGTGGCAGACTCTGCAAGAGAGGCCCTATGGATTGCGGTGTAGCTTGCTCGCCAGGTTTCGAGAGGGTGCGATTCTGGATGAGGTATCGAATATATCGCTTCCCCCTACTTATACCTCCCGAGGAGATCACGAATGTAAAATTAGAGAGATTCGAGCACGCATAGAGGCTTTCCGGCAGTCGTTCTTCCCGCGAACCATACGCGGCTGGAACAGGAAAGGGAGGTAATGACAGTGGCACGTAAAGTGCCCTCCGCCACACACCGTTGGATGACTTGCGGAGTATAAATGTAGATGTAGATGTAGAAGAGAAGTATCTCGGCAAGTGTGTCATGAAGATCGCGCAGATGTAGTGCAAATTAGATCAGAGGTAGACGCTTCCGGCAAGACTCACGACAGCGGCCGAGCAATGAGAAGAGAAGCGGGCGAGGTGTTTGTCGCCGCGTGGCGAGCGTGGGGTAGGTCGCGCCGTCGCGCCGTGCCCTTTAAGGCGGGGGCGCCGCGGGCAGTTGGCCGCCTCGTGCCTTCCCTTCCCTTCGCTTCCCTTGCCGCGTGCAGTCGCGGTTGGCGCATTGATTGCGAGCCGCCGCGTGGCGCCGGCTGTGCCCGCCTGCCTGCTGCCTGCTGACACACATCCCGACGCTCACAGCTGGCCCCGTGCCACCGCCACTACGCTAACCCCTTTCTGCGGCACGGGCACGCTACTTACAGCTGGTACACACGCGATGCATCCCCTCTCGTCTTCGCACACATACCCACTGACACGTCAAAATTAGTCACTTCCTCGAGATGTGGTTCAAATGGCTCTGAGTACTATGGGACTTAACATCTCAGGTCATCAGTCCCTTAGAGTTAGAACTGTTGTTGCTGCTGTTGTTGTTGTTGTTGTTGTTGTCTTCAGCCCTGAGACTGGATTGATGCAGCTATCCTGTGCAAGCTTCTTCATCTCCCAGTACTTACTGCAACCTACATCCTTCTGAATCTGCTTAGTGTATTCATCTCTTGGTCTCCCTCTACGATTTTTACCCTCCACGCTGCCCTTCAATGCTAAATTTGTGCTCCCTTGATGCCTCAGAACATGTCCTACTAACTGGTCCCTTCTTTTTGTCAAGTTGCGCCACAAACTCCTCTTCTCCCCAATCCTATTCAATACCTCCTCGTTAGTTATGTGACCTACACATCTAATCTTCAGCATTCTTCTGTAGCACCACATTTCGAAACCTTCTATTCTCTTCTTGTTCAAACTATTTATCGTCCATGTTTCACTTCCATACATGGCTACACTCCATACAAATACTTTGAGAAACGACTTCCTGACACTTAAATCTATACTCGATGTTAACAAATTTCTCTTTTTCAAAAACGCTTTCCTTGCCATTGCCAGTCTACATTTTATATCTTCTCTACTTCGACCATCATCAGTTATTTTGCTCCCCAAATAAAAAAACTCATTTACTACTTTAAGTGACTCATTTCGTAATCTAATTCCCTCAGCATCACCCGACTTAATTCGACTACATTCCATTATCCTCGTTTTGCTTTTGTTGATGTTCATCTTATATCCTCCTTTCAAGACACTGTCCATTCCGTTCAACTGCTCTTCCAAGTCCTTTGCTGTCTCTCATAGAATTACAATGTCATCGGCGAACCTCAAAGTTTTTTTTTTTCTTCTCCATGGATTTTAATACGTACTCCGAATTTTTCTTTTGTTTCCTTTACCAAGCACTACTTAAACCTAACTAACCTAAGGACATCACACGCATGCATGCCCGAGGCAGGATTCGAACCTGCGACCGTATTGGTCGCGTGGTACCAGACTGAAGCGCCTAGAACCGCTCGGCCACACATGCTGGCTCCACGAGATATCGCGTTTATGCTTGGCAACATAGCCTTTAGCCTTGATAATGGCCTCAGTTCCTCGTGGAAGGGCGTCCGCAATTTCTTCAAGTAGCCCATATCCAAAACAAGCCACTGACTGATGACTAGCTACCAAACAGCTATCTAACTGCAGGGCTGTCGCCTTCAATTTGTCACCCACAGTCCCAAATACCCGAATGGGATGAAAGTCGCTAGACGTGATGTACGTGTGTAACTAGCCTGTTTAGGTTTTTATGTTGGTAACGCCACGTAGCGCTCTGTATGAAAATCACTGACTGTGCTGTGTGCAGTCTGTGGCTCGTTTGCATTGTTGGAATTTTTACTATTGTAGTGTTGGGCAGTTGGAGGTGAGCCGCCAGCAGTGGTGGATATGGGGAGAGAGATGGCACAATTTTCAGAGCGGACTATCTGGACGTGTGTCCATCAGAAAGAGTAAATTTGTAATACTGTATATCATGAACTGATCTATATATTATGACTTTTGAACACTATTAAGGTAAATACATTGTTTGTTGCCGGGCGGAGTGGCCGTGCGGTTCTGGGCGCTACAGTCTGGAGCCGAGTGACCGCTACGGTCGCAGGTTCGAATCCTGCCTCGGGCATGGATGTGTGTGATGTCCTTAGGTTAGTTAGGTTTAATTAGTTCTAAGTTCTAGGCGATTGATGACCACAGAAGTTTCATTTGCTAACTATGCCTATCAGTAGTTAGTGCCTTCAGTAGTTAGAATCTTTTATGTAGCTGGCAGTATTGGCGCTCGCTGTATTTCAGTAGTTCGAGTAACGAAGGTTTTTGTGAGGTAAGTGATTCATGAAAGGTATAGGTTATTGTTAGTGAGGGCCATTCTTTTGTAGGGGTTATTGAAAGTCAGATTGCGTTGCGCTAAAAATATTGTGTGTCAGTTTAGTGTTGATCAGAATAAGTAAAGAGAGAAATGTCTGAGTACTTTAAGTTGTGCTCAAGTGTTTGAAAATCAAATAACGTAAGAGGTTTATCAGCACAATAAAACATTAATTTTTCTAAGGGGATGTTTCATGCATGTACAGACAAATGATTACAATTTAAAGAAATCGCATGGTTTATTCAAGAGAAAGAGGTTCACAAATTGAGCAAATCAATAACGCACAGGTCCTCCTCTGAATCTTAAGCTAGCTGTTATTCGGCTTGCCATTGACTGTTAGTTTTTTGATGTCCTCCTCAGGGTTATCCTGCCAAATTCTATGTAACTGGCGCGTTAGATCATCAGAACCACGAGCTGGTTGGAGGGAACTGCCCGTAATAGTTCTAAAGTTCTCAGATGGCGAGGGATCTGGTAAGCTTGCTGGCCAATGTAAGCCTTTGCAAGCATGAAGCACTCGAGACCATCACTCCTGGTTATACAGTCAAGTTGTTGCCCCACCGTTGTCTGAGGCTTCCCCAACCTTGTCTTCACTGGTCATCGGGGTTCAGTCCGAAGTGGGACTCACTGCTCCAGTCAATGAGATTCAAGACCACAACGACCAGCGAGGACAGGTCTGGAGACGCCCCAGACAGCGTGGGATACCAACCTGACTCTCGCCCGCCAGGCAGCCTGAGCAGTATGAGACTTAACTTCTAAGGTCACCAGTCCCGTAGAACTTAGAACTACTTCAACCTAACTAACCTAAGGACATCACACACATCAATGACCGAGGCAGGATTCGAACCTGCGATCCTCGGCCACAGCGCCCGGCAGGAGAGATGATCTCGAGTGTCATTTCATTTCATAGCAGGAAACCTGTAGCTGTCATCAGCGACACCCTTACAACAAAACGGCACGTCAGCGATATTCTATGCCCATTTAGTTGCCCTTCATGGCAAACCATCCTGAGCCTACATTTCAGCAAGATAATGCCCACCCACACTATGAGAAGTTCTGCTGCTTGTCTTCGTGCTTGCCAAGCCCTGCGTTGGCCAACAAGGTCAGTGGATCTCTCTCCAATTGGGCAGGGCCATCCAACCAACTCGAGATTTTGACGATATAATGGGCCAATTGCACAGAATTTGGCACCATACCCCTCAGGAGAACATCGAATAATTCTGTCAATTAATGAAAAGCAGAATAACTGCTCATCTTATTACATAAGGGCCAGAGGTGGAACAACGCTTTAGTGAATTACTCTGTTTGTGAAGCATACATGAATAAATAATACAATTTTTCTGAAACTGTAATCATTAGTTTGTCTGTACATATATATTACATCTACTGATTTCCGTCCCATTCGGATAATTCCCAAGTGATGTGAAGATTTTTTCTTTTGTATAAGAGTGAATGTCCAAACATTCTTTATGGGATGAAAATCAGGAGGTTTAATGGACCAATCGAGGTGCAATAGGATAGCTTGTCAAATCGTCAAGGAATATTTGTGTGTGTGTGTGTGTGTGTGTGTGTGTGTGTGTGTGTGTGTGTTGCCATATTGGAAGACGGGTGTGTCCACATCACACTCACCATTAGGATGTACTAGAAAGGTCATTACTTGGTCGTCGAGAATGTTGAAATGAACATACCGGTTTATGCTCATGGTAAACTGAACGAGGGGGCTCAAGACACTGTAATTAACTCCAAAACATAATAGAACCACCTTGAACTGAAATACACCCTTCACGCACAGATATTTGTGACATTTGAACACTGTGTACTTCTCATCATTTGAAAATAGGCGCTATCGCGATTCATCGGAGCACACTATACGCCTCTATCCAGCTGCTGCGTTCTTTGGCCCACAGAAGACGTACAGCCGTATGTGCTTTTGTGCGTTATGGCCTTTGCGAGTTACCCGACTCCTTGTGTCCATAGCATATACTTTCCTTCAGAGTGTTCTCTCGAAAACTGAGTTGAATCTACATTCCCTGACAGCTTGCATTAACTAATCAGGCAGACCCATTCACGGTGTAGTCATGGCCACGTCCAACCACCACAGCTACTTTCTGCCTTTCTGTTACAGCACAGCAATTCACTGCCATAACTTACGTCGTCGGTGAAGGTTCACATGGTTGCCTGATACCATTTCCACGCCCTCTCCAGCTCACCAAGCGACCAACGTGTCTTTTGACGCCGTCACTAATATTAATTAGGTTGTCCACCATCCTATGCGGCCTACAAGGTCGAAGTCTTATGTCATTACAGCGGTACTGGTAAGTCGATTTAATATACACTGCTCAAAAGAATCAGGGAAACATGACTTTAGGTGTTTACCATACTACACAAAGCAATAACTGAACACTGGGTATGTTACCAAATTATACTTTTATCTTGTCCGCCTACTTAGCTGGGTGGTAACGTGCTTGCCTCTCATACAAGCGGGCCCGGGTTCGATTCCGCTCGTGGACTGGGTGCTGTGTTGCCCTCACCATCATTTCATCCTCACCACCGGTGCGCAAATCGCCCAATGTGGCGTCGAATGAAATAAGACTTGCACTTGGCGGCCAACGATGCCATATGCTCATTTCCATTTTACCTTTATCTTTCACAAAATAAATGCACAACGAGACTTCATTACTTCTTCGAACGTTTACATAAAGAGAATTGAAATGTCCTATCCCTTTTTTACGATTCGAATGTGCTCTTCCTTGACTGTAGGTACTGTGATAATGGTCCTTTCCCACCAAGATTCCGATTAACAGTTCCGCCAACTTCAAGGGCGAATCATAGTACTATTTCCGCTTTTGAGATTGGTCGAAGGAACATATCACACGTGGAATTTGATGGGCACTGCAATTGCAGAATGGCAGATGTTGACTCACCGAATTTTATGTTTTCTCGTGGTTATGTCGCAGTTCCAAAAAATGATTCAAAATCGAATTTGAAAAAAGAGCTACCACTTCTAATCAAAATAAAATGAATACTGGGTGATACCCAATCCTTCTGAGTGTACGTACTGAAAATATACGAACGTTCAAAAACTCCGTTTATGTGTTGCATTGGTCGTTTGGACATTCATACTTTTCAGTGGCGTATTAGTAGAACAACTTCATCGAATGGACGAAATACAAATTGTACATGTTCTGCAGTAGTATTTCATTTTGTTTAGCGTCCGCCCCCGGTAGCTGAGTGGTCAGCGTGATAGAACGTCAATCCTAAGGGCGCGGGTTCGATTCCCGGCTGGGGCACAGATTTTCTCCCCTCAGGGACTGGGTATTGTGTTGTCATAATCATCATCACTTCATTCCCATAAACGCGCAAGTTGCCGAAGTGGCGTCAAATCGGAAGACTCACCCGGCGAACGGTCTACCCGACGGGAGGCCCTAGTCACATGACGTTTACATTTATCTTGTTTAGCGATTTTCGGCCTAGGTGGCAATCGCAAGACTGTAAATGGTCATCGCTGAAGACAACAATATTCTGACAACTTGGGTAAAACAACCAAAATATATGTAGCAAAATTAGAGTACATTAAAAATCTACTTAAAATACATATAAAACGAAGCGGTTGAATATGATGAACAGACAGTGCAGGGAGAGTGGAGAAAGGATTGAAGGGATTATTCGTATGTGGAGCTTATAAGATAGGAATAACCGAGATGAACTTGATTGCTGAAGATCTTGAGAGAGCTGTGTGCCAAATTATTATTGATCTCAAGGGCTTCCCACATGTTCAACGTGTGCCTTCTGTTTGCTGGCAACAGTAACGATTCTAAGACGAATGGGTGAGTTGGCTACTGTCCCGTAATTAAAAGCTCTGTAGATTTGCTTGTTTGAAATACAGTGTCTTCAACCGGTTTGTTTCATGCTTCATCTGACATTCGTACATAAGAAACCAGTCTTTAATTTCGCGTTTACTGAGATCTGTTTTTTTAATAAGACTGAGGTATCACATTAATGGGATGCCTATTTCTGGACGACTATAATCTTAATGTTATCCCATTCTGGATTGTTTTAGAATTCGTAAAATAAAACCATTTACTTTTTGTCTAAAAAATTGCCACAATTTAAGTAGAACAAAAATAAAATAGCAGATGTGCAAAATCCAAAGATTTTCTGCAATATTTACGACTTAGCGGTGTCCCATTAATAGTAGTTGTTTACGAGTGTGTACTACTAAGCGCAAAATATTCCGATAATGAAAGTAAAATGCGAAGGAAACGTACTCGGTCTGATAATCCTAACTTGAGGACGTACTTGAAAAATTCCAAGGAGACTCACGTAGCTCGTAAAGTGGTCTGGTTTTCTTTATCTCTACATAAACGTGCTTGGCAGGTAGGTGGTCAAAAACAATTTATCGCGACTATAGATAGAATGGGCTCGTCAGACTTGTAAAAGACGGTAGGTCTCTGTAACTGCTATGTATGCCTTTGGTCTTTCAACTGATGTGGCGCTATAATATCTGTGAACGAACGTAAGAGAACACAATCTCATTACATGTATCAAATGATGTCATTATTTCGTTTTTTACGCAAATGGCACGCCTTTTGTATTTATACCCTAAGCAATACGAAAAAGTAGGTCATGAAATCTCCAGTTTCATGTAAATAGCCGTTATCACCGAAAGAAAAAGAGAGACGCACAGAAATTATGAAAAAGAACGGAAAATAAAAGAACACCAACATTCCCAGAGGCACGAGGCGCCAGGTATACACTCATAAACCAACCAGTTCTCGTAGTTTATGGATAAGGATTTTGTGTTCTATTAGGCCTCTCTCTAATAAACGAGGTTTGTCAAATACACCTGATACCCAGAGAATATGGAGATCAGGAAATTAACTGGACCTTGCCATTATGTATCTCCATACACTACTGAAACATATGAAATCGGTAAAACAGAACAGAGCCCATGGACCCGCAGAAACCGTGTTAGATTCTGTATTAAATTTGCGTCCGAATTAGCACCTCTTTTACCTAAAATATACTGCAGATCTCTCGAATGAAACGGTGTGCCCAGTAGTGGTAAGAAAGCACATGACACACCCGCCAACACGATCGTCTAACATCGTTTCCATCAATCTGTTTGGCATCTTGCTTCTGAGTTCGAACGAGGTATCTCGAACAAAGCGTATTCCTTAATGTCAACCATTATTAATTTTAAAACATCGGTAACGGCGAACCCAATTCACACATCCTCACACGATATCTTTACGGCCATGGATCAAGGTAGTCAGATATGTATAGTATTTATTACCTTGGGGAAAGCATTTGACTCAGTCTCACACCAACGCTTATTGACGAAAAAAGAACCGTTTGGCATATGAAACGATGTTTCTGAACGGACTGATGTTTTATTGATAGAGGGGAAGCAGTAAGTTATTTAGAACGCAATCATAAACAGAATAAGGAGCAACTTCAGCTGTGTCCCAGGGAAGTGTGTGGACCCTTCTGTTTATGCTGTACGTTAATCACCTTGCATACAACATTAAGAGTAACCTCACATTTTTCGCGGGCGATGCAGTTATCTATAATTAAGTATTAACTTAAAAAAAACTGCACAAAATAAAACTTCATCACAGTCTCAACAGTGTACAGAAGAAGAACTGAAATGTCCGACATATGCAGAACTTATAGAGGAAACAATCATTCATCATTTTTTCCTAGGTGCTTTTCATTGGAAAATGGTTCAAATGGCTCTGAGCACTATGGCACTCAACTGCTGAGATCATTAGTCCCCTAGAACTTAGAACTAGTTAAACCTAACTAACCTAAGGACATCACAAACATCCATGCCCGAGGCAGGATTCGAACCTGCGACGTAGCGGTCTTGCGGTTCCAGACTGCAGCGCCTTTAACCGCACGGCCACTTCGGCCGGCTTTTCCATTGGACTTTGAGAGCTTCAGTAACATGTATGCCCTCCGTGAGCGTTTATTACTGCCTGGCACCGACGTGGCTTGCTGCGTATAAGTCTACGGAGTTCTCGCTGTGGTATCCGTTCCCATTCTTCAGTGACATTTGGTTCAAAAATGGTTCAAATGGCTCTGAGCACTGTGGGACTTAACTTCTGAGGTCATCAGTCCCCTATACTTAGAACTAATTAAACCTAACTAACCTAAGGACATCACACACATCCATGCTCGAACACGATTCGAACCTGCGACCGCAGCGGTCGCGCGGTTCCAGATTGTAGCGCCTAGAACCGCTCGGCCACTCCGGCCGGCTTGAAATCACTGTTATATGTGATTTCTTAAGCGACTCCGGTCATGACTTACGACCACCAAAGACGATGTGTAACTCTGTCTGCAATGGTTGCACTTGTTCGCTGTTTCCTTAACAAAGTGTTGGGGTGCACCAGGTCTCAACGACCTGCAAACTGAACGCAGGACTGACTACCACAACGGGGAACGAACACTGTTTAGATTAACATTGAGGACTAGTTAATTAGAGACTGGAGAAAATATTGACAGAAAATCGGCCGTGGTCAGTTCTAAGAAACCTTTCCCCAGAAATGATTTAGGGGAATGCCAGGAAAGCTGAATATTGATGTCGAGAAAGGATCTAACATATTCTTGTCGAATGAAAATACAATGGCATTAAGCCCCATCGTTTCATTGCAAAGCATTCAACGAGGCGTCAGATGGAACAACCGGATCCACTGTACCTGCACTCCGTAGTCTCGCAGAAAAATTACCCCAACTTTTTTCAAGTAAGTTTATAATGTGCACACCATATTATCAGATCGTAAACGGTAGTATAACAGAGACTGACAATGAAAGACCTCGCCTGGATGAAAATAAGTAGCCGCAGGGACTTGTTTGGCGTGTAAGAACGAGTACCGTTTCCTACGGACGTGCCCGAGTGTGTCGTAAGCAGCATGACTCTGCTACCCCCTTACTGTAACGGCCTCTGAGCTTTCTCTCGCCACGCCCTACAGTTGGCGGTCGTGGCGCAGAGCAGCAGCGAGGCCTGAAATCTGTTGAAAATAAATAGTAGAATCCTAAACCGAGCTACTCTGTTGGAAAGACACGAGCAGTTCCTGCGACTTGAGCCGGGATGCCTTGGATTGAGGGCGACTGCGGCTGAGAAGCCAGCTGAACAGACAGCTGGCTAGAGTAAACAAGCTATCTACAGCTGTGAACGCTTTGTACAGTACACAGCACACTTGAAGGGCCAGAGAAATGACTAAGCCGGGTCCTCAGAGAAGTATCTTGAGTTTTTGTATCTCTTTCAAAGTGTAAGATAAATGAACAGACGAATCTAGATGCTAGGACTGATAGCTGAGGTGGAGTAATGTGGGAGATATTATGTAATAAACATATTATAGGAGGTGTACGGCATTTCAAAAGGAGAATGAAATTAACGAGCATAGTAGGCAAATTTTGGTGTGGAATTTAGTATATTGCATCGAAACCAAGACATTGTCAGTCAATTTCGATGAAAGGAAAAAAAGTAATAGTATGAATACTCTAGACATATTTTCTGCTATTTCCTATACAGTGAGTAGCTAAGTATATTTAGAAGTAAATGGTGCTAATTTTACAATTCTAATATCAATAAGAACAAAGAAAGATAGAATACATGAGCAACAAGGAAGAATGGGTCTGCACTACGAATGAAACAGCAGCATACAAAAAGCTATCGCGCTAGTGAAATGAAAAGTAAGGAAAGAGATGGTTATGAAGAAGAGGCGAAATAAGTTACTGATCAAAGCGGGACAGCAATACTGCTTGTACGACGAACGGGTTTCTCTCTATAAGCATGTGTGATTCGGAATATGACGGTCGCTACAGCAGAAATGCAAGAGAGAAAAAAGAACTGCAGTTGTGTCTAAGAGAATACGGAAGGCAGTATCAAATATTGTCAATATAAAGGCTATTAGCTTTAGGGAAACACGTAAGCCACTGAGGGACGAGTATTACCTGAAAGCACCAAAGTGAAAATTTTGAGGAATTTTATCTTCCACTTACCGTTTGTATCATTTAACTGAAGTACTAACACGCTTGTATAGACGAAAAGGCCGAACCCTGTAGCATACAGTAAAGTTGGTTGACATTCGGGTATTATAGATCAATACGACAATCACGGGTCTACTGCATCTAGCAAAGTAGATCACGCGAACACGTGTGTGTCCCACACGTATGTTAACGTTCCGTAACCGAGGTAACTAACGCGTGCACTTGTGCGATGGTGTTCGATCTGAGAGTAGGTGGTTCAAAATGGCTCTGAGCACTATGCGACTTAACTGCTGTGGTCATCAGTCGCCTAGAACTTAGAACTAAATAAACCTAACTAACCTAAGGACATCACACACATCCATGCCCGAGGCAGGATTCGAACCTGCGACCGTAGCGGTCGCTCGGCTCCAGACTGTAGCGCCTAGAACCGCACGGCCACTCCGGCCGGCTGAGAGTAGGTGGCTCAGATCGTAATGATGGGAATAATTTTAAATTTTCTGCCGGTCACACACGTGTGCAGAGCACCAGAATTTTTCGGACATAAGCAGACTTGGCTGACCTCGGTACTGCGGAGTATACACGAGCTGCTGTGAGAAAGAAACGCTCTTGAAATAAACATAAGCCTCTCCTTGCGGTTTGTAAGCTGCCATTGGTCAGTATGGATGCGGGGATTAGTCGTGCTACACGTGTAAAGCAACGTCTTACTTCAATAGCTTATTCGGTAAGTAATACTTCTAGGAATACCTGTTATTTTTTCTTACCAAGTTCGATAGCGACTGTATGGACCTCAAACATATTTACAGTTAGAGTGAACTGTTTTGAAAGACCATGATTGTGACCTGTAGTTTAGTTCATGCTTTCTGTTTTCTTTCGTTCCTTCTCAAAGTTAGAATTTGCCTCAGTGTGATTACCGCAAGTGGTCGAAAAAAGGGAAAAGACAAATTATCATTAACTCTGCCAATTGATTACAAGTTTTATAATGGTTGTAGAACTATAATATTACTTTAGAAAATAATAAAAGGAGTATTTTTAGAGGGTTTGGTGGTGAAGATCAGTGTCCAGAAGGCGCAAGCTCTCCTTTGTTAAGTATATCCAGCTAATAATGTTCATTCACCTCCGATTTTTTCGACCGGTGTTGTTTGCAAATTAGGAAGGACTGCTAATAATTATTTACAAGTCCAATCTAACGATATTGGTTCAAATGGTTCAAATGGCTCTGAGCACTATGGGACTTAACATCTCTGGTCATCAGTCCCCTAGAACTTAGAAGTACTTAAACCTAACTAACCTAAGGACATCACACACATCCATGCCCGAGGCAGGATTCGAACCTGCGACCGTAGCGGTCACGCGGTTCCAGACTGAAGCGCCTAGAACCGCAAGGCCACACCGGCCGGCCATACGATATTAATTATTTTTTATTTAGTCACTTACTGTTCGCTTCTAGCATTCGTATCTTTTGAACCATCACAAGGCAATGAAGTTTACAGTCATACAACAGTAATATTTGACCACGTTCGTACGTTTGTTCTAGGGCACACATTCCCAATCTTGGTTTTCTGTTGAAATTATTATACTACTGGATACATATTGGTAACTAATAACTTGTTTGCATTAAAAATATTTAATTGTCTCCTTCCATTAAATTCAGCATCCACCCCTCCTAGGTTTTCATGTCTTCTTGTGCACTTCCGGTTGTATCTTAAAGAGCTGGAGTAGTGCAAAGAGCGAGTAAGGCTCGAGAGCTCCTTTAAAAGTTTGACTGCTTTTCTCACTTTCCCTATAAAAAAAATTTGCGGGTACTCCGACAATGGATACAATGCAGCGAAAATTACTTATAACTGAAGTATGGGATACCACCCGTCCACTTTTAGCCAAGACGTCATCAACATGTCGAACTACGAAAAAAATGGTATCGGCCGCAGCTTCGACATGCTTGAACAGTCAATGACATCGCTTTTCCGCACCAATAAATCCACTGGTATCGTTCGCATTGCAATTACCAACACGAAAAACTGAAATAAAAAATTTACGTCCTCTGAAATAAATCTTTGGCACTCTTCAAAGTTCTCAACATCGTAAAAAAATTACTTTGTCGACGAAAAAGTTTAGGGGTACACATCCCCCAGCGTTCCCCCAGAAAAAACAGCACTGCCCATAAGAAACCATAATCGAAAATATTATGCCATGAATTCTTCCTTTTTACGTAGGATACGGAAAAATAAAAGTATGTAACACATACTTACTCTGTAACTTTCGTTCTCAGATGACGGTATTTACACTAATGGAAAAAGTAACTAATAAATTCACATCATCATTTTCTCATTTTTTTCATCCGCATGCACCCCCTCAAACTTTCTGTCCTGTCAACTGTTTGCTGTTAGTATACTGCATTTAGCGACCATATGCGCCTGGCTGCAACCGCAACAAATGCAAGCATTTACTTCAGGTTGTTGCGTTGGGCACTTCCGGTTGCATATATCACAACGCGATTAAAAAAAACTTCCGTCCACGTGCCCGAGACTGATTCTGATTTACTATTTTTCTGCAACCTCTGAATGACCGGCAGCAACTTTTACGTAAGAATAATTCGATAATTAGTTTGAGCATGCGGCAACGTGTATCTATGTACATCGTAATTTTCCGGTAAGTGTGAGCAGATACGTGTCCCGCCGCCTGCGTTTTCGTAACTGCATGCTCGCGGCGACTGAGTGTAGTGACTAGACGCGCTGACTAAGTAAAGGTGTTGCACAAGATGAACGCAAACTCGCTGGCCGGCATTCCAGCGACCGGTGTCCTTGGCCGTGCAGCATCAACAAATGCGACAGTCCGAGGGAGCTGCCAGCGGACACTTGTGTCTGCTGACTGAGACGGTGCAGACAGAACAGGGTCGTTATTAAAAGATATTCATGGAAAATTTGTGGACTGATCTCTTCTCGAGTGAAAGTACACGTTACACTGCGCTGAAACAACGACTTATATTTATGTGGGTATTTGAATTTTGTTTACGAATAGCAATTCAACCCATACTTCTAGATTTAGAAAATTCTTTCCACGATATAGAGTGAATTATAAGACCTATGCGAAGGAAGTTAACAAAACATGTGTTACCTTTCTAAAAGTACAAAACTCCGTCCGAGGTTTCTTGACGCCCAACAATACCAACCGACCGCCATGTCATCCTCTACCGATAGGAGTCATTGGACGCGGATATGGAGGGGCATGTGGTCAGTACACCGCTCTCCCAGCCGTTTCCAGTTTTCGTGACCAGAGCTACTTCTTTTCAGTCAAGTAGCTCCTCAATTGGCTTCACAAGGCCTGAGTTCACCCCGCTTGCCAGACCTGGCCGATGACCCTTCCAAGTGCTAGCAAAGCTCAACAGCGCTTAACTTCGGCCAATGCGTTACCTCCAGCTTTAGCAGTTAAATCATGCTTTAAGAAAGCAACACTGTAAACGACCAAGATAATTCCATGTTTGCGATAAGGACGTACTAGGAAAATGGTTCAAATGGCTTTGAGCACTATGGGACTTAACATCTGTGGTCATCAGTCCCCTACAATTTAGAACTACTTAAACCTAACTAACCTAAGGACATCACACACATCCATGCCCGAGGCAGGATTCGAACCTGCGACCGTAGCAGTCGCGCGGTTCCTGACTGAGCGCCTAGAACCGCTAGACCACGGACGTACTAGGAAAAATAACTCACGAATGCTTGGCGATACAATGCCGTGCTGTAGGGCATGTGTCTTGAGTGTAACAATTCGTCCCCTACTGTGGGGGACGGTGTCAGAGGCTATAAAGATGAAGTTAGTTGAATACCAACCGCAAAAGTATTTAGTTGGCTGAAATTGCAGAACTGGTTAGTGGTAATTATGCAAAAGTCGTGTTGAAACATCACCTGATCACTGCCAAATATCGCGCCGAAGTGTCTAACCCTTTCGAGACTGATGGGACACTCATATCCCAGTAAAGGAATATAATATGTACTTTTGAGCGTTGGGAAGATTATGTCTCACATCTGTATAGCGCCGCCATCTAGCGAGAAGCTTTCGGAACTCTCAGAAAATACTACGGAGTATGAGGTGGATATGTAGATGGCTGTGAGCTATCAAATGGGGCCTGCGTTTTGTTGTACCACAGTGCGTTCGTTCCACGAATATCAGATCAAATCACCATCTCATTCATTCTTAGAATGTATGAAGTAATTAATAACCAGTGAACTTTACAGAATGTACAAAACATTCGTATATGAAAATGTCCAAGCTAACTTGAAACTTCATGTCAAAAATTTGTGCGCAATATTTCACACTTTCCATTGTTACGAGAATAAATTTGTTTCGATATCCGTTTGCTATACTTTTTTCCCTATTTACCATCTGATAAAATCACTCTACAAACAAAAATTTGAATTTTAAAATAACGATTCGCATAAAAACATGGACCTAATTATGTTAGTGGGACGCAGGTATCCTCCGCCTTACAAATTTTTAATTTTTCGAATACATGGAAAATAAATTTTAACTACGAAAAATTTAACGGAGCTTTTGCAGAAGATGAGTTGGCTCAGTTTGCGTTATTCATCACTAAGGCTAATAACTTGTCTAATTTCAGTCCTTATTTCCCGTTAAAGGTGTTTTTGTTTGAATTTCTGTGGCCTTTCAGTACAAACAAACAAAAAATGATGGTTAGCGCAGCATATAAATCTTTACTGCAATAAAAAAAAAATTCGTACAGGACGTCTTAAATTATGATCAAGTTATTTCAGGGAAATATTGTCTACAGTCACTGGGGGGAAAATCTTATAACGTGCACAGGACATTGGATAAGTACATAAAAACTAAAATCTTACTAACGATTGACAAAGGACATTAACACCTTTTCGTGATCAGTATTACTAAGACAAATTCCAAAAGACCTTGGTTATTGCAGAGTAAAGCGGCCATCGGGCACTTGCCATTGGTAATGAAATATGAAAATAACTTTCGATGTTTTAATAATGAAAAGTTTCATACTATGCAAAGATAAGAGATATAGCTGGAAACGTTGGTAGGTCAGCGATAGTGACATAGTAATGTAGGAAATGAGCGCATGCTCCTCAAAGCAAGAGGTAATTGTACATTAATGTATTCATTAGAATAAAAGTCGGAATGAACTGTGTGTACTTCAGTGCTTCACATGAAATGGTGGTCAACCGTAACCGTAGATGTTTCTTAAACGTGTCAATAATGAACGGACTCTCCAATCTGGATAAAAGTGAACCACATTCAATCATTTTTGTCTTATAGTTTCAATGCCTTAACCACTGCGTGTTTTCTCCTTTACTGACGGAATTATAAAATCGCAATCCAAACTTCTCACGTTTGGGCGACGTATTTAGTTCTTTATACCATGCTAAACTGATGCAAATTACTGTAAAACCATAGGTCCTGTATGCATTTTATGAGCAGTCTTAGGAATAGATACAGTACGTAAAGCCTCTCTCTCTACCAAACATTAGGTGCTGCATAAAGATATGAGAATGAATATTGTACGCAGCAATTTCTGCAAAATATCTGATTTGGCTACAAAAACTTCTGGGCAATCAAAAACCTCGTTAATGTAGCCCAAACCTCAACAAAAAGAAATAGCAAAGGTAAAATAGAGGGGATGGAACGTTAGGTAAGTGCATCTACGACGTATAGCGGTATAGGACAAAAGTGGACATACCAAATGGCAGAGCGCTTTATCTCATTCGTATCTTACTCAGCGTTCGCTAGCATACTAGTATTTTTAGCTTCTATTGCGCGTATGCGTGTTTCATTCTGAAGAATGTTTCATGGAGGTCGCCGTGTTTGCACGCACGTCTACGTTATACGATTAAAAATCAGGTACCTGCATAACTGCTGTGTGCTAAATGAGTAGAGAACCAAATGACTGTTATTTGTTTCGTCTTCTGCCAGTCTGTCATACAACATGTGCTACAGGTCTTAGTTATTTAAAGTCAATTTGGGATACTGTGCGTAAACAGCTATTTCTCTCGAGAAATTCTCTCTCATTGATTCTACACCGAGTTTTCAGAGTCTATCACTTGCACAGTTCACGGTAATGAACGAAACCTGTTGATTTAATTGAGTTTAATGAGATTCATCCAGATGGTGATTCATCCACTGCGGTACAGAGTAGAGTAGCATAAATTAATAATAAAATTTCTATTTGGTTTACTGAATGGCTGTTCTCCTCATATGCGAAAAAATGCAAAATAACATCCATAAACAACGAAAAAACCAATGAAACCCGAAATGCGTGAGACCAAAAGCTAGGATGTCAAATTGTAGCAATAATTTTCTTCAGAATATTCCGGAAAGGTGCAGTGTGCTTGTCGAAAACCTAATGCTAGGTGCTAATGCAACATACTTTGAAGTAATGTTCTAGTATTTGGGATGTCGAGGGAATTCAATAACGTGCTTAAGGATACTGACGGATCGATAGAACCCCAAAAAGCTTGTGACAGAGATGCTCAGTGAACTTGCATGGAAACTATCGGAAGAAATATGACACTGTTCTTACGAGACACTGACGGATAATTTGGAGAATCGGTAACGAGGAGTGTACACCAGTTCTTTTATCAAAGCGTATATCTCGGGAGGACTAAGGATAAAATGAGAGATATTAGCTCGAGTACAGACGTGTTCGGAAAATTTATTCCTTGATCCTTACTCAGATGAAAGAGTAGGCAGATACTGCTATGGTGTACTCTCCGCGATGCATTTTACACTGCGACTTCAGGAATACTGTAGCATGGAGAGTGGAGAAGAAGAGATTATAATGTCACAGCAGGGTAGGGAAGTTCATAATGAGGAAAATATTCCAAATAATCATAGTGGAGCAACGACCATAAATTGACAGCCGTTCAGAAGTATTTGCTTGGAAGTGTGTGCATTTAAACTAACTTACACGATCCAGTACCTCTCTGCTAAAGAGCAGTTATTCAAAGCGAATTTTCAGTGATGTTCATTATGTAAAACTTGGCTGTATAATTAAGTACGCCGGCCGCTGTGACCGAGCGGTTCTAGGCGCTTCAGTCCGGAACCGCGCTGCTGCTACGGTCGCAGGTTTGAATCCTGCCTCGGGCATGGATGTGTGTGATGTCCGTAGATTAGTTAGCTTTAAGTAGTTCTAAGTCTATCGGACTGATGACTTCAGATGTCAAGTCCCATAGTGCTTAGAGCCATTTGAATTTGAAATCAAGTGCGATGTAAATATTGCAACGTTGTTAATAAGTTAAGACAATAAGACAAACAGCAAAACCTGCACTGCAGCGAGATAGTCGACATGTGGTACTGTCAATCACAGTGTTATTAACAATGAAATTTGGAGGTCACATGCTTTGATTTTCGCTAATGTACAGAGAGCATGACTGAACTTTTATTCTAATACGTACGGTGGATACTGAGTGTGAACTAAGGCACTGGCAAAGAAAACAAAAAAGCAGAGATTGGATTTTACACAACATTTTCCTCTCAAACCACAATTTTTGCACCAGATGCTTGAAATTTCTACCTCTAACCAAGCTAAAAGGATTGACGTCGGTAAAGAAATGAACATGGTAAACTAACAAGTCAGGAGAATGTTGCAGAAGCAACGGAAGAAGGATGCTAGATTTACAAGAACGCAAAATGTCCCAGATTGTAGATGTTTTACAGAAGCTCGAAACTTAGCCCGGACTTCAAGGCGAGGTGCTTATAATAGTTTCCACGAGGAAACAGTGTCTCAAAATTTGTCAGAAAGATTCTGGTCGTATGTAAAGTATACCACCGGCAAGACATAAGCAACAATATTGTTAGCAATGACAGCACCACAGAAACACGGTTACTAAGGATGTTTTTCGAAATTCCCTTATCACAGAAGCTGAAGTGAGCATTCTGGAATTACAATGAAAAACAGTTATCAACATGAGTAATTCTCGGTGTAGTGAAGCAACGTAAGTCGCTTAATAAAGACAAATCTTCCGTTCCAGATTGTACGTTCCTTTCAGAATATCATCGTGAAACAGCTTAACGTCTATCAGTCACATGCAACTGCTCCCTCGAAGAAATATCTATTCCGAACGACTGGAAAATAGCACAAGGCACAACAATACACAAAAGGAAATAGAAGAAATCCTCTGAATTATGTGCCCATATAATTGACAATGATTTACAGTAGGATTTTGAAACATGTGCTGTGTTCGAATATTGCGAAATACGTAGAATAAAACGATCTATTGACACACATCCAGTACGGACTCAGAAAACATCGTTCTTATTAAACGTCACTGAGTTTTTATTCACGCGTAGTAATGAGTGATACAGACAGAGGATCTAAAGATGCTTTCATATTTTCAAGATCTCCAGAAGGCTTTTGACACCTTTGCTCACAAGCAGCTTCTAATCAAATTGCGCGCCCCTGTAGTATCTCTCAGCTGTGCGACTGGATTCGCCATTTCCTGTCAGGAAATTGGTATCTGGACTTCCCCATGGACATGTTATGAGTCCTACGTTATTCCTTATCTATAGAAACTATTTAGGAGACACTCTGAGCAGCACTCTTAGATTATTTGCAGAAGATGCTATAGTTTATAGTAAGTACATCAGGAGATTAAAATGAACTGAAAAATGATTTATGCAAGATATGGCTGTCGACCCTAACAAGGGAACCTCCCCATCGCGCCCCCCTCAGATTTAGTTATAAGTTGGCACAGGGATAGGCCTTGAAAAACTGAACACAGATCAATCGAGAAAACAGGAAGAAGTTGTATGGAACTATGAAAAAATAAGCAAAATATACAAACTGAGTAGTCCATGCGCAACATAGGCAAATCATGGAATGTATGAGCGCAGGAGTGCCGTGGTCCCATGGTTAGCGTGAGCAGCTGTGGAACGAGAGGTCCTTGGTTCAAGTCTTCTCTCGAGTGAAAAGTTTAATTTTTAATATTCAGACAATTATCAAAGTTCAGGCACTCACACATAATCAACTTCGCTCTCCAAAATTCCAGGACATGTTCAGATTTGCTTGGACATATGCAGGATTTGACGGTCTACACACGGAAACATTTGAAAACGTAAAAAAACGTATGTTTTGACAGAGCGCAGGGAAAACTGTGCCACTGTGAAAGTGTTGCATTCATTTGTTGCAGTTTATGTGACAAACTCTTATGTTTTCATCACTTTTTGGGAGTGATTATCACATCCACAAGAAAACCTAAATCGGGCAAGGTAGAAGAATCTTTTTACCCATACGCCAGGTGTGCAAGTTAGGTGGGTCGACAACATATTCCTGTCATGTGATGCACTTGCCGTCACCAGTGTCGTATAGAATATATCAGACGTGTTTTCCTGTGGAGGAATCGGTTGATCTATGACCTTGCGATCAAATGCTTTCGGTTCCTATTGGAGAGGCACGTCCTTTCGTCTACTAATCGCACGGTTTTGCGGTGCGGTCGCAAAACACATACTCTGAACTTATTACAGTGAACAGAGACGTCAATGAATGAACGGACAGATCGTAACTTTGCGAAAATAAAGAAAGTAAAAATTTCGCTCGAGGGAAGACTCGAACCAAGGATCTCTCGTTTCACAGCTGCTCACTCTAACCACGGGACCACGGCGCTCCTCAGCTCATATTGTCCATGATGTTCCCTATCTCGCACATGGACTACTCAGTTTGTATATTTTGCTTATTTTTTCACAGTTGCACACAACTTCTTCCTGTTTTCTCGATTGATCTGTGTTCAGTTTTTCAAGACCTATCCACTGTGTCAACTTATAACTAAATCTGAGGGGGGTGCGATGGGGAGGTTCCCTTGTAAGTAATAAAGGGCGTGAGGTCTTCCACGAGAGTGCGAAAATGTATTCGTTAAGTTTCAGTTACATGATAAATCACACAAATTTAAAGGCTCTACATTCAGTTAAATACCTAAGGATAACAACAACAAAGAGCTTAAATTGCAGCCAGTACAGAGAAAACGTTGTGGGTAGGTGAATCAAAGACTACCTTTTATTGGCAAAACACTTAGAGAAGATTCAACAAACCTAATATAGAGAATGCCAACACCATGTTTGTTCGTTCCCTTCTGGAGGACAGCTCCGCGTTATGGGATCCTTAACAGATAGGATCGACTGAAGACACCGAAGAAGTTCAAAGGTGGGCAGCTCGTTTTATATCATCGCGATATAGGAGAGAAAGAGTCACTGACATGATACGTTAGTTGGATTGGCAGTAATTGAAATAAAGACGTTTTTCTTTACGGCGAGGCGAGATCTTTTCATTGAATTTCAGCCACCAACTCGCTCCCTCTCTCCCCACACAATCTCTCTCTTCTCTCTCTCTCTCTCTCTCTCTCTCTCTCTTTCTCTTTCCCCGTCAGAACAGGCCTTTGAGGTCCAACGTTGTCGACCGACTGCCGTGTCATGCACAGGCCATTGGCGTCACTGGATACAGATACGGAGAGAGACACGTGGTCAGCAAATCGGTCTCCCTGCCGTTGTCGGTTTTCGTGACCGGTGTTGCTACTTCTCAGTCTAGTAGCTCGTCAATTGGCCGAACAAGGGCTGAGTGCACCCCCACGCCGCTTGTGAACAGCGCTCGGCAGACCTGGACGGTCACGTATCCAAGTGCTGGCCAAACCCGACAGCTCTTAGCTTCTGTGATCTGATGGGAACCGTTGTTACCAATGCAGCAAGGCTTGGTTCAAATGGCTCTGAGCACTATGGGACTCAACTTCTGAGGTCATCAGTCCCCTAGAACTTAGAACTAGTTAAACCTAACTAACCTAAGGACATCACAAACATCCATGCCCGAGGCAGGATTCGAACCTGTGACCGTAGCGGTCTTGCGGTTCCACACTGCAGCGCCTTTAACCGCACGGCCACTTCGGCCGGCTGCAGCAAGGCCGTTGGCACCAAGTTTCTCTTACGAATGCGAAAATATCTTGTTGACTCACACCTACATAGGGAGAAATGACAATCTTAATAAGTAAGAGAAGTCAGAGTTCGCATGGAAAGGACTGAGCGTTAATTTTTCCCGCGCGCTATTCGAGAGAGAAGCGGTAGAGAAATGGTGTGAAAGTGATTCTGTAGACACTCCGTCATGCACTTAGCTGTGAATTGTAGAGTAGCCATGAAGACGTAGATGGTGTTATTTCGAAAATTTTTGCTCGATTCGAAGTTCCGCCATTCTTTGGCCTAATTGTCGGGTTGTTTTTCTCCACCATGTACGTGAAAGCAGAAGAAGATTACAGATCAGGAGCGATCTCGTGATCAGCTGCCGCTTGAGCGTGAAATTGCTGCACAGCCTCTCTAAACGACAGCTGTCCGGCCACTTACCGGGATTGCCGTACCACTCAGAATAGAAAGCTGGGGCAAATTTCACGCGCGCTGGCCGCAGACAGTCGTTGTGCAGGTAGGGATTCATCGCCGCGGAAGTTATGTAAGCTGCAGTGACCGGCGGCGGGTGGTGGTGTCCTCACACGACCTGAGGAAGCTAAGGGTCGGCGTTAGTGGCAGGAGCCGAGCTGTATCACGACGAAGACGGCGCCGCTAACGGGACCAGAGCCAGCAGCCGTGTCCCTGTCTGTTTCGGTGGGAGACAATGTCTGCTAAGTGACGCCGCACTTAAGGCGGTTCATGAGCCGTGACCGCCGCTGGGACTCACAAGGTTCCCTGCTCGCACCGACCCTTTTCAATATCTGCTTGTACGTCTCTGCAGGGTTGCGTGCAGTTGACGTATCTTTCTAATGAAGGGACACTGTCGGTTTCACTCACTCGATTTTTTTTTAATTTTTAAAACAACTTACGACATTACCTTCAGTGCTGCAACCAGCAAAATCACAGCACAATTAGTCCAATAGGGTTAAGAAAAATATGCTATGTGACAAAGACTTTTTTTTCATGATATTAATACTACACTACTGGCCATTAAAATTGCTACACCACGAAGATGACGTGCTACAGACGCAAAATTTAACCGACAGGAAGAAGATGCTGTGATATGCAAATGATTAGCTTTTCAGAGCATTCACACTAGGTCGGCACCGGTGGCGACACTTACAACGTGCTGACACGAGGAAAGTTTCCAACCGATATCTCATACACAAACAGCAGTTGACCGGCGTTGCCTGGTGAAACGTTGTTGTGATGCCTCGTGTAAGGACGAGAAATGCGTACCATCACGTTTCCGACTTTGATAAAGGTCGGAGTGTAGCCTATCGTGTTTGCGGTTTATCGTATCGCGACAATGCTGCTCGAGTTGGTCGAGATCCAATGACTGTTAGCAGAATATGGAATCGGTGGGTTCAGGAGGGTAATACGAACTGCCGTGCTGGATCCCAACGGCCTCGTATCACCAGCAGTCTAGATGACAGGCACCTTATCCGCATGGCTGTAACGGATCGTGTAGCCACGTCTCGATCCCTGAGTCAGCAGATGGGAACGTTTCCAAGACAACAACCATCTGCACGAACAGTTTGACGACGTTTGCAGCAGCATGGACTATCAGCTCGGAGAACATGGCTACGGTTACCCTTGACGCCGCATCACAGACAGGAGCGCCTGTGATGGTGTACTCAACGACGAACCTGGCTGCACGAATGGCAAAACGTCATTTTTTCGGATGAATCCAGGTTCTGTTTACAGCATCATGATTGTCGCACCTGTGTTTGGCGACATCGCGGTGAACGCACATTGGAAGCGTGTATTCGACATCGCCATAGCGGCGTATCACCCGGCCTTGATGGTATTGGGTGCCATTGGTTACACGTCTCGGTCACCTCTTGTTCGCACTGACGGCACTTCGAACAGTGGACGTTACATTTCAGATGTGTTACGACCCGTGGCTCTACCCTTCATTCGATCCCTGCGAAACCCTACATTTCAGCAGGATAATGTACGACCGCATGTTGCAGGTCCTGTACGGGCCTTTGTGGATACAGAAAATGTTCGACTGCTGCCCTGGCCAGCACATTCCCCAGATCTCTCACCAATTGAAAACGTCTGGTCAATGATGGCCGAGCAACTGGCTCGTCACAATACGCCAGTCACTACTCTTGATGAACTGTGGTATTGTGTTGAAGCTGCATGGGCAGTTGTAACTGTACACGCCATCCAAGCTCTGTTTCACTCAATGTCCAGGCGTATTTGAGGCCGTAATTACGGCCAGAGGTGGTTCTTATGGGTACTGATTTCTCAGGATCTATGCACCCAAATTGCGTGAAAATGTAATCACATGTCAGTTCTAGTATAATATATTTGTCCAATGAATACCAGTTTATCACCTGCATTTCTTCTTGGTGTAGCTATGTTAATAGCCAGTAGTATAGTAATCTGTTCGCTGCATCGTCATGTGTTCAGTTATGGTACCAGTGTATCTTCATTCGTTGATGACACAAATATTTTCGATGTTCCAAACATTTAGCGTTAAATGATACCGACGCTAGAGGATAGTAAAATTAATGTTTCGAGAAGACACACCAATAGCCTGAAATGATACAAGATAAACACTTTTTGCAAACTTCTTATATTTCGTAACAAACAATTGTAAGGAACATGAACTTTGTGGCGCTACTTCGAAATGCCTTTTACAGTCGTCTGTGATGTGCCCGCGGGGTTTCTGATCACTGTTTACTTGCATCGACTGTTCGTGTGAGACGAAACATTAGTTGTTATAGGAACTTGAAGACATACTTTGAATGTATGGTGCACCATGATATAATGCGTAGAAAACCGAGCGAATGAACAGAGACGTTTTCCACAACATGCGTCGTCCAGACTGAACGAAATTTAGTATCTTAGTTACAAACTTGTGAAATCTTACAGGAATATGGGAAAAGTTCTTCATACTTGTACGCACATGAGAACTTTAGATGGCGTGAGCGAAGGTTCATCAGTAAATATCATCCTGTCTCTCCTTCCCCTTCCGTCCTCCCTTAGTGAAATGCACACGTCGAAAGAAACAGTGCAATGTTTAGAGTCCTTGTTGGTAGGTGGTACGGTCTTAGCATTTGTCTCATTAAACAGCATACAGGGATCCAGAAGGAATTTTTAGTCTGCAGTGAACTGTGCGCTGATTTACCTGCCAGTAAGTTTCAACAAACAGCGATATTTGGGACAGAGCCAAAAATTGTATGCAACTACACTACACTACACTACAAGTGCGCGCAATAACATTGGCGGTCCTCACTTCGAAAAAGTATTATAATCTTAATCTGTTACTATAAAGCATAAGTTATTTATATTAGTTAAAAACCCTAAATTAAAAATTATTTCCGCCCTTCAGTTCCGTATCTTAATGTACTCACATTAGGATGCTGTACCATCCATATAATTTAACGTTAATGTTTTTTCATATCATGTATACTGGGTGAATCGAAAGGCGTCAATATGCGTCTTCCACATTTCGTTAGTAGTGATCGAGCTGGCAGAAACGCACACTACGCATGTCAGTGGAAAAGCAGAGGGAAGAAATTTTTCCCGCCTCCGCTCTTTGCTGAAGTAAAATTTGTTTCCTTGTGTGGTATTACATCACTTTGGCGATTTAGACACAACCTGTCAGTGGCGAAGAATCTCTTTTAACGCGTGTTGTAGGAACGGACGAGACAGTAGGCACTATGCTTGGCTCAAAGTGTTGAGAATCATTTGTGAAACACATCATTTGTGAAACACAACAAATGTGACAAACTTTCAAATTTTTAACCGAATTAGTATTCGTTAAAGTCTCACAACTGCAAATCAAGCATTTCCTGACTCTTCCTTACAACCTGCGCTTCTTATTTCTACATCAGGAATCCCATGTTTTAAATATTGCTCACTATTTGCGATACACCCTGTATACTCAGATACAACATATCAAACATACCGCAGGAAAGACGGAAAGAAGGAAAGGTAGTGATTCAAAAACAGCAGATTACGAGGACGTTACAGACGGAGAACAAACTCAAAGTTGATAAGGTTGGTGCACAAAACAAGCTTTTGTGATATTGGTGAACTACCTATCTGTCTAAGGTCATATGAGAAAACCGAGGAAAACCGTTACCAGAACGGCAACACGTAAGTTTAAACGCTGTTCCCTTGTGCTGGTTCCTGTGATATTCTGGGCCGCCTAGTTCAGTAAAGTACTGCAGACCGATGGTTCAAAGTAATTGCGAGCAGAATTCCTTGTTCTAGTAAAAGACTTGACTTACGAACACGTCTACTTTTGTCCTATGAAATCGTACAAGGATGTACTACCCAAAACGTTGTTAATTTGAACATTCGCTGTACTCTGAATTACATATTGCTAGAAACTGCGAACAGCAAACTGTGTTCTCCAATATGCCGTTTTATATTATTATTTATACCCTAAATCCCTAATAGTGAGATGTACATTGAAAAGTGATTTAGTGTTGGAGGCACTATGGAAGTTTACAGTTGTAAGCTCGAATTACAGGTTGATAAAACTATACTACGACACACACTTATACCAGTTATAGATGTGGCTTACTGTGTTTTATGGCGAAACATTTAAACTTAACACATATAGCTAGTTGTGTTTGCGAGAATGACGTAAGTACTGTTGGGTAGAAAATCTAAATAAATAAATAAATAAATACGTAAATAATTTGCGGTATTAGGAGTTATTTTATAGAGCCGCCTTATAAAAGAGCACAATCGTTTGAGCTCCCCAAAATGTTTAGTATCTACAGAAAACGTCCTATAACAAAATAACTAAATCGACAGATAAAAAGATAGAAAACAATGGAGCGCTCTCTTCCTCTCGTGATGAATTATGTGTTATTTTAATTTCTTCATGCGTTCATTTATAGATCCAAGGGCTAAGAAAATCTCATTTTTGTGACTACTTGCACCAACCATTGTGCTTTCTTGAATAGCCTTTCAATACTTTACAATGACTTGCATCGTTGTGTGTCTTCAGGAAGCCACTACATTGGACACTACTGTCAGACAACTACGATTTCAGTGGGACGTCTATGTCCGGATGCCCTTAATTTCACAGTGTCTCGAATGTTACAACCGTAGACAGGGAGTGAATTTCGTAAGCATTATTAACTTTGATTTCTTGGGAAGTTTTTGATCCTATTCCATTGAAGAATTATCGCTGTTCTGGGGCAATATTTTCTTTTTTTTAAGTTTTTTTTTCTATTTGTAAGCATCGATGTTTACAACGTATTTTCCATCGCCCTGTCGAAACATTTAAACTTGCCACATATAGGAAGTTTGGTTTGCGAGATAGATGTTGGATAGAACATCTAAATAAACAAGTACGATTTTCTAAGCAAATATGTACTTTCGCGTTCGTTCGCTTCCGACTGGCAAATGGTTCACTTTGTGGGACATACAGGTAGGAATGCGATTTTTTGACACATATTATCGGCGGTTATCTAAGGCCCGAATCAACTTCGTTAATTGAAGATTTAATTGCTTTAATAAAATGAAAACAAAAGCGGAAAAGAACAGTTACTAGCAAATGCCAAAGTACTTGTTATGCCAATAGGACCTAACAGGGATAAGAATTGTGGCGCTTAGTATTTTAGTTTTGTCGTTAATAATCCGCTCAACATTATTTTTCAACCCTACAGCCATTCACCTGGGTAGATATGTACCTGTACCAGTCGGCGTCTGACGACTTTCTCAGAAGACTTATTAACCAACTTTTCAGAGTAACAGAAAAACACATTACTGAAATGGTAAATGCCAGACTGATTTCAGATATCGATAATGTTACAGTTTTCATTCTTGATGTGACATGTCTCTAACTGTTTCACATAATGTAACTTCACAAACTCAGCTGTTCTACAAGTTCAAAATATAATGCAAAAGTAGAAGACAGTATCATTATCGCCACCATGGTGGGGCACAGTCCAAGTGCAAGGCACAGGCGGTTTGTAGTACCTATTACTCTATTTGCAAATATTTCCAAATCGTCTCTGTCAGTAGCATTAAATCTGGTCTCTACCGACATCTTTCATCGTTTTTTTAACACTTTTGTGGTTCAAGTATTTCGCTCTCTTCTGCACATTGCACTTGTGTGAGGTATAAAAGTGCAAAAAATGAATTTCATCTGCTTGAAGTACTTCGTTGTGTGTTTCGAAATAACGTCACTTCCACATCATCGTGCTAAAGATCGCAACGCATGTGTGTGTTTTTGTTCTTAAATACCTACTTGCTGATATACAAATATTTGTGAATAATGTCGGGTTTTTACGAAATTCCTCGGAGTTTATAGAAACAGTAGACTGGTTGGTTAGATGAACTAAATAGCTGTATGGCAGCAGAACATATGAAAATAATGAGCCAGAGAGCGCCACCAAAAAAGACGTAGAAAGTGTTATTGTGGATAGCGACGGTCAAGGCCCACACGCACATAGAAAATTGGGTGAAACGCGAGAGTCAAAACTGTGTGCTGAAAGCAGAAAATCATGTTGACTGTGGGGGCGTGGAAGATGGAACATCGCATTACAACTCGATATAAAGAATTAAGCGGGAGTTATGGCAGTTTAGTTTCGATATGTTTCTATGGCCTGTACGAATGGAATTCGCTTCATTACTCTGTGAAGGAAGAGGGGATGTAAAACGAAAACGAGGGCACGTGAGCTGCGAATTATCGGTTATCCGAAACCGGCCGTTATTTAGGGAAGGGGATTTAGCAGGAATTTTTAGCGCGCGCATGCCTGGAATAACCAGTAAGCGTTCGTTGGCCGCGTGTGCATAATGGATGAGCTGCGTCCCATCGAACGGGCCTCTATTATTAATCCGTAGATTAAACTGATCTATTGGCGTCGACTGCCCGACCTGCTTTTGCAATCCGTCATTTTCGCGACAGATCTTACAGAGCTGACAGAAAACTTCGTCCTTTGTTGCTCGGCTGACGCTTGTCTACTTCCAGAAAACTTTAGTTTTGACCTCTTTGAAATCTATGAGCTAGTCTATAGATTTTCTATTCGCGAAGAAAGCTCTAATGGTCCTTATGTCTGCAATGAATTTTTGTATTTGATCCGCAAAGCTATTCAACATCTGAGTCATGTCTACGAAAAATGACAGAGCTGGCGTTTAAAATATTGCACTTAGAAATGATGTGTGAAACTTCTTTAAAATGCCAGCCTACAGTGCCGATGAGGTGGCAGTAATACAACAAACTGTCGTAAGCAAAAATCAACTCACGTTTTCGAACAGCCTTAATTTTGTTGTAATGAAAGTATTTGGCGCCTGGTTTGGATCCATTAATAATAGATAAAACTTCATATACTCTTATGATGATTTTTTTTTGTGCTGGTGCAGGCACATGCAGATATTTGTTCAGGAAAGACTGTTTAAATAAATTCTCAACTTTGTGTAAACTATTTTATTCTACAAGTTCGTATGTGATAATGATATTCTGAATGTTTGGTGGGCTCAACATTCTTTAGATTGGTCTTATGAACATCACGATGAAGTGCATGTGGAAATAAAGACGAGGTAAGCTTATGACACTCCCAGTGCTATTCTGCCAGGTTTCTGAAGTGAAACTGTATAGTCGTTAACTTGAGGTAGAACAAACATTTATTTTCCTGAAATGGCTTTATTGCTCTGGTTTGATACGCATTTTAGTTAACATAGAAACTTTGTACGTAGCTATTATTCGCCAATTCTAACAGAGTACTTAGAAGATTTTCCGGCTTTTAAAATAAACTCATACGTGCTACAGTCAAGTAGTTGATCATTAGGCGTTAAGCATTGTCACGTAACTGTAACACGCACATTTTTTTTTTACTAGATGTCTTTGCTTCAATATCAGTTGCCTTCTGTTGGCTGTTTAACAGGAACTTTAGACACAGTCACATAACCCGTAACAAATCAGCTGACTAGCCCTGCAGTGGAGCCATGTATGACTTACCTGTACATGCTGTAACCTATTTTCATGATATGATAGTCATAAGTGAAAAGCGAAAAGAAAAGTGGCGAGTTGGTAAGACTAGACCCTGCATCAATATTTCTTTATAGAAACTAAGGTCTCATGTGGCTGCAGTATACAACACTACATCATTTTATCAATTTTTATTGGAGAACACTGCAGTTGTTTTCGTCTATTACACGGTAGGAAGTACTGCAACCAGCCACAAGATTTTTTTGTAATGATTTTATTATACGATTACTAATAAAGGAGGGCTTCTCAGGAAGGCAGTACAATATATACAGCACATATAAGTGTAAAAATACGTAATCGCAAAAGCTTTGTTATGTTTTAGGACACAGATGTAAAATTTGTAAAGAAGTCCACGCTGCCATCTGTCGACGGGTTCAGGCCCGTAACTAGTAATAGTACAACAAGATCATTTTAAAAAAGCTTGTGGCTTGCTGCAGTATTTACTAATCAACACTAAAATACTGGAGCAGAGTGTTTTCCTGGCGGAGGCGCAGGTGCGTGCGACCCACGTCCGCGAACGTCGTTCAAAGACGCTACAGAGAGTTAAAGTTACACGCATCGGCGCCAGTAAATGAATGTACGTACAGGGTGATTCTGTGATGACGTTACGAACTTCCAGGGATGGTGGAGAAGGATTGTATCAATACTAGGTAAAAATCCCTCTATCGGAAAACACCTCGAAAGTCATAAGCGAAAACAGTTCTGATACCTCTGACAGTGTAATAAATTTGCTGATACTGTTGTTGCTAAGACTGTTCAAATGGGTCTGAGCACTATGGGACTTAAAATCTGAGGTCATCCACGTCCGAGGCAGGATTCTAACCTGCGACCGTAGCTGTCGCGCGGTTCCAGACTGTAGCGCCTAGAACCGCACGGCCACACCGGCCGGCCGCTAAGACTGTAGTGTAGGAAACTTTCAGTGGTTGTAGTGGGGACCAAAATAAGAAAAAAATGTCTAATAAACATGGGCCTTAAAAAGCATACCTTAAAAGCTATGAGCAGTTGTCCAATAGAAGAGATATGTTTCACACCAGCGAACGTGAACAAGTACTTATAGTTCCTCAGGTATGCATTTTACAGCCCATGTTTACTGGCCACTTTTTGCTTGTTTTGGTCCATACTACCACCTCTGAAAGTTTGCCACCCTACATTCTTAGCAACAACAGTACTGGTACGTATGTTCCACTGTCTGCGGGCCGTCCGGTGTGGTCGTGCGGTTCTAGGCACTTCAGTTTGGAACCGCGTGACCGCTACGGTCGCAGGTTCGAATCATGTCTCTGGCATGGTGTGTGTGCTGTCCTTAGGTTAGTTAGGTTTAAGTAGTTCTAAGTTATAGAGGACTGATGATCACAGATGTTAAGTCCCATAGTGCTCAGAGCCATTTGAACCACTGTCTGCGGTATCGAAACTGTTTTCGCTTATTCGAGGCGTTCATTACAGATACTCTTACCTAAAATTGTACATTTATGCTTGTCCATCATCCATGCAAGTTTGTTACATCGTCACGGAATCACCCTGTGTATACATAAATTTATAGGCACCAGCGCTAGTAGCTTTGACGCTGTGCAGCGTCTTTGCATGACGTTCCCGGGCATGGTTCCTATTCAAAATATCATGTACACCCTCCTCTACAAGTCCTAGAAGTTTGTAGCGGGAATTTTCGAACATCCCGTTTGGGAAGTGCTATGGCACTCATTCTGGGCTATGTAAGGACGTCTATGATAATCTCGGGGATGGAGGAGAGTCGTGAGATGGTAACAACACTGTCATGTAGCAGCCTTGTGCGTCACTACTCTTCCGGAGCTTGAAGTTTTCTTGGCAGAGGCGGGCGGACACGCGTACACATACGTAAGGAAACAGCTGTGGCACTGACCTGAAGCTGGAACAGGGGTGGATGACCCAGTGTCCGGCGGCTTTCTGGCGGATGCGCTCCTTCATGAGCGCCTTCTTGCTGCCGAAGAGCTTCATGGCGAGCTTGTTGTCGGTGGGCTGGAAGATGGCCTGCAGCTGGTTCTTGAGGAAGCTCTGCTTCTCGCTGGCGGCCAGCGGGTTGGGGCCGGGCTCCTCCTTGGGCGTCCCGTAGAGGCTGACGTCGTCGCCGGCGCCCCCGAAGTGCACCTTGCCCGCGGCGGCGCCCGGGCCGGCGTTCGCCGCCGGGTCCTTGTTCATGTTGGACAGCGAGCTGGACAGGAAGTCGGCGATGAGCAGCGTCTCGTCGTCGATGGCCGTCACCAGCGAGTCGGTGCACGTGTTGGTGTTCTCGATGCTGATCTTGATGGAGTCATCCTTGAGCTCCTCCTCCGACTGCGCGCTGCCCACTGGCGCGGCGCTGGGCCGGCCGTTGGCGAGGCGCAGGCTGGGCGCGCGCCGCCGCTCCCCGTCCCTCTCCGCCGACTCCCTGCAACAGCCAATCGCCGCCGGCGGTCAGGTCACGTGCCGGCGCCGCCGCCGCCGCCGCGCCGCTGCCGACCGCCACATGGGAAACAGCTGAGCGCAGGTAAGGGCTCGGCGCAAGGGCAAAGCGCGCACGAGGCGGCGCGCGCCGCGAGTGCCCACAGCCCCTCTGCCGGTTCTTAATGAGGGACGAAAGCGAAAGCGACCAAAGTTGTAAAAGAAAAATTATTGGCTCTTCACCAAAGTGGCACAAAAATATCAATTCCTCAATATTGTGTTCCGATTCCATTCGAATGTGTGATAAAAAAAAAGACCAACGGAAAAAAAATCGCGGCACCAAAAGTTAACTAATGTAGAGTAACGAAATTTCGGAAATATATTTGTCTAGGTAACATATTTAAGCGATTAACATTGCAAGCTCACAGGTTAACGTAAGCGCGAGCACTGGACTCGCATTCGAGAGGACGACGGTTCAATCCCGTCTCCAGCCATCCTGATTTAGGTTTTCCGCGATTTCTCTAAATCGCTTCAGGCAAATGCCGGGATGGTTCCTCTGAAAGGGCACGGCCGATTTCCTTCCCTAACCCGAGCATGAGCTCCGTCTCTAATGACCTCGTTGTCGACGGGACGTTAAACACTAACCACCACCTCCACTAAGCGCGAGATAAGCCATTGCATATGTGAAATGCTATTAAGTTAATAACCGATGTAACCGCCAGAATGTTTGTAAGTAGGCTGTTTAGGTTCTTATATTGGTAACGCCACCGCCACGTAGTTCTCTATTTGAAAATCACTGACTGTGCTGTGTGAAGGCTGTGGTTGGTTTGCATTGTTGTCTGCCATTGTAGTGTTGGGCAGTTGGCTGTTAACACCGCGTAGCGTTGCGTAGTTGGAGGTGAGCCGCCAGCAGTGGTGGATGTGGGGAGAGAGATGGCGGAATTTTGAGAGCGGACGATCTGGACGTGTGTCCATCAGAAAGAGTAAATTTGTAATATTGGATATCATGGACGGATATATATATATGTTATGACTTTTGAACACTATTAAGGTAAATACATTGTTTGTTCTCTATCAAAATCTTTCTTTTGCTAACTATGCCTATCAGTAGTTAGTGCCTTCAGTAGTTTGAATCTTTTATTTAGCTGACAGTAGTGGCGCTCGCTGTATTGCAGTAGTTAGAGTAACGAAGATTTTTGTGGGGTAAGTGATTTGTGAAACGTATAGGTTAATTTAGCCAGAGCCATTCTCTTGTAGGTATTATTGAAAGACAGATTGCGTTGCGCTAAAAAATATTGTCTGTCAGTTTAAGCACAGTCATGTATAATTTTTCTAAGGGGACGTTTCATGTTGACTGCAAGCATGCAGACGTGTATGCATAGCGTTGTACAGGTGCCAGATGTTAGATGTCAGTCTCTTGGACGGAGTTTGTAACGTTCTCTGGCAGCATGCATCCAAAGTGGAAGTTAAAAGAACATTTCGATGTGTAATGCTCACTGTAACAAATAATTTATATGTATTTCTGTTAATTGAATTTCAAAAGGACACTTAATCTTGTGAGGAAAAAGATAATTATGAATTTTGCTATTATAAATGATTATTCAAAGAGTGTGAAATACTATCTGTGGCAGAGGAAGTGAAAACGAAGAATGGATATGTAATTAAAAATGACAAAGACTGTACAAGAGTTAGTTAAGATATAAATAAGCAATATATTGTAACAGAATCGCTTGTGTTCTGCACGGACTGAATGGGAGAGGAACCCGTGACGTTGCATTAGGCTATTAGGTGGCCTTCATTTGTCATAAGTCGATGATCAACGCCATTTGCAGCTGGATTGTAAAATGTGTGTAATTGTTTATGTTAAAATATATTTATCTAGTAAAATCTGCTTGTCACAGTTACTGCAAAAGTTCGCACCGGACATTACCCATTCTATTTAAGAAATTTCAGCATTTTATTGGCTATCGCTGGCGGTGCGGAGCTGCGCCGCGAGCGAGCAGTCTGCAGCAGCTGCAGATTTAAATATACGATCGCAATAACGACCACATCCTAAAAAGGGTACAGGTAGAGGTGAAGGAAAATAATAAACTGTTTCTTTTCACAGCATTCCAGAATAAAAAGAGATGATAGATTTTATCTTGTGCCTTCACAGGTGAATACAAGCTGCAGATTTTGTAAATTTTCATTCAAAAAAGTGATAAATTCTGAACATATCGTAAAGTGTATTTAAAAGTGGATAATTTTCATCAGAGCTTAGCAATAAAAAAAGAAAACATATTCATATAGTAAAGATAGTCTTATGCTTCAAAGCTAGTCGGGTTATACCCAGTTAAACAAAAATACACTGCAATGTGAAAATGTTTGTTAACTTCAATGGACAATAATATTTTCATTCTTGCACAAACAGCTTTAGTACTTGAATAAAAGTAAAACTTGAATCATTATTTTGGAATATTCAAAGAAATTCATTTGTATTACTCTGCAACAGAATGTTTCATACAGAAAGTAATAATCACAGATGAAAAATTTATTGCAACCTTTAATTTATCATGTCCATCCATGTATATGTTAAGTTCAATCTCAACGGTTTCCCAATCAAATTAAACGCAAAAAGCAAAGAAAGTTTAAAACCAGACGGTCAACTCTTGAATAATTAAAACAGACAGAATCGCATTAAAGGTTCCATGCCTGATGCGTTTGGTCGGTCAATACAAGGACGGTTAATGCTGTTTGTGAATGACGCTGGAGTTGTCTTATAATATCCCATAAGCGCTCGATTGGAGACAGATCTGGTGATCGAGCCGACCAAGACAACATGTAGCGTATGGTGGGTTACAACAGCGGTGTGGGGCAAGCATTATCCTGCTGGAAAACACCCGCTGGGAGGCCGTTAATGAATGGTACCATGACACGTCGAATGACATGAAGTACAAATTTGCAATAAGGACGCATGTGATAACCGCGAGAGCACTCTTGCTGTCATATTAAGTCGCACTCCAGGCCGTAACTACTACTGTCCAGTGTGTCTCGCACACACGTATGGGTTGGTTGCAGCCCTTAACTGGTCACCACATAAGCAACACACTGCCATCACCGACACCGAGGCACAACCAACTTTCAGCAGATCTCCACTCTGCCCTCCAATTCACAAATGGTTCAAATGGCTCTAAGCACTATGGGACTTAACATCTGAAGTCTTCAGTCCCCTAGACTTAGAACTACACTCCTGGAAATTGAAATAAGAACACCGTGAATTCATTGTACCAGGAAGGGGAAACTTTATTGACACATTCCTGGGGTCAGATACATCACATGATCACACTGACAGAACCACAGGCACATAGACACAGGCAACAGAGCATGCACAATGTCGGCACTAGTACAGTGTATATCCACCTTTCGCAGCAATGCAGGCTGCTATTCTCCCATGGAGACGATCGTAGAGATGCTGGATGTAGTCCTGTGGAATGGCTTGCCATGCCATTTCCACCTGGCGCCTCAGTTGGACCAGCGTTCGTGCTGGACGTGCAGACCGCGTGAGACGACGCTTCATCCAGTCCCAAACATGCTCAATGGGGAACAGATCCGGAGATCTTGCTGGCCAGGGTAGTTGACTTACACCTTCTAGAGCACGTTGGGTGGCACGGGATACATGCGGACGTGCATTGTCCTGTTGGAACAGCAAGTTCCCTTGCCGGTCTAGGAATGGTAGAACGATGGGTTCGATGACGGTTTGGATGTACCGTGCACTATTCAGTATTCCCCTCGACGATCACCAGTGGTGTACGGCCAGTGTAGGAGATCGCTCCCCACACCATGATGCCGGGTGTTGGCCCTGTGTGCCTCGGTCGTATGCAGTCCTGATTGTGGCGCTCACCTGCACGGCGCCAAACACGCATACGACCATCATTGGCACCAAGGCAGAAGCGACTCTCATTGCTGAAGACGACACGTCTCCATTCGTCCCTCCATTCACGCCTGTCGCGACACCACTGGAGGCGGGCTGCACGATGTTGGGGCGTGAGCGGAAGACGGCCTAACGGTGTGCGGGACCGTAGCCCAGCTTATGGAGACGGTTGCGAATGGTCCTCGCCGATACCCCAGGAGCAACAGTGTCCCTAATTTGCTGGGAAGTGGCGGTGCGGTCCCCTACGGCACTGCGTAGGATCCTACGGTCTTGGCGTGTATCCGTGCATCGCTGCGGTCCGGTCCCAGGTCGACGGGCACGTGCACCTTCCGCCGACCACTGGCGACAACATCGATGTACTGTGGAGACCTCACGCCCCACGTGTTGAGCAATTCGGCGGTACGTCCACCCGGCCTCCCGCATGCCCACTATACGCCCTCGCTCAAAGTCCGTCAACTGCACATACGGTTCACGTCCACGCTGTCGCGGCATGCTACCAGTGTTAAAGACTGCGATGGAGCTCCGTATGCCACGGCAAACTGGCTGACACTGACGGCGGCGGTGCACAAATGCTGCGCAGCTAGCGCCATTCGACGGCCAACACCGCGGTTCCTGGTGTGTCCGCTGTGCCGTGCGTGTGATCATTGCTTGTACAGCCCTCTCGCAGTGTCCGGAGCAAGTATGGTGGGTCTGACACACCGGTGTCAATGTGTTCTTTTTTCCATTTCCAGGAGTGTACTTAGACCTAACTAACCTATGGACACCACACACATCCATGCCCGAGGCAGGATTCGAACCTGCGACTGTAGCAGCAGCGCAGTTCCAGACTGAAGCGCCTAGAACCGCTCGGCCACCGCGGCCGGCAATAAACGAAGACTGGAAGTACTTTTGTGAAGGCTTAACCTATAAATTTCTTCATCGTGTTGAATTAGTGCACCACACCAACCCAGTTATATCTTACACGGTGCATGGGTTCAACTCTTGTTCGTCTCGCTTCCCTGTCTACGAGATATACCTATTGAAGGTACAGGTACATCACGGGAACAATACCGTTTTACTGCCTTGATGTGCGTTGGTGTGCTGCATTAGTCCAACACGCGGAAGTAGTTCATAAACTAAGCGTTCACAATATTATTTCCAGTCTTCGATTAACATTGTTATTATTATCTTCTTCTTCTTCTGCTTCTTCTTCTTCACTACATGTGTTAGGCAAATTGCCTGTTTCGGATGCGAAAATCGCTGTTCAGGTATGGAGCTATTGAAAGCACTGGTGCATACAGTACATCGATCCTTTTTAAATTTACATTATTTTTTGAAAGCAATATCGAAGGTGCAAAATTAAAAATGGATATACCAACTGAATTTATAGCCTATTTTTGGTCAGATATTGGTGTTAGAAAAAAGTTGAAAGATGTTGAAAAAATTATTAACCAGGGTAACTCGAAGATATTTAAAAGATGAGTGTGATGCCGAAGTGAAACGGTCTTCTCATACGTGCCTCCATATTTACCCGGCTGTGGAAAAAGTCTGGTATTTGACTTTCAACTTCAAAGTGTGTAAATTGAAAAGATCACAGGAAAAATGCACGGAACATGTACAGATTGACTGTACAACAAACATCTACAACGTCCCTCGGTTAAGGAAGTTGAACAGGTGCAACAATTAAGAATTAGAGGTTAACGGCATACTTATGGAAGACGATAAGCATATTCATATCTTTCCGGTAGTATTGTGGCCTATTTAGTGACTGCTGTTTATTGTGGTCACTTTGCAATATATTTTACTAGTTAGCCTCAACGTAAATTCATCTTTTCGTATCATATAAAAAAAGGAATAAGAAACATTTGTTCGTAAAATGAAAATAATGTTGATATAGTGAGCTGTTACCAGTGGTTCTGTGACTAAATGACTATGGGAAATCTTGAGATGTCTAAAACTATCAACGAGGAAAGAATCGCAATGGAACAGCTGGATATTACGTCCATCTTGGCCGATATGTAAACTGACCCATTAGTATCGTCATTTGCAGCAGGATTTATATTTTTCTCGTCTTGACGTCTTTTACTACCGAATACAAGCTCCCCTGAACAATTATATCTCTTTTCTGCCTCAGTTTCATTCGTCATCAAAGCAGAAGAAAAATTCGTGTCAAGGCGATGTAAAAAAATTGAAACACTCTCTTATTAGGAATGAGAATGGAAGGAAGTCCGAAGCCATCATAAAGAATTAAGATATTCTGTGATATATTTAAATGAATAATTTCGAAGAAGCAAATAAAAAAAGATGATTTAGGGAAGTCCTTCGTACTTCGTTCCGTTATTTCATGGTAAAATTTAATATTTCACTCCAATTTTATTACATCTAAATTTACCGGGACAGTAAATTTATGCCTAACGAAACTAAAGACGTCTTAAGAAAGGGTAAAAGTTGTTCACTTTCATAAGTACCGCGTACACCCAAGAGAGCAACAAACCATTATACAGTTCATTACCACCATTGATATGTTGTTCTGTGGATATTAGGTGACTAAAGAGGCTAATTTTCCCGTTCACGAAATTATGACCCAATCTGTAACCGAAGAACAGTGCAAGGCGCACAATGGCTTTGAGATACCCCACGGAAGGGGCAGAATTCAAATTCCCGCCAGGCTTAATTTCCTGAAATCTCCTCAAGCGACCACCAGTCAGAATTTTTTAACTGGTCTGCAGCAGATTTCCTCAGTAACACATTTCACTCAGTACCGTTACTACCTTGACCTCCACATGACGGAATGTTAGAATATAACATTCTATATCTCATTTTGTAAGTTGCGTTTCACGATTGTTGTGTCCTCTCCTAGAGTAGATGTTATCTCTCAGGAAAAAGCAGAGGCCACCTTCTGCCCACCGAGTGAGAGGCAGCCTGCGATTCGCGTACGCAGCAAGCAGAATGAACGGCAGGCTTCCTTGGCTTCTCGCGGCAGCGGCCTACTAACAGCCAGTATGACCCCGTTTCGTTTGAGGGACTGGAAGGAAACAAAATAAATCGTCACGGTCGAGCAGTAGATTTAACGAACCGAAACTTATTGTCGCCCCCTTCCAAACGCTCAGCTCTCTATCGATGCATAACTGCACCACAGGCCGCATGCTGAACTGGCAGAGCGTTGCTTTTAAAACTCAGCGATACAGTTAATTCCAAGTCAAGTCCACAATATTTTCTCGTCTTCTCGGCTCATAGAGCGCTGCAGAGTTGCAGATCGCCTAGGCGTTGATTCCATGCTTAACGACGTGTAATTACAAGCACTTAGTTGCACAATATTTCTCTTACGTCGACGTCACGCTATGTGCAGCACTATTATTTAGACAGCTGTTTGTCGCAGAATTTCTCACAATATCCCTCACGCATATTGGAATATTAAATGGTCGAGCTTTAATTCATGTTTTATTTATGCAGCACTCTTCCGCAGGAACAGGTGTAGTATCTCAATAATTATTTTAAAAAATACGTGTAATGAAAATGGCAAACTAAATAAAATATTGCAAATGGGAAATAAATAATAAGGGAAGCAAAAATTATCATTAATTATTATATACATGTGGCATCAAATACTGTTCCGCACAACTGGTAAACTGGGTGTTGTGTGATGTCCTTAGGTTAGTTAGGTTTTAGTAGTTCTAAGTTCTAGGGGACTGATGACCATAGATGTTAAGTCCCATAGTGCTCAGAGCCATTTGAACCATTTTTGAAGAACTGGTAAAGTATTTCTTTAACGGGCACAGAATTTGGCAACTATGTAGTACGATGAAACCGATCAAAGTCGTTCAGTAGTTAGGACACTGGACTCGCACTCGGGAGGACGACGGTTCAAACACAAGTCCGGCCATCCTGATTTAGGTTTTCCGTGATTTCTCTAAATTGCTTAAGGCAAATTCCGGGATGGTTCCCTTCACAAAGGCACACCCGATTTCTTTCTCCATCCTTCCCTAATCCGCGTTTGTGCTCCGTCTCTAATGACCTCGTTGTCGACGGGACGTTAAACATTAATCTCCTCCTCCTCCTAGTACGATGAAGAATAGAAAAGCAAAAGACGAAGATTCCGGATTAACGCGTCCATCGTGGGAAATATAGTTGCAATGAAATAGAACATTCGAATGATACACCTCGTGCAACAACCTTAACGGTACAATAAGAAAAGTGTGGTCAAGTAGACATAATGTGACGGAAATGAACCTGGTTTTGAGAGTTGTTTTCCTCATGCTTGATCCTAAATAAAATATCACAACGTTCAATCATTTTTGACGGGGCTCTATTTTCTCCACCATACTTCGCAATGTGTGGTGGTATCACGTATCAGCCTTTTTAATTAACAGATGTTCTCATATTGATAAGTTAGTGCGGATCGTGTCTCACCGAACACGAAAAGCCTTCTCGCTTCATATAAATCTCTTCTTGCAAACCAGACAGTTTTAAAAGTATCATTTATCGAAGGAAATGGTTCATGGATTAATGAGATTAGGACAATACAAAAGCTCATTTACTTTTAAGCGACACTCGATCTTAATATATGTACAATTTGTGGAGTTCATCTCTTGGCAACACTAATACAAATTTAATCGATTTCGAAGAGGGATGGTTCCTTTGAAGAGGACTGGGATGGATCACTTATATCGACCGTCATGGCCTATTTGTAATGTTTGAATGCGCCATCTGGTTTGGTTTTTAATAACACAGCCACTGAGTGACTGACGAGCTACCGGAATGGAGTATTTTGTGCGTATTAAGTGGGTTGAAACTGTTTCCGACCACTGTAATTGGTCCAGGTATGCGGCCACTGACGCGACAGGTGGAGCAACAGCAACGGGTCGTTGGCAGCGGGGCTATACAGTATTTAGCGGTGGTCAACGGATGTCCAACTGCGTCCGCTGCTGACTGAAAATATTTAATGAGTTTCTTACAAGCCAGTCCTGTATTGTCTTGTCATGAAAGATATCTTGTTCTGCGTGTACTCACCAGACCAGATTTGCTTGATTGGAATTTGAATTGAAATAATACCGATTTCTGATAACCAGGGAATTACGGAACGATATTTGTATGAGAATAACAATAATTTATCACCACTGATTTAATACATTTATTGACATGTCACCGGTAGTTGCCTTTATCGAGTGAATTTATTAGTATGCGTCCTTGATTCAAGTTTTGCATTCAGAAGGATTATTATTTACTGTATGAGAAAATATTTATGTCAAAGTGAAACTATTTGAAACATATTACGTTCGGTGGAAGCAACAATTCTTTGTAGGCGCGATGGTTTTGATTTCTCCCCATACTGACTAGGAAGTCAGATAACTCGAAAGATTATCTAGGACTCGTTAACTGAGATAGTTAAACTATTCGAGGATGTATATTTTTGCGCCTTCCCCATGAACCATGGACTTTGCCGTTGGTGGGGAGGCTTGCGTGCCTCAGCGATACAGATGGCCGTACCGTAGGTGCAACCACAACGGAGGGGTATCTGTTGAGAGAGGCCAGACAAACGTGTGATTCCTGAAGAGGGGCAGCAGCCTTTTCAGTAGTTGCAGGGGCAACAGTCTGGATGATTGACTGACCTGGCCTTGCAACATTAAGCAAAACGGCCTTGCTGTGCTGGTACTGCGAACGGCTGAAAGCAAAGGGAATCTACGGCCGTAATTTTTCCCGAGGGCATGCAGCTTTACTGTATGGATAAATGATGATGGCGTCCTCTTGGGTAAAATATTCCGGAGGTAAAATAGTCCCCCATTCGGATCTCCGGGCGGGGACTACTCAGGACGACGTCGTTATCAGGAAAAAGAAAACTGGCGTTCTACGGATCGGAGCGTGGAATGTCAGATCCCTTAACCGGGTAGGCAGATTAGAAAATTTAAAAAGGGAAATGGATAGGTTGAAGTTAGATATAGTGAGAATTAGTGAAGTTCGGTGGCAGGAGGAACAAGACTTCTGGCCAGGTGAATACAGGGTTATAAACACAAAATCAAATAGGGGTAATGCAGGAGTAGGTTTAATAATGAATAAAAAAAATAGGAGTGCGGGTAAGCTACTACAAACAGCATAGTGAACAAAAGAAAAATTCGGAGTAGGTATTAAAATCCATGGAGAAGAAATAAAAACTTTGAGGTTCGCCGATGACATTGTAATTCTATCAGAGACAGCAAAGGACTTGGAAGAGCAGTTGAACGGAATGGACAGTGTCTTGAAAGGAAGATATAAGATGAACATCAACAAAAGCAAAACAAGGATAATGGAATTTAGTCGAATTAAGTCGGGTGATGCTGAGCGAATTACATTAGGAAATGAGACACTTAAAGTAGTAAAGGAGTTTTGCTATTTGGGGAGCAAAATAACTGATGATGGTCGAAGTAGAGAAGATGTAAAATGTAGACTGGTAATGTCAAGGAAAGCGTTTCTGAAGAAGAGAAATTTGTTAACATCGAGTATAGATTTAAGTGTCAGGAAGTCGTTTCTGAAAGTATTTGTATGGAGTGTAGCCATGTATGGAAGTGAAACATGGACGATAAATAGTTTGGACAAGAAGAGAATAGAAGCTTTCGAAATGTGGTGCTACAGAAGAATGCTGAAGATTAGATGGGTAGATGACATAACTAATGAGGAGGTATTGAATAAAATTGGGGAGAAGAGGAGTTTGTGGCACAACTTGACTAGAAGAAGGGGTCGGTTGGTAGGACATGTTCTGAGCCATCAAGGGATCGTCAATTTAGCATTGGAGGGCAGCGTGGAGGGTAAAAATCGTAGAGGGAGACCAAGAGATGAATACACTATGCAGATTCAGAAGGATGTGGGTTGCAGTAAGTACTGGGAGATGAAGAAGCTTGCACAGAATAGGGTAGCATGGAGAACTGCATCAAACCAGTCTCAGGACTGAAGACCACAACAAAAACAACATATTTTTGCGTCCCTTTGTGCTGCATCCACTTGGCTCGATGACTCTTGCTAGATGAATCCAAGTTCTTACTGGCTGTTGGTGAACTAAAACCTCAACGTTCAGGATAAATTAAAGGGCGTCGACAGCTGACAAAACACAGGTGATATCTTTCCTCATCCTTCACAATCTGGGAATGTGCTCCGCCTGAACTTCGGTAATTAGCACTTATGAGTCAGTTATAGTGTCCCTAAACATATTGGTTTCGCTCTAGCTTAGGAAAGACTATATGTTAGGCAGCAGTGTGGTGAACGTTACGACGTAATACAAGCGCCAAACTTTGTTTCATATTAATTTTGAGGAGGAAGTAAAACTAGAATAGGTTATAAGTGCGCGAACAGTGTTCTCATAACTTTACCCTTACTACCTTCTCTGACAACAGTATTGTCAGAGAATGAAATATATCTCGTTTTTCGTATGAGAAATTTCATTCTGGTTTTCTCCACCTTTTATGAGGCGGTTGCTGTAAAGCGTATGGTATTCCCTGACGTTATTTACAAACCACAAAGGCTTCGGTCTTTTACTTGTTACTCTGCATACAATGTATTTCGTACGGCTGTCTCGTAGAAATCCAGTAAACTTAACGTGCTCTATGCAATGTCGACCCCTAGCGGGCTACTAAACGGTTCTTGTGAATGTTAATAGCGTCATGGTTAACACACTTACTCAGTTCGTAAAATGCTGGAAAGTCTTTAATTTTTCAGCTGTTTTACTTAAACACGTCTACGTACATACTACGCAAACCATCACACAGTGCATTGCGGCAGGTACCTTGTACCGTTGCTAATCGTTACATTTCCTGTTCCTCTCACAAAAGGAGCGAGGGAAAAGCAACTTTCTGTATGCTTCCATACGAATCCTGATTTCAGACGTCTTGTCCTTAAGATCCTTGATGTACGTTGGTGGCAATGGAACTGACGGTGAAAAATGTCGGTTCTCTAAACGTTCTCAATTGTGTTTCGCGAAAGGAAGGACTTCTAGCAGCCAGGTATTACCATTTCAGTCTACGCAATATTCCCACAATAGTCGAGAGTTGATTCAACACGTCTAACAGCACACCTCTGAAGTCTTCCTTTACTCCGCCCTTGTAGGGACCCCAGAAACTCAATCAGTACTTTAGAATGGGTAGCACAGTGTTGTGTATGCGATTTCCTTTATACGTTTCTCCACAGTTATTCCAGCAAACAGATGTCGCCCATTCGCTTTCCCCACATCCGATACTACATAATCGTACGTTTATGTTGCTTTGCAACGTTAAACCCGGGTATTTAATGAACTGGAAACGTTTCTTTGCTCATGTAGATATTCACAAAAATGTCCATGTGTTTTACTCGCATGTTTTTTAATATATTTTTGCCATCCCTGTCAAATAAGACTGATGCTTATAATTACCTCTTTTTCCAGTTCATTGCGGTGTGATACCGTAACCAGTAGCACCAGTTTCATAAAACAAACAGTCTTGGTTGAAAACTGGATTTTTTAATTTTATTTATCCTCCTATGACGCATTTTTTCAATTCATGATGGTTTGATACAGCAACGAGTTCTAACAATATGAGAGAACTCACAGTCTTGGTTGCAAAACTGGAATTTTTATTTTATTTATCTTCCAATGACACGTACTGGAGGCTGAATAAACTAAAAAATTCAGTTTTGCAACCAAAATCTTTGTTCTTTCATATCCTATCATAACTTATGGTTCTGACATCCCCCCCCCCCCCAACTTGCTGTTTGTTGGTCTTTAATAACTTCGTCATTGACCGCGTGCTAAATCCTGATCTACCTGCCACTGAAATGAACATGATAAAAATAACCTTCTCACAAACAATTAATTGGTTTTCATCCTCTAGTCCATCGTTTATTATTTAATAGTCTATCACCAGAAACTTCGGACTGAAAGTAATCCAACACTAAGTATCCCTAAAGCAAGACTTTCAAGACTGATTTGTTTCTCATTTTGCTGAACTTGTTTCTCATTTCGCTGACTTCAAATACAATAGCAGCAGTCTCCAATGAGCTTGTATCAAGAAAATAACTATGGTGCTGAAGTTAAGTATTTGTTTGCACACCCGAAGAAGTATGTTACAATTAATGTCTCACAAGCCATGGTCAATTAAGTAGAAATGCTTGCGACAAATGCCTTGAAACATATTGGGGCCAACAGATAACATGTCAACCGAGTCGCAGCAGTCCATGAAAATCATTTGCTTGTTTGGTGCCATTTGGGCTGTTGAGACCTTACAGTCATCTCTGTGCACAAATGAGCGACAGTCAAAAGCCAAATAAACACTTTCTGTAAACTACTTGTGGGCATCAGTCTCTTTCCTCTGTAGTACTTAAACATATTTCTAAGTCGACACGAGTTAGGAGTCGTTAAACACACGATTACATGTGACCCTATCACTTAAAAATATGAACTGGAAGATTGTCAAAGGAATTTTCGGATGCCCATATTGAAATTGGAGCCAATGTTGTGAAGAAACTGAACTTGTAATACTCTCAACCGAGACACGAATGTTTCCTCACTGCTTGTTACTCGTTGGAGAGAAAAAAAGCGATACTTCCAAACGATACGTTATCATATTTGCAATGGTACGCCGTAGCAGTGCCGATGACGTATCTGTTCCGACAGGGTTAGTTTTTTATTCCTTTGTACTCGTTTAGGTCTTATCTCAGAAAGAAAATCGCAAAAGAATTCCGCGACACAGACATAATTGCGCATATTTTCACGAAGTTTTACGTTATATACGTTTTATGACATATTGAAACTTACATATAAAGTACTGCACTTTACGTATAGTTTCTGCTGTATGAGTACTATGCCAAGACAAATTAAAATGAATGTAAAACCAGAGAAATAGGAAATGGAGGCAGGTGAAGAACATTTTTTAGAAGAGAGTAATGGCGATTTTTACCAAGTATTTGAATTTAGCATCGTATGTGGCGATAATGAAACCATTTCTGCTTTCCATATCCAGGTAAACACTACGTAACAAAAACATATTGTGGCACTTAGAAGGACGGGTAATCTGTTTGTCGAGTTGCTAAGGTATGGAAGATACTATTGACAGATTTAGTAGATAAAAAGACTAAAAAATTTTCCACGTATGGAATACGCGAATAACAGAAAGGAGAACACAGTTTTTTGTGGGATAGACTTACTGGCGGGAAACAAGAGAATCACAAGGGTGAAGTAGATCAAAATCTGCAAATTTTTGTGTGATAAGTTAATTGGTTTTGTTGTTGTTGTTACGGTCTTCAATCCAGAGACTGGTTTGATGCAGCTCTCCATGCTACTCTATCCTGTGCAAGCTTCTTCATCTCCCAGTACCTGCTGCAACCTACACCCTTCTGAATCTGTTTAGTGCATTCATCTCTTGGTCTCCCTCTACGATTTTTACCCTCCACGCTGCCCTCCAATTCTGAATTGGTGATCCCTTGATGCCTCAGAACATGTCCTACGAACCGATCCCTTCTTCTTGTCAAGTTGTGCCACAAATTTGTCTTCTCCCCAATTCTATTCAATACCTCCTCATTAGTTATGTAAACAACCCATCTTCAGCATTCTTCTGTAGCACCACATTTCAAAAGCTTCTATTCTCTTCTTGTTTAAAATACTTATCGCCCACGTTTCACTTCCATAAATAGCTACACTCCACAGAAATACTTTCAGAAACGACTTCCTGACACTTAAATCAATACTCGATGTTAACAAATTTCTCTTCTTCAGAAACGCTTTCCTTGCCATTGCCAGTATACATTTTATATCCTCTCTACTTCGACCATAATCAGTTATTTTGCTCCCCAAATAGCTAAACTCATTTAATAGTTTAAGAGCCTCATTTCCTAATCTAATTCCCGCAGCATCACCCGACTTAATTCGACTACATTCCATTATCCTCGTTTTGCTTTTGTTGTTGTTCATCTTATATCCTCCTTTCAAGCACTGTCCATTCCGTTCAGCTATTCTTCCAGGTCCTTTGCTGTCTCTGACAGAATTACAATGTCATCTGCGAAACTCAAAGTTTTTATTTATTCTCCATGGATTTTCATTCCTACTCCGAATTTTTCTTTTGTTTCCTTTATTGCTTGCTCAATATGCAGGTTGAATAACATCGGGGATAGGCTACAACCCAGTCTAACTTCCTTTCCAACCACTGCTTCCCTTTCATTCCCCTCGGCTCTTATAACTGCCATCTGATGTCTGTACAAATTGTAAATAGCCTTTCGCTCCCTGTATTTTACCCCTGCCCTTTTTCAGAACTTGAAAGAGAGTATTCTAGACAATATTGTCAAAAGCTTTCTCTAAGTCTACAAATGCTAGAAACGTAGGTTTACCTTCCTTAATCTATCTTCCAAGATAAGTCGTAGGGTCAGTATTGCCTACGTGTTCCAATATTTCTACGGAATCCAAACTGATCATGCCCGAAGTCGTCTTCTACCAGTTTTTCCATTCGTCTGAAAGGAATTCACGTTATTATTTTGAAGTCGTGACTTATTAAACTGATAGTTCGGTAATTTTCACATCTGTTAACACCCGCTTTCTTTGGGATTGGAATTATTATATTCCTCTTGAAGTCTGAGGGAATTTCGCCTGCCTCATACATCTTGTTCACCAGATGCCAGAGTTTTGTCAGGACTGGCTCTCCCAAGGCTATCAGTAGCTCTAAGGGAATGTCGTCTACTCCCGGGACCTTGTTTCGACTTAGGTCTTTCAGTGATCTGTCAAACTCTTAACGCTGTATATATCTCCCATTTCATCTTTATCTACATCCTCTTCCATTTCCATAGTTTTGCCCTGAACTACATCGCCCTAGTATAAACCCTCTATATACTCCTTCCACCTTTCTCCTTTCCCTTGTTTGCTTAGAACTGGATTTCTATCTGAGCTCTTGATATTCATAGAAGTGGTTCTCTTTTCTCCAAAGGTCTCTTTAAATTTCCTGCAGGCAGTATCTATCTTACCCTAGTGAGATGTGCCTCTACATCCTTACATTTTTCCTCTGGCCATCCCTGCTTAGCCATTTTGCACTTCCTGTCGATCTCATTTTTGAGACATTTGTATTCCTTTCTGTCTGCTTCATTTACTGCATTTTTATATTTTCTCCTTTCATCAATTAAATTCAATATTTCTTCTGTTAACCAAGGGTTTCTACTAGCCCTCGTCTTTTTATCTATTTGATCCTCTGCTGCCTTCACTATTTCATCCCTCAAAGCTACCCATTCTTCTTCTACTGTATTTCTTTCCTCCAGTCCTGTCAATTGTTCCCTTATGCTCTCCCCAAAACTCTGTACAACGTCTGGTTCTTTCAGTTTATCCAGGTTCCATCTCCTTAAATTCCCACCTTTTTGCACTTTCTTCAGTTTTAATCTACAGTTCATAACCAATAGATTGTGGTCAGAGTCCACATCTGGCCCTGGAAATGTCTTACAATTTAAAAGCTGTATCCTAAATCTCTGTCTTACCATTATATAATCTATATGAAACCTTCCTGTATCTCCAGACCTCTTCCATGTATACAACTTTCTTCCGTGATTCTTGAACCAAGTATTAACTATGATTAAGTTATTCTTTGTCAGAATTCTACCAGACGGATTCCTCTTTCATTTATTGCCCCCCATTCCATATTCACCTACTACGTTTCCTTCTCTTCCTTTTCCTACTATCGAATTACAGCCACCCATGACTTAAATTTTCGTCTCCCTTCACTATCTGAATAATTTCTTTTATCTCATCATACATTTCATCAATCTCTTCGTCATCTGCGGAGGTAGTTGGCACATAAACTTGTACAACTGTGATAGGCGTTGGCGTCGCGTCTATCTTGACCACAATAATGCGTTCACTGTGCTGTTTGTAGTAGCTTACCCGCACTCCTATTTTTTATTCATTATTAAACCTACTCCTGCAATACCCCTATTTGATTTTGTATTTATAATCCTGTATTCACCTGACCAGAAGACTTGTTTCTCCTGCCACCGAACTACACTAATTCCCACTATATCTAACGTTAACTTATCCATTTCTTTTTTAAATTTTCTAACCTACCTGCCCGATTAAGGGATGTGACATTCCACGCTCAGATCCGTAGAACGCCAGTTTTCTTTCTCCTGAGTAGTCCCCGCCCGGACGCCGAATGGTGGACCATTTTACCTGCGGAATATTTTACCGAAGAGGACGCCATCGTCATTTAACCATACAGTAAAGCTGCATGCCCTCGGGAAAAATTACGGCTATAGTTTCCCCTTGCTTTTAGCCATTCGCGGTACCAGCACAGAAAGGCCGTTTTGTTTAGTGTTACAAGGCCACATCAGTCAATCATCCAGACTGTTGCCCCTGCAACTACTGAAAGGCTGCTGCCCCTCTTCAGGAACCACACGTTTGTCTGGCCTCTCAACAAATACCCCTCCTTTGTGGTTGCACCTACGGTATGGCTATCTGTATCGCTGAGGCACGCAAGGCCTCCCCACCAACGCAAGGTCCATGGTTCCGGGAGGGGGGGGGGTGGCGGGAGGTAATTGGTTGTTTATTAGAAAACTTTATTTATCACAGTATAACACCTGACGAGAAGCCTCGACGACAAAAACAATACACTTGTCACGAAATGTACTTGTCATTGCTATACTAAAGAATAAAGCGAATGGAAACAGACTTGCTTACAATTGTAATTGCCATTCTTGTAGTTAAAAATGATGTATGACCTGTATTTAAACGCTATGCTCAACAACTGAAGAATGTGGAGCAGTATCTATCCCAAAGCACTGTGTATTTTTGTGTCCTGTTCTGCACAAGAATTAGCATGTTTCCGTTTTTGTTTAATCCTTGGACCTGGTTCACTTTCAAGTCACACGCTGTTGCACCAATCGTTTCATACTGTATTGCAGATAATTTACGCCACCAATGTGCCGATGGTTTTGCGTGAGTCTAAGATAAAAACTAAGTTGAATTTGAGCGTGGTCCGGTGTCAGCATTCAAGCACCGACGTCAATAGCAGGCACGAGAGCCCGAAGGTCAACGGTAACGACAACTGCTACAGGACAAACACGCTCTTTGAGGAGAGGGCGTCCAAAGCCGGTGACGCACGTTCAGCGACCAGAACCAAACACGCTACTGCAGTGCTAACACGGGCACAGCGCTGTTTGAACTCGCGACACCCACGGAACCACAGATCCCGCACAGGCGAGAACTGACGTCAGCCGGATGTGCTGCTTTTGCGTTTGCGCTGTGCGCATTCAGATGTACTCCGATAACGTGAACTCGTTACTGGTTAACCTTGGTATATCAACATCCTATAAGAGAAAATAAAATCAGTTTTATGGATGCGGATAGGGCCGGTGGGCGGTGGAGGGTATTATTTTTCCGGTCGTGATAGGATAGATTAGAGACTGAGCACAGTCCCACCAGAACAAATGTACCAAACGCGCTCCTCTTTGGGATTTTACTTTAGTGTTTCCTGCATTCTTGTCTACTTGGGTTACCACAAACCCAAACTGCATCGCCAGCAGCAGTACAGCTCTTCTCGATCATGGACCCATCGTTTCCGGTGCTTCACTTAACGCAATATTCAGCGACTTTTTTCTGGTGACTTAGAAGGCCGGTTTAGTTAGCGTAAAAGTATTACACAGATTATCAGAAAACGTTAATGGGATTTGTTGGAGAAAAGGTTCCTTCTATTTGAATGCTGTTGAGAAATGTTGCGAAAATCTGTATTCGCTGCACACAGAAATAAAAAGAATTGTCTCTACTCTTTTTTGACTAAAAACCGTAAGGATTCTGCAAGAGAGATCTGAGATTTCTCTTGGCGGACAACTATTTTTCCGTCGATGAATGAAATAGTAGAGGAAGCATTTCATAAGGTACTAAGTACCCACCACAAATACCCGTACAATGGCTTTTCCTGCTAGGGAGAGAGAGAACGTGGAACTGGCGGTTCTCGTACTTACGTTGTGACATCCTGATCTGGAGCTCTTAATCAATTTGTTTGTTGGTGGACGATTTTTTTTTTGTGGAAAAATATTCAGAGGACTCCAGGAGTCACATCTTAAAAGATTGATGAATGTCAGCACGTTATGAGTGTTACACCACCCAAATGTTTCAACAGTGAAAGTTATTGGGTGCCGTTTGTTGTTTTTGTAAGTACGATGTAGTACTGCTGCTTTTGGTACTGTAGTATCATTCTTTTAGATCCGATCTGGCGCTGTTGAATTTAATTTCTTAAGATCATGAACGAGCAGTCGGGTGGTCGATGATTTGTGGTCAGTTATGACCATTAGAATACTGCGATTCATAATACGTATTCTTTTTGTTCAAACGATGACACATTAGTGGACGGAAGACACGTATGTTGGGAAGTCATGGCAGCAATGTTGATTGTGTGTAACACATCTGTGCTAGTATATGTAGCAGAGAGTGCGTAATAAAATTTACCGCTGGAGCCCATCTTGTATTGTACTCGATAGTATGTTAACCGTGGTCCACAACCCCACAACGACTACCGCAGTACACTTCACCCCTCCGCCGCCCCACACCGAACCCAGGATTATTGTGCGGTTCGGCCCCCGGTGGACACTCCCCGCCCCCCTCCCCCCGGGAACGTCTCACACCATACGAGTGTAACCCCTATGTTTGCGTGGTAAAGTAATGGTGGTGTACGAGTACGTGGAGAACTTGTTTCCGCAGCAATCGCCGACATAGTGTAGCTGAGGCGCAATAAGGGGAACCAGCCCGCATTCGCCGAGGCAGATGGAAAACCGCCTAAAAACCATACACAGACTGGCCAGCTTACCGGACCTTGACACAAGTCCGTCGGACAGATTCGTGCCGGGGACCAGGCGCTCCTTCCCAATCCAGAAAGCCGTGCGTTACACCACACGTCCAACCGGGCGGGCGCCTCCATCTTACTTGTATATACTCGAACACTTCACTGATGCAAGAATTAAGTTTTTATTGGATGATCAAGAGAAAGCAGAATACGAAAGAAATAATTGATCAGCATACTGTGAAGAAAGTGGTGTGATTTAATAAAGACGCCATAGAGCCAGTGGATGATTTTTATATTTAGGACAGGCAAAGACGATGAAATAATTACTTATAAAGGCGGAAAATAATTTTCCGATGAGCTTAAAAGAAATTTTTCCAGTCATTACGTACTACCAGTTGCGGTCTACACTGAGGTGGTAAAAGTAATGGGATACCTTCTAATATCACGCCGGACCTCCACTTGTCCGGTTTAGGGCAGCAACTCCAGTGCAAAATTGTTGAAAGTCCCCTGCAGAAATATTGAGCCATGATGCCTCCAAAGCCGTCATAGGTGAGAAAGTATTGCCCCTGCAGGATTTTGAGCACGCACTGACCCCCCAGTTACGTCTCATGTTCGATGGGATTCATGTCGGATGATATGGGTGGCAGATCATTCGTTTGAACTGTCCAGAATTTTCTTCAAAGCAATTGCAAACAATCTTGAGTATTGCTCATTAGTGTGGGATCCGTACCAGATCGGGTTGACGTAGGGGATAGAGAAGATCCAAAGAAGAGCGGCGCGTTTCGTCACAGGGTTATTTGGTAAGCGTGATAGCGTTACGGAGATGTTTAGCAAACTCAAGTGGCAGACTCTGCAAGAGAGGCGCTCTGCATCGCGGTGTAGCTTGCTGTCCAGGTTTCGAGAGGGTGCGTTTCTGGATGAGGTATCGAATATATTGCTTCCCCCTACTTATACCTCCCGAGGAGATCACGAATGTAAAATTAGAGAGATTCGAACGCGCACGAAGGCTTTCCGGCAGTCTTTCTTCCCGCGAACCATATGCGAGTGGAACAGGAAAGGGAGGTAATGACAGTGGCACGTAAAGTGCCCTCCGCCACACACCGTTGGGTGGCTTGCGGAGTATTAATGTAGATGTAGAATCTTGTCACGGTGACACGGTGCATTGTCATCCATAAAATTCCATCGTTGTTTGGGAACATGCAGTTCATGAATGGCTTGCAGTTGGTCTCCAAGTAGCCGAACGTAATCATTTCGAGTCAATGATCGGTTCAGCTGGACCAGAGGACCCAGTCCATTCCATGTAAACACAGCCCACATCAATATAAAGCTACCACCAGCTTGCACAGTGCCTTGTTGACAACTAGGGTCCGTGACTTCGTGGGGCCTGTACCCTACTCCAACCGTACCATCAGCTGTTACCAACTGAAATCGGGACTCATCTGACCAGTTCACCGTTTTCCAGTCGTCTAGGGTCCTGGTCATGAGCCCAGGATAAGCACTAAAGGGTTATGTTATAGTGTTAGCAAAGGCAGTCGCATCGATATCCTGCTGCCATAGCCCATTAAAGACAGATTTCGTAGCACTGTCCTAACGGATACGTTCTTCGTACGCCTCACATTTATTTCACTTGTTATTTCACACAGTGTTGCTTGTCTGTTATTAATGATAGGTCTATGCAATCGCCGCTGCTCTCGGCAGTCAAGTGAAAGCTGTCGGCCGCTGCGTTGTCCACGGTGAAAGTCAGTGCCTGAAATTTGGTATTCTCGGCACACTCTTGACGTTGTGGATCTCGGAATATTCAACATGAATCGCCTGAGTATAAATGACAGCTCCAGCAATGCACCTGCCCTTTTTTGCATTATGTAGGCGATACTACCGCCATCTGTATGTGAGCGTATGTCCATCCCGCGACTTTTGACACCTCAGCGTATAACAGTGAGACATGGACTTTTAATATAAGAAGCATTCGCATATTGAGGGTTGCTGGGTGGGTTAATGAGAAATGCATATTGGGAATTACTTGAAGAGTCAGGAAAACTATCGAATGGTGAAGACACATATTGGAGAGGAAACTTAATTATGTGTAATGAACATGAAACTGAAGTAGGTAGACATGTAGCGAGCCACGTACTTTGCTAAATTCAAATAAACAAGAACAATCAAGACGTCGTCACCAGCAAAGGTTGATAGATGACAACAGAGAACAGGCAGCAGCACATTGACGTATACATCTAAAGACTATAATGCACGGAGAGTTGTGGAAGAGGCGTTCGTAAGGTGGTAGTTATCGAACAGCTGATGATTATACATGGACGGCCGCTGTGGCCGAGCGGTTACAGGCGCTTCAGTCCGGAACCGCGCTGCTGCTACGGTCGCAGGTTCGAATCTTGCCCCGGTCATGGATGTGTGTGATGTCCTTAAGCTAGACAAGTTTAAGTAGTTCTATGTATAGGGGACTGATGATCTCAGATGTTAAGTCCCACAGTGCTTAGAGCCTTTTGAACCATTTTTGAGCAAGTAACCTTAGAACGGATTAACTGATGTACTTGCTGTCATGCAAATGTTTACTTAGTTGCCATTACCCCACTAAAGTTGGAGTGCCCGGCAGCACGACGGCTGCCGTATGGCAATCAATGGCTTGTGTGGCGTGGATGTAAAAGTCGACATACGGCTCTTCGTACCGGGGCCGTATACTCGGCGTCATAAAAACGGCTGCCGGCCAAGTGTGAAGGGCCACAAGCGCTGCAGTACACGCGAGAATTTTTTGCTCTCAACACAGTTTGGCACTCTCAGATAGTACTGGCAGAACTATTTACACTAGGGGCGAATTTTCGCATATCGTTACTTGGGAGTACTTTCTGCAGGTGTCTGGAAGACTTGCGATAGGCCTGCAGCTCCACTTTTAATACTTATGTTCGCAAAGAAAATAACGTAAAAGACTGTGTTTGTGTTGGCCAAGTGAGTGTATTAGGGGGCGGTATGATTTTGGAGCATGCAAGAGTCTGACTGTAGGGCTTGTGATGGAAGATCTACAACAATATCGAAATTTTACGAGAATGACTGCAAGAGAAATGGAAGAAATATACGTTATAATTGCACCCAATATTTCCAAGCAGGAAACTACAGTGCGTAACTTCATTAGTGTTAAAGACCGACTGCTTGTGAGGCTAAGATTTCTAGCATCAGTTACCTTTATTCTCTTTAATATTTCGTGAAGTAACATCCACGAAGAAATAACATTACACCAGATTTCATCTTGATACCTGTAATCTTTCAAAACCCAGGTATGGTGATGTGGCCGTGCGGTTCTAGGCCCTTCAGTCTTGAACCGCGTAACCGCTACGGTCGCAGGTTCGAATCCTGCCTCGGGCATGGATGTGTGTGATGTCCTTAGGTTAGTTAGGTTTAAGTACTTCTAAGTTCTAGGGGACTGATGACCTCAGATGTTAAGTCCCATAGTGCTTAGAGCCATTTGAACCATTTTGTTCTTCAACACGCAATGTAATAATATAATCAACAAATACCTCGTCATAAAAATGATAGATACAGATGTAAGATGGCTATTTTTTGATGTTGTTATTGGATGTGTTACAATATGTAAAGGAAAATGATATATTTGAAGAATTCTGGTCAGAGAAACAGTTGTTAGTCAACGGTATTTGTGTCTGTGATGTCAGTATGTGGAGTCGTAGAATCTTTGATGGTCGGTAGAGGATAGCTGCGGTGTGCAGCAGGCGGGGATTCGTTGAGTGTACAGCGTAATGCATGGACGCACTTTTGGATCTATGTGAGATACAGATTTATTACGAGTAGGAATGATGACTGAGAACAATGGTTGGATAACATACGGACATAAAAAAGGTTTCGAAATGAAGAACATTGTATTATTAGATGAGGTAAAAAAGTTTATTATAATTTTTGTAGACTTGTATCGTTGGTCCACTTCACCCTCGTTACAGTCAGTTCTTGACAATCATTCTATTGATTGATCTTCTGAGTTAATTTACTGTACAGAAATGAAGTTTCATATTAGAGTCCATAATTGTTTTCTTTGATAAGTTCCCTCCTAACTAAAATTTCAGTACTGAAAGGTTGTGTCGTTTGTTTCATTGGCATTCTTTGTCAAGATTATGAACCCAAATTCCCTGGATCAACTGTAGTTAGTTTTTAGCAGTATTTTTTTAGCTGTTGCGGAGTCTTGTTGTGTTGCTGTTTCTGCCAGTACTTCATTTTGCAGGTGAGATTCATAATACGTGACTGTTGCGCTTCCTTTGCGCAACATAGGTTCTTTCAGTTTCTTTATTTTACCATGGCCAAATGTTAGTGCAGAAATTTTCTTATGTTTCAGGTTACATTCTCAAAGAGGTAGACATTACAGTTTTTTTAATAAAGTAACTGTTTTTTAGACATTTAGCAATGACCAGGTCTACTGAGCGTCAAACTATTAATTTGCTTATTTATTTGGTTATGAATGAGATCGGGTTTCACAAACACAGGATTCTTTTCAATTTCATGTAAGTGAGGTGGCTCTTAGCTCAGTAACACATTTAGGTTGTCAGTTCGCATTCCTCGGTTTGTATTTACGATAACACACACACACACACACACACACACACACACACACACACACACACACACACACACAAGTAAAGGCAACTCACTTATACAGCTAATTAGTTTTGGTAAATGGAAATTTTCCGCCTTTTAAAGTGATTACTTTCGAGCATAACGTCACTTGTTTCTCTATGTCAATTAATCTGTGTTATAAAGCTGCCTTTTCTGATTCCTTAATTTGTGGACATTCCAGTAACCTCCAGGGTTAGCCCTAGGGCCTGTCCCGTTCTCACTATCTCGTCCTCAGTCTTCCCACACTTCCTCTGCCCGATGGTTTATAATCCATCGTTAGTTTAGGAAGTCTTTGTGGGGACATATGAAGTACATGATCTCTCCATTCTCCTTTGTGTTGAATTGACTTTTGAGCTTTTTGTTGGATTCCTATTTTTTCCCTTGTTACTTTGTTTCAGATTTTGTCTTACCTACTGCAGCATTTCACAGATATTAGAAATTTAATTTCTGAAGCTTCTAGTTGTCATTAATCTTTGTTTCTCAGCGTCCAACTTTCTGCCCACATAATAAAACAGGAATTGCCATGACCTTATAAAATGTCAGTTCTGTTTTTTCCTTGTTTTGCCCTCAAGTATGTCTTCTTATTTTGCCAAATATACGCCGGTAAGAATTAGTTATTTTTTGCATGTTCATATCATCGTCATCATATGATGGCCACATCGTAAATTCCTGAAATGGGCTACCTGTTCTATCGGTTTATTACTGAGGATTATTTTTGTTCGTATTAGATGAATACGTACAGATGCCGTTGTTTTAGTTTCATTTATAGAAAAGTCAGACAGTAGCTTGCAATTCTCTAATTTAGCTTTTATAATGCGATTTGTAATTTATTTTCGCTGTCTTGTATAATAACTTGATCGTGTTATTGTTTTTAATCCTCCCAATATTTGTCCCTGATGGTGTTGTACATATGTTCCATTCCATGATCACGGCATCTACATCTGCAGAAAATGAATAATTTTTTGGTGACAGGTGACAAGTTCGTTTGTTTGTATTTCAGTTGTTATAACTTTACCCCTGGTAATTCTAATTCTGGTGTTGATGTATAGGGTTTTTGCGACTTGAATCAAAATTTTAGGGATTCCTCTTTTTTCCGCTATTAGCCATAGCTTTCCTCTGAATTCTGTGACGGCCACAAATTGCGGCTATGAACACGCGGTTTCATGAATACTTTTATTTAATGCCTGCGTGAGTACGGCAAAATATATTAGCAAGATGTGGTAGCGTAAAAACTGTGAAATGTGACAGATTCTGGACGTAATATGGCTGCTGAGCACTTACGAAGGGCTCTCAGCTCTCCCGAAAATGGCGGTAGAGGTTTCCTTCTCTGAGAGCTACGGTGAGCAGCTTTCGACAGATGGAGTTTTCCGTGTACACGAGGGGTCTAAACTCGCAAGAGCGTAACTATCTAAGATCTTGCCACACTCCCGGACACTGCCAGCATACTGGCTCGCGGCCCTCTTTATATGGCACGTACGAGATGCGAGAGGAAGGTAATGAGGCTGACAACACTGTGAGCGATCTGGCAACGTTGGGCTGTCCTACTTTTGTAGCCCTTTGTGTTCATCCCGTCCATATGCTCAGTCCGAGTTTCAGCTCCATAGGGCTCTCAGGCGATTTCTGAGAGCGTCGTCAGTGAATTTTCGTTTTTGTTGTTTGCTACGAAAATGGAACAGCGGAATTTAGTGCAACGCAATGCCATGAAGTTTTGCGGTATACGTGGGGGAATACGCGAGTGTGAAAGCTTGAAACAGGCCCATGGAGAAATCGTTTTTGTAATTCCGGGAAGACGTTGAACCTCGCTCAGGGAAACAGTCAACCTTAAAAAACGAAGAGAACGTCGAACGTGTGCGTGCTCTTGCGAGACCGTCCCTCCAGCACAAACTGTCAACCAAGTATTTTACAAATATGTTCTTGAAAGGCTCAGGAAAACTGAATCGATTGAGACTGGACGCACTAGACGAGTGGATGCTGCATCACGATAACGCCTGATGTCACAGGTCCACTTCCATCGCGGGATTTTTGAGCTCAAAAGGCTTTCGTATTGTTCCACTGTCCTTGTGACTTTTTTTTTTCTTTCCCAGAAATTGAAAAATGTCTTACAAAGACATCATTTTGTCGCTCTGGAGAGCATTCAAAAGAGCGTGACTGATGTGTTAAGAGCCGGCCGCGGTGGCCGTGCGGTTCTGGCGCTGCAGTCCGGAACCGCGGGACTGCTACGGTCGCAGGTTTGAATCCTGCCTCGGGCATGGGTGTGTGTGACGTCCTTAGGTTAGTTAGGTTTAAGTAGTTCTAAGTTCTAGGGGACTTATGACCTAAGATGTTGAGTCCCATAGTGCCCAGAGCCATTTGAACCATTTGATGTGTTAAGAGCCCTTCGAGTTGAAGCCCTTCAGTGCTGTCGAGCATGGGAACGACGACTCCGCCGTTGTATAGTTGCCGAATGGAGCTACTTTTGGAGCGGACAGTCCTATTACTTTTCTCTCTCCTTTTCGCATTACTCGCCAACATTCTCTGAAAGTGAAGAACTCTCATGCGTATACCTAGTTTAAGGCAGACGTGCGTCGCATTATGTACTGCACGCCACGGTTAGTCCGTAGAGACGTGGGCCGTAAGGAACCCTGCCCGTCGCAGCCAGTCTCGCGGCTCGCATGTCTGTGGCGAGCCGCTGCGCTGAGCCACACCATTAGGGCTGCAGCCAATTATCGCGCTGCCCAGCGTCACTCTGCTCAATGGGCGACTGCGTCAGCGGCGCGCCGTCACGCCGGCTAATGGCGCCACCTGCCCTCTCTCACACTGCGGCTGGCCCCTGTCCTGCGAATTTTGGCACATCTCTCCTTTCCACGACTAAGAAAGCGGCTACCACTCATTTATAAAAATAGTGGACACAAGCGAGCGCGTATATCCGAGGCAATCAGTACTCACCAAAGTACGCAAACAGAGATAGTCGTATATTAAGAATCGCCAACACGTTTGTTTCTTTTCATCAGCGTTCCGGCCAGTTCCCTGTCTCTTCTTATCTTGTTCTAATCTTTTCTTGTCTTCACGTCTACTAAACTGAGTATCCTTGACAAACTATTTTAAAGTTTCATATCTTTGGTTGTCAGAACAGCTTTTTTTTCAGTTGTCCTACTGTTACCATAGTGTGCCTACAGATACATTCTCATGTGTCCCATCTATCTACACTCATGCTCATAAATTAAGGATGATGCTGATACATGGTGAAACAATGCTCTGGTGGGCAGTCTGCGGGTTTAAATCACCTCGTGGTACGACTACGCGGTGCATTTGACCTGCGGTCGTCTCACGGTGGCGCTGGCAGCCGTCCACATACGCAGAGGTGTGTTCGTACATGTCAAGAGTACGGTGCAGCGAATAAGTGTGCAGACGTTTCCGGACGTGATAATGGTGACTTGTGTGTTGAAAATAGCTCAAAGAACACATATTGATGACGTTATGAGGGGCAGAATACTAGGGCGACCGGAGGCTCGTCAAACACAGCAGGTCGTACCACGGGCCTTCCGTGTGCCACAAAGTGTGATCTCAGGATTATGGGAACGATCCCAGCTGACAGGAAACGTGTCCAGGCGCTACAGTAAGGGACGTCCACAGTGTAAAACACCATAAGAAGACTGTTATCTCACCATCAGCGCCCGCAGACGGCCACGGAGTGCTGCAGGTGGCCTTGCTCGGGACCTTACCGCAGCCAGTGGAACAGTTGTCTCCAGACACACGATCTACAGACGACTGAACAGACATGGTTTATTTGCCCGGAGACCTGCAACGTGCATTCCACTGGCCCCTGGTCACAGGAGAGCCCGTAAAACCTGGTATCAAGAACACAGTACATGGTCATTGGAACAGTGGTCCTAGGTTATGTTCACGGACGAGTCCAGGTATAGTCTGAACAGTGATTCTCGCCGGGTTTTCATCTGGCGTGAACCAGGAACCAGGTAATAACCCCTTAATGTCCTTGAAAGGGACCTGTATGGTGGTCGTGGTTTGATGGTGTGAGGTGGGATTATGTTAGGTGCACGTACACCCCTGCATGTCTTTGACAGAGGAACTATAACAGGTCAGGTGTATCAGGACATCATTTTGCACCTTTCCAGGGGTGCAGTGGGTCCCACCTTCCTCCTGATGGATGATAACGCACGGCCCCACCGAGCTGCCATCGTGGAGGAGTACCTTGAAACAGAAGATATCAGGCGAATGGAGTGGCCTGCCTGTTCTCCAGACCTAAACCCCAACGAGCACGTCTGGGATGCTCTCGGTCGACGTATCGCTGCACGTCTTCAAACCCCTACGACACTGGTGCAAGAATTGGAGGCTATACCCCAGCAGCTGCTCGACCACCTGATCCAGAGTATGCCAACCCGTTGTGCGGCCTGTGTACGTGTGTATGGTGATCATAGTCCATATCGATGTCGGGGTACATGCGCGGGAAACAGTGGCGTTTTCTGGCATATATGTATCGGTTCAGTTTTCTTAAGTTATCACCAATACCGTGGACTTACAGATCTGTGCCGTGTGTGTTCACTATATGCCTATGCTATTAGCTACAGTTATGTGTAGTGCCACGTTGTGTGACATCACATTCTGCAATTATCCTTAATTTATGAGCTTGAGTGTATTTCGTATACTAACAGTGCCTTACCACTCCACCAGCCTTGGTCCACTCTCCACCTCGTGGCTGAAGCACTGAAAACACAGCACTCTACAAGGAAACTCCGTGTTTTCTGCTCTCATGAAACTATCAAAAGACTTAAACACGTAACAATTCCCCCCCCCCCTTCCCGCCACATGTGCCTGCTGTCAATACAAAATTTGAAATTCCCGCCACAACACAAAACAAGATGGCAAAACAGATGAATATCTTCTAAACATTGACACAGTCCGTCTTAGGAAGTATATTGTTAACGAGGCATGACAACGTCGAAACAACAAAAAATAAGAACAAACCGCTAACAAAACGGATGAATGGAAATTACATTATTACTCTGTAATGACGTCACCAGAGACGACGAGTGCCTCACTTCACAGCACTCAGAAAATATCAAACATTCCTGAAAAACGACTGTGTGTGTGTTTAGGATGGGGAGGGGCGGGGGAAACTGGGTCTCAATCTGTATACTGTGACAATCGTTTGTACAGTGTGTAGTGCGACGTTTTTGTAGCTATACTACAGTGTCAAAATTTGAATATTATAACGCCCTCCAGCTTAGGAAGATGGAGAATATCGGTTGGTTCGTTTTGCATTATATTTTGTCTACGGTGCGCCTTAACGGGCTTTGTCGATAGGCATGTGACAGCATGAGCTATCCGTTATTTTCGACAAGCACCCGAAAAAAAATTAAAGGTGCTGAGGAATGTAAAATGAGGCAGATGGTACTCCACTTTTCTACCAACCTTTTAAACAGAAAAAAATTCGATTTTTTTGCGATCCGATAGGAGTATTTTTCTGCTGGTGTCTTAGTACCGGTATTTCCATTGCCTGTGACTTTTATCTTTTTAGTTCCGGCTCTAGATTCTGCTACATATGTCGTAACAAGATGCACTACTGTTTTACGTGTTCTTATCTTCTCGTCAGTTGCCACAGATTTGTTTATCTAAAAAGTGTTTTGCAGGCACTAGGCTACCCGTGTTGCCTCTGTCATTTGTTTTGTCACTTCCATGATTAAGTCATTGTAGATAACTCTCCCTACATAAGTAAAGCTGATCGCTTGTTCAACTGACATAATGTCTGCTTCTAATTAACATCTTAAAACTGTTTTTCGCATTACCATACTCTCTGATTTTTTAGATGATACTTCCGCGGTATATTGCTTATCCGTATCATCGAATGGGAATTATCTTCCTTATTGCTATCAGTACTGCATCATCAGTATAACATAATATATTGAAACGTCCCCTTAGACAAATTTATACAGGACTGTGCTTAAACTGACACACAATATTTTTTAGCGCAACGCAATCTGACTTTCAATAATCTCTACAAAAGAATGGCCCTGATACCTTTCACAAATCACTTACCTCACAAAAATCTTCGTTACTCGAACTACTGCAATACAACGAGCGCCACTACTGCCAGCTAAATAAAAGATTCAAACTACGGAAGGCACTAACTACTGATAGGCATAGTTAGCAAATGAAAGATTTTAATAGAGAACAAACAATGTATTTACCTTAATAGTGTTGAAACATCATAATATACATAGGAGTTCATGACATCCAGTCTTAAAAATTCCCAAACTCCGCCATTTCTCTACCCACATCCACCACTGCTGGCGGCTCACCTCCAACTGCGCAACGCTACGCGCTGTTCACATCCAGCTGCCGCTGCCCAACACTACAATGGCAGACAACAATGCAAACTAGCCACAGACTGCACACAGCACAGCCAGTGATTTTCATACAGGTCGCTACGTAACGTTGCCAATAAGAAAACATAAACAGCCTACTTGCAATATTTACCACCTTAATTCCCACTTTATATCCTGGTTTCTTTCTTACGAAATCTGTCATGTTGACGGTTATTCAACTAAAACCGAGTGGGCTTCATGTGTCGCCTACTCTAATTCGTTCATCTGTTATACACTCCTGGAAATGGAAAAAAGAACACATTGACACCGGTGTGTCAGACCCACCATACTTGCTCCGGACACTGCGAGAGGGCTGTACAAGCAATGATCACACGCACGGCACAGCGGACACACCAGGAACCGCGGTGTTGGCCGTCGAATGGCGCTAGCTGCGCAGCATTTGTGCACCGCCGCCGTCAGTGTCAGCCAGTTTGCCGTGGCATACGGAGCTCCATCGCAGTCCTTAACACTGGTAGCATGCCGCGACAGCGTGGACGTGAACCGTATGTGCAGTTGACGGACTTTGAGCGAGGCCGTATAGTGGGCATGCGGGAGGCCGGGTGGACGTACCGCCGAATTGCTCAACACGTGGGGCGTGAGGTCTCCACAGTACATCGATGTTGTCGCCAGTGGTCGGCGGAAGGTGCACGTGCCCGTCGACCTGGGACCGGACCGCAGCGACGCACGGATGCACACCAAGACCGTAGGATCCTACACAGTGCCGTAGGGGACCGCACCGCCACTTCCCAGCAAATTAGGGACACTGTTGCTCCTGGGGTATCGGCGAGGACTATTCGCAACCGTCTCCATGAAGCTGGGCTACGGTCCCGCACACCGTTAGGCCGTCTTCCGCTCACGCCCCAACATCGTGCAACCCCCCTCCAGTGGTGTCGCGACAGATGTGAATGGAGGGACGAATGGAGACGTGTCGTCTTCAGCGATGAGAGTCGCTTCTGCCTTGGTGCCAATGATGGTCGTATGCGTGTTTGGCGCCGTGCAGGTGAGCGCCACAATCAGGACTGCATACGACTGAGGCACACAGGGCCAACACCCGACATCATGGTGTGGGGAGCGATCTCCTACACTGGCCGTACACCACTGGTGATCGTCGAGGGGACACTGAATAGTGCACGGTACATCCAAACCGTCATCGAACCCATCATTCTACCATTCGTAGACCGGCAAGGGAACTTGCTGTTCCAACAGGACAATGCACGTCCGCATGTATCCCGTGCCACCCAACGTGCTCTAGAAGGTGTAAGTCAACTACCCTGGCCAGCAAGATCTCCGGATCTGTCCCCCATTGAGCATGTTTGGGACTGGATGAAGCGTCGTCTCACGCGGTCTGCACGTCCAGCACGAACGCTGGTCCAACTGAGGCGCCAGGTGGAAATGGCATGGCAAGCCGTTCCACAGGACTACATCCAGCATCTCTACGATCGTCTCCATGGGAGAATAGCAGCCTGCATTGCTGCGAAAGGTGGACATACACTGTACTAGTGCCGACATTGTGCATGCTCTGTTGCCTGTGTCTATGTGCCTGTGGTTCTGTCAGTGTGATCATGTGATGTATCTGACCCGAGGAATGTGTCAATAAAGTTTCCCCTTCCTGGGACAATGAATTCACGGTGTTCTTATTTCAATTTCCAGGAGTGTAGTTTCAGATGTCAATCTTTCGTGTGTTTTAGTTCTCTTTCTATTACCTTATGTTATTTACCACCGGTTTTCACTAAACCCATTGGCACTCTTTTATCGATTAAGTTTTGAATTATACTCTTTTTTGTAATCCTATCAGAGAATTTTGACAAGTGAATGAAAGACTGGTAGACTAGTTTATTTAACTTTATAGATTTCTCCCCTATCTGTCTTGAAACAAAAATAGCATCTATTGTGAGCCTCTTTTCCATTAATCCTTGCTGTTTTATTGCTATTTTTGTATCATTCTGTATTGTGTTTCTAATTACTGACTGTAACAGTTGTAAGGTGGTATCAAGCAGGGTAATTGTTATTGTTGATTTTATGAATTTCATGTTATTTTGTGAGTGCTTTTGGGCGTGAGTGATGTCTTTATGAATAATTATTTGTTGTCATTATCTGCTGGTTAGACAACCAGCTATTTACAGAAACGGTGATATGTAAAAAAGCGTTCCCTCCCTCCATTTTCATTTTTTTTTGGGGGGGGGGGGTATTAAACATTTTATTTCTTTGAAAACTCTGTGTAGTGCGCATAAGTTTCCACTTATGCCCAATGAAATAGTAACAGTCAAAGAATGTCCACAGAACCATTAAGTCGTGTTCCACAACTATCATGAAAAACATGTTTATGTATAATCGGCACAAAACTGCTAAATTTTTATTTTTCCGCAATTTTATGTTCTGGGCTACATTATGGCGTGCCTCTTACACATTCGCAGAATTAAATCGATATAATATAACGTATTTTAAAATTGTTGTTGTGGACAATACACCAACTTAAGATTTTCGTTTGCCAGGTTCTGAGATACTATCGAAACTAGTATTAAAAAAGTAAAACTTTTGTCTTCGGCCACTAATGGCACTTTTTATTTCTGTGCACGTTGTTTTGCGAGACCTGGGGGCTCATTTTCAAGTACTTGATCGGTCTACAACATTTTTTGAAATCAAGTTACCATCGATGTTGTTAGGCGGATCCGTACCAGTTGAAATCTTGAAATTTCATTAATTTTTTTTTCATTGATCTTACTCTACGGAATTTCCCCTTTCAAATAACGTGTATAATACACATATATTATTGCCTCTTTTCTTGTTTATTCACTCATTTAAACTAAACAGCCAGTGGACGCGCGCATTTTCCAAGAATCTGAGTAGCTGAAGAAAGTAAGATTGGTCAGTTATTCAGGAGATGGGGATTCAGAAGCTTTCAAAGCAGATAAGGAAGAGAAGGCATACGAAGAAAACATAACCATCACTAAACGGGAGTGCATAGCGCATGTACAAAAGCGAATGGTTACGAGGCTGCGACTACTGAACACTACATAGAAATTAATGAAATTTGAAGATGGAAGAGGATTAAACGCCAAGAAAGACTCATAGAATCTTTTATAGATAAAATCCAAAATAATTACGGTATGGTCGTCAGGCAAAATGTTAGTAGCGTATAAAATATGAGAGTAGCTGAATGGGGACTTTCGTTTCACCTCTCTTCAACAGACGATACACTCCAGCAAAGTGGTGAGAAATACAGTCACAAAGCAGCTATACCTTTTGCCGCAGTGGAGATCTTGAAAGAAACTTTCAGAGATTTGTAAGGTGTAAGATTAGTGAAGAAATGTCTTGATGGGCGCACCGAGAATCCTGACGAGTCCATGATTAGCGTAGTCTGGTCCAGAACTTCCAAGGTAGTGTTTGTGTCAGAACACTGCATTTTGATGTCTTTAATACAGTGGCAATGTTTAATGAAGGAAATGTTGCATGGTGTGAAGTCCTTAAAAGACTGCTACAAACTGTTGGTCATTTCACAGTGAAAATAATATTAAATTTAGATATAGAAGCAGTTTGTGGATCGGAGAGAGCTATTCGAAATCTAGAAACAAGGCAAGAGAACGCAGACGAGCAGGAAAAATGACATTACAGGATGCGATGGAGGAGGATGCAGATAACCCATCCAATAGAGCAACTTCAATGGTCGTTTCCCGTAAGTTGTAATTTCGAAGACTATAGTGTACTTTCTCTCAACTTCTACTTGCCAGAATTTGTTCAAAACTACAGGATACACTAATTTGAATATTGTACATATTTTAACACAGAGGTTCTCCAGTCTGGTAAATATCTTAGAATTAGAGCCTTATGTAATTAGAAAAAATGAGACAATTTCTTATTACGAAGCTTACTTTTTAGCAAAGTAATTATTATCTTAAAACCAATCATACATTCTTAAACATTTTATTTTCAATAGTTTCTTGTAAAATGTACGTTTCTTATAAATGTTACGTTATGTAAGATAGGGATTACAAAATTGCCCTGACACCGTTTAGCGTACGTAGGTGTATTGTAAGGTGATACATCGTGTTTAACGCAGCTACGATGGGTGACTGTTTTTACTGCATGTACTGGCATGAAACAAAAACGCTCTGAGGTAGTTACCTTCTCGCTATGGGCTGTTCTTGCGCATCACCTTACCTGTTCCAAGGCAAGCGAGGCCGTAATTTAACGAGGATGCGTGGGCGAAGTTACGTCGCGTGATTAATGGAAGCGCCTCAGAGCGGACGTGACGTGACGTGCCGTGCTATGGTGCGCTGCAGTACAGTAATGTGGTCGGCCGGCGGACACAATGGGCGGGTAGCGCGCTCTCATTTAGGGTCGCGTGGGCGCCCGCCGAGGTGTCGGCGACGGCTGGCCTAGCCCGCCCATTGATTGCCGATGACTTACTGTTACAATCAGTTTAGTCGCCGACCCCCGACCTTTCCCGAGGCGATCGCCAATAAACTGCGCCGCCTGATTGGGCCCTGGGCACTCGCAGATTTGCGCTGAGGCCCGCCGTTTATCCCAGCGCTCTGCCTTCCCCCCCTCCCCAGAAGACAGTGACTTCGCTTACAGCTGTGGCACGCGACGAGGCATGGAGCCGCCGCATAGACCTAATTACGATGGTAGCAGGTGGAAAAAAGTCTGGGTTTGAGAAACTCGCATATAGCAGAATAAAGGTAGATTACGACTTACTCTTAAGCTCTATTTTTGAGTAATGTACAGTGACCTGTATGTAGGTCGTATCAGAGTGGCACACGAAAGGATGTCACGATCGTGCCGCCGAATTTGTAGCTGAATGGTACAGTCAATAATTGAGTTTCGGATGTTACTACTATATCTACGCCGATATGACAAAAGGTGTAGGATACCTTCAGTTATCGAGTCGGACCTTCTTTTACCCGGCTTAGTGCAGCAACTCGACGTAGCATGGACTCAAAAACTCTCTGGGTCCCCTGCATAAATATTGAGCCATGCTGCCTCTGTAGCCGTCCATAATTGCGAAAGTGTTTCCGGAGCAGGATTTTGTGCACGAACTGGCTTAACGATTAGGTCCCATAAATGTTCGACCGGATTCATGTCGGGCGATGTGGGTGGCCAAAACATTCAATCAAATTGTCCAGAACGTTCTTCAAACCAATCTCGAACAATTGTGGCCGGGTAACATGGCGCACTGTCACCCATAAAAATTCCATCGTTCAAAATGATGGAGAGCAGCAATCTGTCGTTCCTTTCCTGGCTTCATTAAAACAGTTCCAGATTTCGGATAGTAACTACCCATTATCAGTGCAGTATTCCAGTCTTTTAATACATGCCCCAGTACGTCAACCACTGTTGTTCGAGCTCCTGTCACACTTCATTGTAGTCTTTAATGAACTTTGACAGGAGCCCGAACAGTAGGGGTTGACGTACAAGAACATGTATTAAAACACTTAAGTACTGCACTGATTATGACTAGTTACTAACCCAAATCCAGATTTGCTTTAATAAAGCCAGAAAGGAAACTACTGATTGCTGCTCTCCATCATTTTGAAAGTCGTATTACAGCCGTTGAATGCGTTCCACGTTCCTAATGGAAGGAAATTTGATGAACTGCATGGTTGCTTAGGAACATGAGTGGCTGCAAATGGTCTCCAAGTAACTGAACATAACAATTTCCAGTCAATGATCGGTTTAATTGGATCAGAGGATCCATTCCATCCCATGTAAACACAGCCCGAATCATTCTGGAGCGATCACCAGCTTGTACAGACAGTACCTTGTTGACAACATGGGTTAACTAATAAAATTTTCTCGGGCTTCCTGCCGCGTCAGATGGCTAAAATCCCACGAGCTTTCGACCGCACTCAACTCAGTCATTGTCAAGTGGTAAGACTGACTGCTGTGTCGCCGTGGCCGCGTCGTTATATAGCCACACTGCTGGCTGTGACGTCACTGCTGCTCACTACCTCGCCATTTATGGTAATGTTTGCATCCCGCGTCCGTCACGCCCGTTTTACCCTCGCAAGGACCGGGTCCCAGGCTGTGCTGAGATGCAAACCGCCGTCCTTGTAGATGGTGCTTTCAGAGGTTTTTATTTCAATAGCTTCTTTTATGACGCAATCCCAAAATCCCTTCGTCCTCGTAACGATGGATGTTTCGTCCAACAGAATTTGGTGTCCATTTTCTAAGGCGTGTTCTGCCACGGCTGATTTTTCTGAATAGCGTAGGCGTAAGCACCTCTCGTTTTCCGTCCGGCGTTGCTCCACAGTGCGTACTGTTTGTCCGACATAGTAACAAACACAATGACATGGTATCTTGTACACTCCAGGCGCTCTAAGCCCTAAATCGTCCTTCACAGGCCTCATGAGCTGGCGAATTTTTGCTGGGGACCTGAACACTGATGAGATGCTATATCTCTAGGAGCCGGCTAATCTTTCCCGACACTGTACCACAGTACCCGCTTTTTTCTGCAGTGGTGTTATCCTCTCTGTTGGTGTGTTTCTTGCTTGTCACACCAGATATAGCCTGTGACACCTATCCGTGGCAGAACACGCCTTAGAAAATGGACATCGAATTCTGGTCATCGAAACATCTGTCGTTATGAAAACGAAGGGATTTTGGGACAGCGTCATAAAATAAGCTATTGAAATAAAAACCTCTGAAAACAACATCAACAAGGACGGCGGTTTGCAGCTCATCACAGCCTGGGACCCGGCCATCGCGAGGCTAAAACGGGCGCGACGGACGCGGGACGAAAACATTACCATATATGGCGAGATAGAGAGCACTAGTGACGTCACAGCCAGCAGTGCGGCTATATAACGACGCGGCCACGGCGACACAGCAGTCAGTCTTACCACTTGGCAATGACTGAGGAGAGCTCGGTCGAAAGCTCGTGGGATTTTAACCACCTGGCGCGGCTGGGGGCCCGAGAAAATTTTATTAATTCACATCGCCGCGAAACCATGCATTCAAACATGGGTTAATGCCTTCGTGTCGTCTGTATCACACTTCAAGAAAAAAATGGTTCAAATGGCTCTGAACACTATGGGACTTAACATCTGAGGTCATCAGTCCCCTAGACTTAGAACTACTTAAACCTAACTAGTCTAAGGACATCACACACATCCATGCCCGAGGCAGGATTCGAACCTGCGACCGTAGCAGCCGCGCGGTTCCGGACTGAGCGCCTAGAACCGCTAGACCACCGCGGCCGGCACACTTCAAGACACTCGCGTCGGTTGTCTGCTGCCACAGCCAATTAACGGCAGATTTCACCGCAATGTCCTAAATGATACGTTCCCCGTACATCTCATATTGATTTCTTCGGTTATTTTACGCAGTGTTGCTTGTCAGAACTGACAATTCTACGCAAACGCCTCCGCTCTCGGTCGCTCAGTGAAGGCCGTCGGCTACTGTGATGGCCGAGGTGAGATGTAGGTAACGCTTGAAATTTGGCATTCTCAGTATATTCTTGACTGTTGACGTCGGAATACTGAATTTTCTAACGATTTACGAAATGGAATGTCCCATGATTCTAGCTTCAATACAGCCGGCCGGGTTGGCCGAGCGGTTCTATGCGCTACAGTCTGGAACCGCGCGACCGCTACGGTCGCAGGTTCGAATCCTGCCTCGGGTATGGATGTGTGTAATGTCCTTAGGTTAGTTAGGTTTAAGTAGTTCTAAGTTCTAGGGGACTGATGACCTCAGAAGTTAAGTCCCATAGTGCTCAGAGCCATTTGAACCATTTCATCCACGTTCAAAGTCTGTTAATTCAAGTCGTGCGTCCATAATCACGTCGGCAAGCTTTTCACGTGAATCGTCCGAGTAGAGATGACGACACGGCCAATGCACAGCCCTTTTATACCTTCTGTACGCGATACTACCCGCATTGTATGCATGCATATCATTGTCCACTGACTTTTCTCACCTCTGTATATACGATGGTTGGAATTTTAATAGTGGCAACTATTTATTTACAGCTCGTACAAAATAGATACGTATTTCAAAGTTTTACTAACCTTCAGAGTAGTCACCAGCATTGTATGTAACCCGTTGCCAGCGATGTGGAAGTCGTAGGATACTCTTAGCAGTGGCAGTTGTGTTGACAGTTCCCTCGGCACAGTCTATTGCCTGACGAATTTGTAGCAGTTCTGAAGCGAATGCTGTGAAGTGTTTCCCTCAGTTTAGAAATCGAGTTGAACTCACGAGGGCTTAAGTGGGGGGAGTGCAGTAGGTGGTATAGCACTTAGCACCCCCATCAGTCAAACAAATCAGTGACAGCTTGCACTGTAAGTGCTTCAGCATTGTCCTGCAAAATGATGGTCAGGTCCTGCAGAAAGTGTCATCACTTCTGTCTCTATGCTGTTCAACAGGTATATTATCCTATAAGGCATCAGTACATGAAAATATGCAAAATTTTTTAACTTAGTTATTTCTACATCCCCAAATTTTGCAATGACTCTTATGGAAAAAGTAGCCGAACCTACATGTTTTAGCAGGTCTCCTCTATGGTTTTTCGTGTTTGTTTTCATCAATATTCACCTTTAAGAAATGTATCTTGTTTTTAAAGTAGGTTAACGGGAATGGGAGATATTTTTGACATTACAAAATATATCGGAACATCAGGTTTGACTCCACGAGGAAGCAGTTATGGCCAGCGACTGTATTTATTTAAAGTAGTATGGGGTACAGCGCTAAGTCGCAAATAATATTTATTTCATATCGAGATTTTGGCCACTCTGTGGTCATCTTCAGTGCTAAAACAGATATGGAGAACCATTTACAATACAGTTGTATAAGTTATACTTGTGAGTCAGTCTTAAAATAAACACCAGTAAATGTGAGTTAAAACATTAAAACCTCATATATGCACATAGTTCCAACGGCGCTCTTCATGTCTGGATACGAAATAAATATTGTTTGCGACTGATTGCTGTACGGTTTATTACCTGATATCGGAACACTGTGATGAGAATTTATTACCAACACAGTTGACAGTGCCATATGATTATGTACATTGAACGAAACCGGACGAGACGTAATAAATACAGCTTAATGTCCATAAGAACCAACTCATCTGTATTAACTCGTATGTCGATATAAACTAACGGTAACAAATTTAGCAGCTCGTCTCGTAATTTCTTCGATGTCTTTCCTCAATCCGACCTGGTGGGGATCCCAAACACTGTATCTTTACTCAACACTGAATCCCGCAAATGTTCTGTACGAGGTCTCCTTTATACGTGAGCTACACTTTCTTAGAATTCGCCCAATAAACCCAATCAGACCATTCGCGTTCCATACAACCGAACTCACAATTAGTTGCATTGCATGCCGCTAGATATTTAATTGACGTGACTGTGTCAACTGGCATACTACTAATACCGTATTCCAACGTTAGAGCATTATTTTTCCTACTACATACGTAGCTTACATTTTTACACACTTAGAGCAGGGTGCCTTTCACCACACCAAACAGAAAATCTATCCTAGTCACCACGTACCCCCCTACAGTCACTCATCGGCGAAACTTTCCCGCACATCACAACATCATGATGAAAATATCGTAGATTGATGTTCACGCTTTCCTATTACGTCCTCTTCCCATTCCATTCACTTATGGGGCACGGAAATAAAGATAGTTTAAATAACTCTGCCCACGCTGCAAATTAGTCAAACCGTGGCTTTGTGGTTCTACAGGAACGATAAGCAGTTCAGTGTAGTCTATACCTACATTCCTCATTTAATACTGCTTCTTGGAGCTTTGTAAGTAGGTTTTCTCGGTATAGTCTGTCTGCCTTCAAGATTTCTCCAGTCCAGGGTTTCCAGTATCCCCCTAACGCCCTGCTACGGAACAAATAAAAATCTCTGATCTGCTCTTCACTGAATACGTCCAACGTCTCCTCTTAGCCCTATACCTTAGTAGGTCTCATTTATTCGAGCAATTTACTATAATTCGTTGCACGAGTGAATTGTTAACAATCTCCTTTGTAGACTGATTACGTTTTCGCAGTATCCTGTCAAGGAATCAGGGTCCACTTTACCTACGACTGGGCCCGTGTGATGATTCGTTAGATACCTACGTTTTCTTACACCCGCATTTTTAGGTTTCTCAATTGATTCGAATTGTGGTTTAGTAATATAAGCACAGGCTGTTAGTTTTTGAATCTTCTGAAATGCTCATTTTTTCATTTCAGAACATATTAAGTGCGTTTGCAATCTCTGTAACACTCTTAATTCTTATCAACATCGACTGAACATTTATGCAGCTCTTTTCAGACATCATTTCAGTACAGATAATAGCATCATTCGCAACAGTGTTGCTTTGTTGGTTGGCTTAGAGAGAAGCGGACCAAACTACAGGGTCATCAGTACCTTGCAAAAGTGTGAGATTATTATTAATATAATCTACTAGGCCAGAAATACACATACATCGAGCGAGGCGGCGCAGTGGTTAGCACACTGGACTCGCATTCGGGAAGCCGAAGATTCAAAGTCACGTCCCACCATCCAGATTTAGGTTTTCCGTGATTTTCCTAAACAGCTCCAGGCAAATGCCGGGATATTTCCTTTGAAAGGGCATGGCCGTTTTCCTTCTCCATCCTTCACAAAATCCGAGCTTGTGCTCTGTCTCTGATGACCTGGACGTCGACAGGACGTTAAACCCAATCTATCTTCCTCCCTTCCCTCCTTCCTTTTATGAAATGGTTCAAATGGCTCTGAGCACTATGGGACTTAACATCTATGGTCATCAGTCCCCTAGAACTTAGAACTACTTAAACCTAACTAACCGAAGGACATCACACAACACCCAGTCATCACGAGGCAGAGAAAATCCCTGACCCCCCGGGAATCGAACCCGGGAACCCGGGCGCGGGAAGCGAGAACGCTACCGCACGACCACGAGCTGCGGACCTTCCTTTTATAAATACATACACAACAGCAAAGGTCCCAACGCACTTCCCATTGGGACAATTGAAGTTTCTATTGCTGTTGATGACTCTCTATCCAAGGTAAAATTCTGCGTCCTCCTTATTAATAAATCCTCACTTCAGTGACAAATTTCGTTTGCTAGCCGATATGATAGTACGTACTTTGGTTGACATGCGTTGGTGCAGTGCTGAGTCAAATGCTTTTCGGAAGTCGATAAATACTCCATTTATCTGAATACTGCGTTCCACACCTTTCGGGACGTCACGTGAAAAAATCACTAGTTTAGTTTCACTTGGTCTATGATTGCGGAATCCATGCTGGTTGACACTGAAGTTGTCATTCTATTCGAGATGCCGCATTTCGCTTGTGCACAGAAATAAGTTCAAAGATTATTGTCAGTGGTTCTGTGGGTCACTTCTGCTACCGTTTATGTAGACGATTGTGACCCATGCTCCCTTCAAATTATTGGACAAAATTTATCGTTGGAGGCATTATGATTAAAAGAGAGGCTAACTCAGCAGTATATCCTTTATAGAATCTGATAAGGACTCCAGCGGGCCCTGGAGTTTTGTTCAGAATACCGTAAGAGTTTCTGGAAAAATGAAACTCCTTTCCTCTGTTGGGTAAATTCACCAAACTAATATTCCATTTATACTGCCTCCGTTGCATACCTGACGAGAGACAGAAAAATATTTGACAAATAACTGTGTGAAGTAACTTCGGACACGCACGCTTTTTGCAGAGTATGGGTGCGGTATAAGCGTTTCCCCGCAAATATTTGCGGAATCGTGGAAGACAAACTATGGTAACACACAGTTGGCCTATAGACTATCTCCCGAAATATTAAAAATCAAGGTACAGTTTTCCAGAGATATATATATGGTTTTACTAGTACACAAAAATATTTAATATTTATAGTCAAATGGAAATGTGCAAATCTGACAAGTAACCTAGTGCACTAGAAGTCACCTGGTGTGGATTCGTCAGAGCACCGTCAAATGCTAGAAGTGTACTCTCCCTAACAGTGTCTTCTATTCTTTGCTTCTCCGCCTCGCAGTCGCAGTCAGCAGATCAACGGAAACTGCATTTCTTCGAGGTGTAACCCTGCCTCCTTGACCCGTTCTACTGCGGTTAAGCCTGGCCATGTTTGGCGTGGTGGCTGGAATCCCTCAGCCTTCTTTGTTGGCTCTAGAACTAGGTAAGCTTTGTTAGGCGGACTTGGTCCCAGCTCTGTCGCCACATGGCGAGCGACTTTCGAGGAACATATGTTTTTCAGAGTTCTTGATATATATATATATATATACAAAACTTTAATAGTTCTGGAGAATTTCACGAAGGAAACAACAGTACTCGGGAAAAATTTATTCTTGCAGAAAACTATTTGCCAATTTGTGGAAAAGATTTATGATAACTATGCAGAGCTCTCCAAAAGTTCTACAGAAAAGCCTTACGACATTTTTTGTTCATATGATAGTTTAGGTTATGAAATAACTGCAATAATGAGAGGCCCACATTCACTACATAAAGAAAATTCGCCCAACAGTTCTGAGCACAGTTCTAGATAGCATCCCAAGAGTTCTACCGAAAGTGATCTGTTAAGACCTTACTCGGACAGGGGAAACTTCGTCCTCAGGTAGCTGAACGGTCCGACCTCTATCTGATTAGGTATCTGCCCAAGATTGCTTAGTGTTTCGTTGCCTGATTTAAGTTACCCATTTAAAGTGGAACTGCGGCAGGGGCAGATTTTTCAGTGTTTTTAATGATCGTGGTAACGTACGTTTCATTTGCATTGCAAAGCACTCTAGAATCTACTATGTACTATGGAGATGCTGTGGTAAGAATACACGGTGCTCTTTTGATTTATTTGCTGAAAGCAACGAAATATTATTTTCACGTTCGGAATATTTGTTATATAGAAGAATACCATGGAATTCTGATGAAAGAAAAGGCGAAGATTTGGATGACATGTCTTTAAATCTTATTCGTAAAGAAGCAGCCAACAGTCAGACAAGCAGTATGGTTATGCTTGTGTGCAGTCTGTGCCAAATGGCTCTAAGCACTATGGGACGTAACATCTGAGGTCATCAGTCCCCTAGACTTAGAACTACTTAAACGTAACTAACCTAAGGACATCACACACATCCATGCCCGAGGTAGGATTCGAACCTGCGACCGTAGCAACGGCGCGGTTCCAGGCTGAAGCACCTACAACCGCTCGGCCACAGCGGCCGGCTCAGTCGGTGCCCCCGTGCAATTGTCACTCTAGTGTAACTGATATTTATGAACCATAGCACCAATAAAAATACGCAATCTTCCAGAACTGAAACGTGTTCTCGACTTGGAAAAATTTAAAGTGGTTGATGTTTGAGGCATTTTCTTCACTCAGCCCATTCCATCTTCCAAAACTGTCGGATGCCAGTGAGAACTAAGGTTCTATAGCACATCTACTAAGAACTCTGAAAAAATTTATTTTTATGGAAAGTCGGGTGCCAACTTCATCTGACTGCCACTTGGAGGCCACATCGAAAAAACTTTTTGTATACACACACAGTGTCTTGCGGTGATTTCAGGCGAGTTGCAAGTGGATCTTGTAGGACATCGTACAAGTGAGACTTCTTATGAGACGTGATATTCTTGAGTAACTTTACCTTATCTGCTTTCCTCCTTAGTTCAAGGAAGAGGTCTTCCGAAAGATTGTGGTTACTGCAATCGGCAATTCCTGTTCAGCTATTTAATACGAGAGAATTCTTCTACGCAGGTGGTAATACGCAGCAGTAAATAATGAAGAGTACAATTACTTAAGTGTCGTTAATGTTTCCAGCGAAAAGTTTACGCAAAAATAATCAGTGGGCTTTCTCAGTATGAAGACGCAGGCATCGCTCCCAGCTTCGTCAGGTAATCTTCACGTCGCAGTGAAAGTGTAAATTCACCGTGTGGGACGCCACTGCCTCTTTGTTAACGAGGGCTATACGACTGTTTCCTCTTTTAATCTGTTTTCGATGGCGTTAAGAAAACATCAATACTTGATTCAGGAAACTATAGTTGTCTCATTATACCAACTGATAATAAATTTAATTTTATCCGTATTTTTCAGCTTCAAACGTGACTGTATTCAATACACTGATAATACGAATTAAAAAACGCTTTCAGTCAATAATTTTCTCGTTTTATTAAACAGACGATGCATTTTGGACTCTGTGGATCCATCATCAGGTATATCTTGTCTTAACAAATGACTTACTTTTGCTCTTGAATGAGGTGAAATGCATATTCCTGTCATGAATGGATATGATGTTAGATTACGAACTTCGTAAGCCAAATGCGTGTATTTTCTGCATTTGACTTCCGAAATTTATAACCTATCATCAAACCTTTTCTTGACAGGAACATGCATTTCACTTCATTCCAGAACAAAAATGAATCATATTTTAAGATAAGTTTGACCTGCTGATGAACCCACAGGATCCGAAATGCATCATGTATTTAATAAAACACGAAAATTTGTGACTGAAAGCATTTTCTAATTCATACTTCCAGTGATGACAAATTTACGAGCAGTAGACATAAATAATTATTATTCGCCCTCTAGGTGCTAAAGGAAATTCATATTTCGTTAACTTGAATCATTTATGAGGCGTTAATGACGTTCATGAAATCGTAGTCTCATAAATCTAACTTTAACCGTAAAATGATGATTTCATAATTTACTCGATGTTTTGCGAGTTACCTGCTACAGAAAATCTGCTAGTTTTGTCAATGTGGATCCAAAAGTCAGAACGTTTTTGTAAGATCGTTGTGTTCAACTAGAACGAGTAAGAAGTCATATGGTGCACAATTTCCCGTTATTATGTCTAGAGTAGCGCTTATTTGTTGCGTGATAATGGTTATACATAAAATATATCAGTTTATAAGGGTTATCTAGTATACCGCAACAAACACATTAACTACGTGTGGAATTACACTACAGATTCGTTGTATGATATTTTTGGTGCTTTTTGGTAGCCGCTAATGACGAATCTGCAGTCATATCCAACTGAAAATGGCTTGAAATCCAAACTTACCAACAGTGGTTAAATATACGTAAATTATACTGAAATACAACGTATACAGCTTGGGCTGAAAATCGTGAGATGCTTCATTAAAACTGAAATGATAATTTGGACAAGGCCCAAGAAAACATGGAAGAATTGTGAAATTAATGTTACGACCCATATTTTCTTAATAATGTGTGCGTACCAGATTTTTAATGGGCACACAAATATAATTCCATGGAATATCCTGACTTTCATCAATTTCATTTCGTCTATTGGAAAAGAAAACCCACTGAGACCTTGCCGTTGAAAAGGATAAAAATAACCGATAATAATGTTCTGAAAATAGAAATATTGTAGCTGTCGCCACTATAGTTGCTTAGTGGTATAAGAAAAGAAGTGAACCGTTCGTGAGGTATGATGTACCGTATTCTCCTGCACACACTAGACAGCAAACTGTTTTTGCTGTTTATTTCGGATGTTACTATACTGACAATCTGAATTCTGTGCAGTTCAGTAGAACACAATACAAGATGATCTACAAACATTATCTTTGCAGCCGGTATCAGTGTTTGCGAAAAGCTCAACAGCAATAATACACACATGGGTGAAGTGATTCTCACAGCTTAGGTTTGGTAGATGACACTACACTAACGAACAAGATTACAGAACTGAATATTATTTCTCAGTTAAATCACTATGGTGTGAAGTCCTCAGATTCTGCAATCAGAGACTGACAGCGTCGGGGCGTGGACTTTGTGTCGACTCGAATATCTTCGTGGAGAATTACTCATGACGCGATTTATACGCGAGTTGAAAAGCAGTTAACTGTAGTTTCTGCAAGTTCGTCACGAACAAGATCCCGAGAAGCATATCGCAGTCAAATTTGGTTTGAACATTCCACGCTGCTTGTGGCCGAGCAAACTACGGCGACGCGGTAGCAGCTGAAACTTATGTGGCCATCGCGTATCAGGGTTGAAGCGGAGGATAGCGGTTGAAGTACACTTTCGGCCATGCAGATTTAGGGTTTCTGTAAATCGCACAAGGCGAATGCCAGGATAGTAACCTTTGAAAATGATACACCGATTGCTTTCTTCCTCCTCTAAGGCTTCTAGATTATTTTTGGTACTGATTCAAAGTGATGTGAGTCCTCTTTTTATTCTGGGTGTCATACTTCATATTTGTGCATTGGATATTTTTCAAACAGAATTGTGCAGTAGTCGATATGTTACGCTACAGAGGTTCTGAGTTCAAGCAATGTGATCTCTGGTTGTTAGTAGCGATGTTGGTGGCGATGTTCAAAGCGCAGCTCGCAGCGGCCGCAGGAACCTTCGAGGCACCGGTAAGCTACGATACTGCAGAAGTTCCTTTTGGAAATATGACTTCGTAAAAATTGATTTGAGAAGTGTGAAAATATTCAGGTAATGTTGTCGCTGCATTGCTCACTCGCGTGTAATTTATGATGTATTTGAAAGAGGCAGATTTAGCATGACTTCTAACAATTGATGCTGATCAGTTAGTTTGTTTGTCGAGACGAGATTAAACAAAATTATGAGCTCACTCCTTTACCATTTCGGTAACGCATTACACCGTAGAACAATATTTTTAATAAGAAAAGAATTTTGTGAAAGATTGTTGTAATTATTAAGCAACGAGTTTCATACTTAAAAATACAGCTTTTGAATGCTTGTCTCTTGTACATCATGCAGTATATTAATTTTCTGCCGCCTTTTCCTTACGGAAGTTTTATTTTCTAATTGAGTGTTGTCTCTCTACAGTTAGTGAAAGACAGTAGCTCAAAACATAAAGTATGATGATGTTACCGCAGCTGCTTTTCCTTGCATCCTTAGGCAAGATTTTTCTTTCTTTCTTTTTTTTTTCTTTTAGACGGCTTGCTGCTGCGACGTATTTTAGTTTTCACTAATTGGAGCAGAACAGAGTTTCCGTTACCACAACGTAAGTCTTCAGAATTTATTAGGGCCAGTTTAAAATCACAATTAGGACACAGTAAGACTGTTCATAGTTCAGCATTGCCTTTCAAAATTATCTTCAGGGTCAGTTCAGGTAAATTTCAGTTCAGATTTCATTTCTTAAGCAGACACTCCTACAGTGCAGTGTTATATTCGGGTGTGTACTCGCACCACCTAATGCTTGAAACTTTTCTTAGTCAGTCTGCGTTCTTAAATTTACTGAGCATTTTAATAGAAGCATTTTGGACAGTTATTCTTTCAATGTTCAGCTTGTAATTTTATGCAGAATTCTTACTCTGTTAGTTCCGCGTGTTGGAACTGCAAAACACGTACTGTACCATCACACATTGTAGTACTCTTCCCTGCACTGCCCAATACAGAATTTGACAGGGTAGTTTATTTAGTGTACAGTTTTAGTGTTTTTAATTATTCTTGATAAAAGTTGATTCCAGTACTGTTACAAATTTTCTGATGAATTTGGCGACTCTTTTGTTCAAATAGCGTCAATACAATTACATCACTTGCACTGTTCAGGTTCATATTACACACGAAAGCAAAGAATAAGAAACCATTTCTCACACACACAAAAAAAAAGAAACAGTTACATTTCTACAATCGGAGCGTGTTGTCTGTCTCTAATGACTTTCTCTTCGATGGGTTGTTAAACCTTAAATGATCCTCTACGATGCCATATCCTCAACCGATGCGACAAAATGATAAAAATTATAATTACTCACATCAAAGAAAGTGAAGCACTTGAGTCTAAAATATAACCAGATATTTTGGTACGTTGACTGTTCTTCTTGGGAGTAGGCGTTTTAAATAGCAATCAAGGTGAACACTGATCCTCACTTCTTGGACCACTCTGAAGAGTTCAACACTCGCATCTGCGCCATGCTGTAGTAGTGTTCCTGAGTGTTGGCGCCTCAGAATATTAGGGAAGGCTGCCGATTTTTAACAAGCAAACTATTCAAGCACCTTGGTGCCTGCTGTGCGGCAAATTATTTGTTACAAATTATCGTGACAGCTCGAATGGATGACCGCAACTCTATCACGAAGTTACCTACGCTGCCGCTCGGGTAGCGCTAAACGTTCTATTGCCGTCGTATCGTTATTTGACAGAATCCCTCTCTCGTTCCCTTCCAGTTATTTCTGTATTTCAATATTACTTGTGTGTGATTTTCTCATGTTGACCAAGCAGCGACTATCAGTTTAATAAGCTGTAAAAACTGAACACTTTAAAAATGCTTTGTACTCATTTCAGTGATGATTAAGTGAAATTCATACACCTGTAATTGAGAGCTTTCTTCAATGCGTTTTTTTGCTCCCTCTGCAACTCTTATTTACTTCCAATCCATATGTGGCATACAGCGAACCAGTGCTTAACAGTATTGGTTAAAAACAGTCTTGGTTGCAATTTTTTTTTTTTTTATTTTTCAACGACGCACTTCGCCTTATTTAGGCATCTTTTGGTTACCTTTTCAGGTGGACGCGAGTCATACCAAGATCCGCATAACGCGTTCCCGTTCACAAGAGCGATTAACAGAATAAAATTGGGGATCAGGTAGTAAGCATAATTGCAACCAAGACTGTTTTTAACCAATACTCTTATTTACGTGTTATTGTAATCTCCTACTTTCTATTAGTAGCTTATTCGTCAGTTATTAAGTGAGAGGCCAAGGCTAATTACATCTGCAAGAACGAGGTGAAAAAGGTATCGGTCATAATCAGAACAGGAAGCTGTAGCACTGGTTATCACTTTAGTAAGGGTGGAAAGAACCAGGGGGGGGGGGAGGGGACTGTTTCATCTCCTTCCATAGATTGGCGTGAAACGAACTCAGTTTTCCAGTGCAGTGCAGTCCGTGACGGTTGGGTTTGTCGACAAGCAAGGCCACCGCAATGGCATGTCTACCACCAGAGCGAACCTCAGCAGACGGCCCCCGACCGTCGACGCAGACAGGTCCACACCAGTTGTATCGTTCCAGTACCGGTTTGACACACTGAAGAACGACAACATGACGAAGAGAAACTACAAGGGTAGCAGGTACCATTTTTGACCTGGAACCCCTACTTGACTGACATTCGATAACTATGATCGTGACGGGTAACCGATTTAAACTTTCTGCATAATTCCATACTAGCCAACTACAATCTCTAACCGGAATACTGTGGAGCAGAAACACATCAGACACATGTCTAGTATAAAGGCATCGGGCGAGGTGGTGCCCTCGTGAAGACAATGGACACGCATTTGAAAGGACAGCGGTTTAAAATCGCCGTCTGGCCGTCCAGGTTGAGGTTTCTCTTCATTCGCTTATGGCTAATCAAAAATGTTCAAATGCGTGTGAAATCTTATGGGACTTAACTGCTAAGGTCATCAGCCCCTAAGCTTACACACTACTTAACTTAAAAATTATCATAAGGACATACACACACACCTATGCCCGAGGGAGAACTAGAACCTCCGTCGGGATCAGCCGCACAGTCCATGACTGCAGCGCCTGAGACCGCTCGGCTAATCCCGCTCGGCTATGGCTAATCCCAGGATGATTGCTTTAAATAGAGTATTGCCTACTTCCTTCCGTATACTTCCCCAATCAGAGTTTGTACTCCTTCAATAATGACCTTGTGGTCTTCTTTGTGATTTGACGCCTTGCCTCATGATAAATCCTATTACAGATAACGTTTTGAGAATAAGGCTCCTGGGGACTATGTGACGGAGATTTTCGTCTAACGTAATCGCTATGTGTTAATTCATCAGTAGTTTAAAATCATCTCTCTTTAGGTCAAACATAAAATTATTGCACACTAATTTATCGATTTGTTACGTAAATATAAGGGCATCAAATGAAGACGAGAGAGGTTGAAAAAAAGTAAGTAAACTATTTATTTCAAAAGTGACCGCCATAACTGTCAATACATTTAGCCCACTGTGGGACAAGACGGTCAGTACCTTCATGCATAAATGTTTGCGGTTACCTACGAAACCATGATTGTACCCAGGGTGCACCTCTTCGTTCGAAGCAAATAGAGAACCATTAGTGTCTTTCATCAGTGCTACAAAAATATCTAAATCGCACGTGGAGAGATTAGGACTGTATGGAGGACGTGTAAGGCCTTCTCATAGAAGCCTCTACAGGGTAAAAGAAATAACTTTTTCAATATGTGGCCCCCTCCGAGGAAATACATTCGCGGTCGTCGATTTTCTTGGGACGAAGAGTTACGCGCCTGGGTTCAGTCATGTTTCCGCAAGCAACCACAAACATTTTCCGACAAAGGCATTTTCTGTATTCTCTTACAGTGGGATAACTGTATCAACAGTTACGAGGTTTATTTTTCAAACGATAAACAGTTTATTTCCTTTTTCACCTGATGCGTTTTCATTTGGCTGCCCTTCATTTAAATGAAAAATGTGAATGAATGTATTCGAATGTATGAAAATAATTGTAAATGTATTTCTTTTCATGTTCTTTTGTGTAATGTTAATATATTGAAAGTATTAGGCCAGCGCTATGCACATCAGGCGATAATTAATATCTGTGTTCTGTAAATGAAGAGGAGTTGATAGTCGAAAGATGGAATGAGATGGATGTTAGTGGTAAAACTGTTCGTGGATTGAGGAAAGGAGAAAAAGTTTTGAAGTAATGTTTGGACTCCAATATGTGGAGGAGAGTGTAGGAATAAGTACTGTAATGATAAGGACTTCAAGTGGAGTTATGTTGGAGAACTTGACACTGTAACGAAGAGTGTTATCGCGGAAGTTAATGGTGTGGTGCTAGCACAGCACGACGAACTGAGCTGCGTCTGTGTAAATTATTCAAAGACTGTGGAGATTTATAAAAAAGCAAGAGAAACCAATTGGAAGACGGAGGAAGGAGAGGAATTAATTTTCTGGTGAAGAGTCACAAGAGAGAAATAAAAAAAGATCGAGAATTGCTTAATGGCGGGCGGGAACTACGTAAATTTGAAGATGATTAATTGTTTGGACCCTCATTAAAAAGGTTTGGGCAGGAGAGTTGAAAGAAAATGGCAACAGCGAGTGCAGTCAGCGGCAAAGTTTTGTCAGCGAAGTGGAAGGTGTACTGTGTCGTGCAAACTGTAGCAAATGAATTGACTGTGCATACGAAGAAGTGAACGTTTCGTGGACTTTCGTATTATATGGGCAATTTAGAGCTGTTTAGTTACTGTGAGGACATAATACGTGGTCTTCGGAAACTGAAGTGTCTGCATAAACGTTCACCCCACCAATCAAATACATGCAATAGTGCGGGTGTCCATTGTTGCCACTAATATACACCTCTTTGAAACCAATTCTGGATCTTTCCACGTGTTCTGCGAGACGTTTATTGTACATTAAGCTGTTATTTTGAGATGAATCTGGTTGTCTAAATTTTCGGCACAGTCATGTATATATCAGAACTTCTCGCGAACAGCAGTGAATGTAAGGCTATGACATTGAGTGACTACGCGCGAATGCCGTCACTTGCAGAAACACGGGGAGGCAGCCAGTATAAACGCTTTCGCCACAGTTTACAGAACACGTACAACAATAGCACTGTAAAACCAGCACTAGGCCAACACATACGCCACGCGCCACACTTACTTGTTTTAGAGAAAGCCGTAAAATGCTTTAGCTGTCCCCGAGAAATATATTTCGGGTGACGCCATTTCTACTAACAAAACAATGAACTACTGGCTTACGCCATTTCAGTCAAGTGCAGCGTGTGTTCTATTGCGATGTGTGACATAAAAAAGTACATATAAAATGTATTTTGTAACCCATCACTCCGAATTTTGTTTGCTAGGAAGCGTAACTCTAAATTTTCATTTGTCGTTTACGATCCAAAATATTCCTTCATATCAGGGAGGCAGCAATGTCTAAATTTCAAGTTTTATGTTGTCTGAAAACAGCGTAGTCTCTATCTATTGTTATTTTGTTATTGCTTTCAGTACATTTACTCAATAAATACAATTTTTTTCCTACTTAGCATCAGCAGTATGACATATATTCTCAAAGTATGTCATTTAGTACGACACTTATCACCCAATTAAGTCTGGAAAGATTTCTGAAATAGTGACAAGGAAATTTCCAAGGATCAGGCACATTTTGCTGAGCGTCTTACTTCAGTGTACCCCTCCTGCCTGTGAATTCGGTTAACTGATATCATATTTTCCCGATTCTTCAAACACACGGGGTGAGCCAAGATATTACTACCACAGGCTACCGTGAGATTCAATGCCGCCTGAGGCGGTAGAGGAAGTACGTAAGCGGAGCTAAGGCGAATGGAAAGGTGGCGCTGCTAGTTTAGTAAAAAATGCTCTGCCGCATAAAATGTTCCCGCTCATTGCAACAGCTAATGGAATCGAATTAGTTGTTGCGCAAATATTAGCTGTTCACAGAACCTTTTGCGGTTACCTCTGTGTGTAAAACTCCCTACTATTGAATCGTGGAAGATGACTGGAGACATCTAATAAACCAGCTTCGGACCCATTTTTAATAAATGGAGATCCGAACTTCCGTCATGTAGCGTGGAAAGCAGACATGATAGACGGGAATGGCAGGGCTCTGATAGATGTTATCGAAGACAATGGGGCTTGTCAACCCAGAGACAGTCAACGATGGATATCCCAATATGGTGTCTACACCTTTCCGTAGACGCTCTTCAATAGATAACGCTTTGCACCTTCTGTTTTGCTGAATGTTCTGAGCGGCACGTTAAAACGGGTTCGATGTGATCAGGTCATCTCCTAGTAGAATTTTCCATTAACATGAGCGTTGACACTAAACAGATATATTACGCTAATAGAAAGGGAAGTTTACGGAAGCCAACCAGAACAAATAAGAGATACGTTTCGAAGAAAACTCGAAATTATAGAGTAATTTACTGGAAGAAGAAACGTGCCAAACATTCATAGATGCTATGGAAACCACAGCGGATATCAGCATTCCAAAGAAAAAAAAGCCTTTACTATCGTGAAGCAGTATTCACCTCCTTGGTGAAAACCTGAATGCTCTAGAGAAACTCAAAACGCCGACTTAGTCTGAAGACCTATCGCCACAATCCTAACTTGGGTAACTTCTCGGAAATGATAGAAATAAATGCGCTTGTCAACAGATTCCTCGGAAAAAATAAAGGAAAATAGGATTAAAATTTGTTTTTCGCACAATAAAGCAACCCGTATCACCAACATCGGATACAGAACGAAGGCTTTTAGAAACACATGTCACCCATTGACTACTCCTACTACAACTGTCTGGATAGGGCAATTTATAGACCGCTAGCTCCTCTCACGGTCCCATTCCAAAGTTTTCCAGCTCTCGTTCAAGATGATTATCATATCGTGCTCCATCCTTTCTCGAAAGAAGAGCTAAATGATGCTATTAAATCGTCGAGCGAGAGCTGTTCTGGTACTGATTCCATTCATTATTCTATGCTTGAGAATCTGCCATCGGAAACAATAGATTTGCTCTTGTTTGTTTTTAATAAAAACTGAATGAAACAGGGCCTTCTGGAAACTATAAGTTATAATTCCAATTCTGAAAAATGGGAAACATCCAAATATTTCCTCTAACTATCGACCGACCGTGTTGACGTCTTGTGTAGCAGAAACGCTGCAAAGAATAGTAAAAGAGAGATTAGATCTACGGCTTATAAAATGTAATTTCATGCCTCGGAATCAATATGGATTTAGGGAAGGCAAAGGGACTGTTAACAACCTGTATTTGTTCACTGTGGTCTTCAAAAATGGCTCTGAGCACTATGGGACTCAACTGCTGAGGTCATTAGTCCCCTAGAACTTAGAACTAGTTAAACCTAACTAACCTAAGGACATCACAAACATCCATGCCCGAGGCAGGATTCGAACCTGCGACCGTAGCGGTCTTGCGGTTCCAGACTGCAGCGCCTTTAACCGCACGGCCACTTCGGCCGGCGCTGTGGTCTTCAAACTCCGCTTTTCTTGATAGTCCTAAATTACTACGCATCTACTGAAACCTGCCATAACAAGGCGTGTGGAGGAGAACAAATTGGCCAAGTAAGTTACGGATGTAATAAAAATTCGGAATGTACAGATGCATAAATATTACGGATAAAGAGGAACAAATAACGCAACGAAACTTGGATGTTGACAGTAGTATTCCCCATAGCAAATGAGAACATGGAGTAGTATCGATTTATCAATACCATAGATAAATGGCAAAGGCTTGTTAAGTGGGTAAGAGGGCAGAAGAGAGCGTCATAGCGGTTACTGACGTCAGGAATGGTCTCCAAGGGAAAGTACCCTTGCTGGCAGCCGAAAGATCGCGACTTTAAAGTCTGGTCTGAGATCCGCCACACGATGAGTTCGTGGAAGAGCCGCAACGTCCGCTTTTTCCTCCTTGTTAGCATTTCGCCGGTATGCCAGAGTCATTCCCCGTGAAGAGCGCCTGCCTTGTAGCTGAACACGCCGCATCCTTTGTGCCTGCCTTCCGCCGTGCATTGCGAGACTCATTCCAGGTGAGCAGTCTTTCTTATGCAGGGACGTGGTCTAGGGACCGAAGCTTTTCCAAGAGACATACGATGCTAGTGAAAGGGGCTCTCATGCTCGTTCAGGATGTGATCAAATTGTGGAGTACCGCCGAGGACAAGTCGCGCTGACGGAACGCTCGGAAGAGCTGGTAGGGGTTCCACGGGTTCCCTAGAATCTGCGGGAAACAGGAGAGCTCTCGTGTCTCTAGCTACGTTCATCTCAGCAGAGTTATTCCAAGACATTCTGTGATGAGATGGAACGGTATGGGAATAAGAAGCGTACGAGCACCAGCGGCGTGATGGAATGCAGTAGCAAGCCTCCAGATGGGCGCAGAAGGGCAGCCGCCTGCTCCCGCCCTGAACCAGTAAGGTACCGACACCCGCAAATGTCAACACAGAGACTAGAATGGGCTTCCAAAGCGTCTCGTAATTCGGCGCACATATGATCATTATGAAACTCTCTGGCAGATTAAAACCGTGTGCCGGACCCGGGCTTGAACTGTCTTTCACTCGCAACACTCTTAACGGCTGAGCTATCCAGACGTGACTCATGGTCCACCCTCATATCTACCAGCACCTCTCTTATCATCTGTCTCCCAAAGGCTGGACCAAACTACTAAATAGAAATGTGTATTAAATTAACTAAAGCGACATGAGAACATAAAGAGGAAGAATGATTCCAAGAGGACGACACCCATCCTCAACATCTTTGACTCTAAACCGAAAAATAACAAAACTATATCTATGATCATAAAAAAATGTGGAAGAGATTGATGCAGAAACCGAATAAACGAAAACCAGGTGTATTCAGAACAGTTCTGGCGGCATTTTTGACTATTCGAGGCGAGAAATGAACAGCTGGTGCTAAATGATCAGACGTACACAGAGCCTTGATGATAAACATCCATCTCAAACGAAAGAAGCGAAATTACTATGATAATCGCTATAAACTTATCGTGAACCTTAGATGGTAGACAAACGAAATAAATATAAAGCAAACTGTTACTGCAGATGCCATTTATTTCTGATGTAATGTTTTGGTATAAAGCTCGTCATAAACACTGTATAAAATGAATAAATGAGAATTTAAAGTGAATGTTAACCCTCTACAAGAACAATACTCATGGGTAGGTACACAGAATATCCAAGATTACTTCCGTTATTCTTTTTCAAAGAACTGCCAATTGAAACTAAAAGTAACTACAGCATGTCACAATTCCTTTTTATTTCCATTGCATGTTTTGGAGAGTTAAATCTCCATCATCGAATGAATTTACGTCCAGTGATAAGATTATGTATGTATTGTGTGTACGATTTATGATTAACCTGTGGAATTATGTCCAGTGGTAACAGGCTCGTTTTACTGCGGTGTTCACAAAGAGGGTGTTCCGTAAGATTTCATTAGCATCAAATATTTTACAGTTTACGTAAAACCGAAGAAATCTCATACAATATCAGGGGTAATGCTGTCAAAATGGGTATGGCAGAAGTATCAAATCAGTATGTTATCAACGTCACTAATGGCAAAGGGCTGATGAATTTTACTCTTGTGGCAAACATTATCGATTACCAACTACAGGGTTATTACAAATGATTGAAGCGATTTCATAAATTCACTGTAGCTCCATTTATTGACAAATGGTCACGACACACTACAGATACGAAGAAAAACTCATAAACTTTTGTTCGGCTGAAGCCGCACTTCAGGTTTCTGCCGCCAGAGCGCTTGAGAGCGCAGTGAGACAAAATGGCGACAGGAGCCGAGAAAGCGTATGTCGTGTTTGAAATGCACTCACATCAGTCAGTCATAACAGTGCAACGACACTTCAGGACGAAGTTCAACAAAGATCCACCAACTGCTAACTCCATTCGGCGATGGTATGCGCAGTTTAAAGCTTCTGGATGCCTCTGTAAGGGGAAATCAACGGGTCGGCCTGCAGTGAGCGAAGAAACGGTTGAACGCGTGCGGGCAAGTTTCATGCGTAGCCCGCGGAAGTCGACGAATAAAACAAGCAGGGAGCTAAACGTACCACAGCCGACGGTTTGGAAAATCTTACGGAAAAGGCTAAAGCAGAAGCATTTCTTAAACAGGAGATTGGAAAACCGATGGATCGGTCGTGGTGGAGATCATGATCAACAATTCATGTCATGGCCTCCACGCTCTCCCGACTTAACCCTATGCGATTTCTTTCTGTGGGGTTATGTGAAAGATTCAGTGTTTAAACCTCCTCTACCAAGAAACGTGCCAGAACTGCGAGCTCGCATCAACGATGCTTTGGAACTCATTGATGGGGACATGTTGCGCTGAGTGTGGGAGGAACTTGATTATCGGCTTGATGTCTGCCGAATCACTGAGAGGCATATATCGAACATTTGTGAATGCCTAAAAAAACTTTTTGAGTTTTTGTATGTGTGTGCAAAGCATTGTGAAAATATCTCAAATAATAAAGTTATTGTAGAGCTGTGAAATCGCTTCAATCATTTGTAATAACCCTGTATTGGTCTGAAGTTATGAAGGTTTAAGGGAATTTTCACAATCTGTGGAAAACCCAGAAGTTCTGGTGCCGAACGACTTGGGCCATTCTTAGCAACAACGAAGATAGGACACTGAATGCAAATGCCGCGGTTTTCCCGCGTTCCTTTGCACTTGAAATCTTCCATAAGGACTTGAATAATTCCTCAGGGTTGCAGAACAGGGTGAGATTTGCTGCTTTATGACAAACGGCTTACATTCTCGTAATAATATTGTAGCAGTAAGGAACAGTCTTGTGACTGGAATGATTTGATGAAACAGTCTCAGCTGTTAAACCTCTATCGTTTTAACAGATTTTCAGCAATAACAAGTATGCATTCATCCAAATGTCCACCTGCCAGGCTGAGTGGTCAGCACGGCTGACTGTCCTGCGGAGGTCCAGAGTTCGATACCCGATATACACAGGGATTTTTCCTTGGTGGGAGAACTAGAACTGACTGCACTCACACTCAAATCTCTGGATGCCAGAGACTCAGATTGGTACAAAGCGTTGTATGTTTATAGAGTATCAACCATAACACCGATTTAGTTCGTACTGTGTGCTGCCGTCCAGTAGGACGTGCGTGAACTGTAATTAAAAGTAACACCAGAACTGCGGAGCACAGGAAACCGTATCTGTGAATAATGTGTTGAAGGTCTAGCGCGGCTGAGTTGACAGAGCGTGAGGTGGTCGTACCACGGGTCCTGAGTTCAAATCCTACTGATGACAATTTTCCTGACATGTGAAAGGACTTTTCGGAGTTTGTAACAATGTTCTTTTGGCAGTCTGCTTTCGCTTCGTTAGCTGAAACTAGTAAAATTATACAGAACATTCTTATAGATCGGCGTAGCGTTCTGCCACATACGTCCATTCCAAGAATCGAGTTATACCTTGTGGCAAGCACTTAGGACGCTAACAAAGTGGAATGAGAGGCTACAGAATACAAAACGGCAGCAGTCAACGCACAGTTCTTAAATTTTTTTCTATATCAGTTATTATAGCTATTTGGGATGCGACTTTCCTGACACATGAATATTATGTTGCTAGTCAATCGAGCTACAAAATGAGATATCTGATGGCATAAATTTTAAAACATTTCCTTAAGAGGACTACATTAGTGTAAAACTATTACTGTTATGATATTTCCTGAAACATATGAAATGTTTGACTCCCCGTGTGAGACATTATGCTTATTAAGATGACAGTTGAAATACCTAGTGACGTGTTCTACTCGAATTCTGATTCATTAATCTGTGTGTCGGATTAACAGATACTTTCACAATGACTGAAAAAACTCTTATACGCTATTGTCACATCAATCTAATTGCATCACTGAGTTATCGCTGTTTAGGAGCAGCGATGACAACAACATATTGCAACTGAGCTGGACAACTGTGCTATTCAGAGTTCTTGCGTGACGAAGCGCTTAAGACTTTTAACGCCTTTGCTTTCAATACAACAGACAACAGTGATGGTTGCGAGTTGAAACAGTTGACAATTATAATACAACAATAGCACCAAATACCTTATACCCCAGTTAATTGTCGCTGACTGTCCAATACTATTTAAAGTGGGACATTTTTTAAGTACGAAATGCATCGTAAACGTGTTTTTTTCTAGAGCTTGCTGTTATCTTTCATTCATTGCTCCTATTTTTACACAACCCCTGCAATGTTCCACTCTTTGGTGCCAATTTTTCAGCTGTTAACATGATGCTAAATTTCTATGATCTCTAGCACACTGGACTCGCATTCCGGAGGACGACGCTTCAAACCCGATTCCGGCCATTCACATTTATGTTTCCCGTGATTTACCTAAATCGCGCCAGGCAAATTCCTGGATGGTTCATTTGAAAGGGTAGAACCGACTTCTTTCTCAGCCTCGAGATAATCCGAGCTTGTGCTGCGTCTCTAATGACCTCGATGTCAAACGGTCGTTAAAACCAATGTTTCTTCCTTCTATGATTTCTCTGCTCACCGATTCTAGTTTTATTTTCAGTGGATTAATTTATTCTGTGCCATGAAACAGCTATTTCCCAGCAAGCCTGAATTTCCTGCACCAGTCAGCAGTTGGCAGGCGCTCCATTTTCGCCAGAGGGTCCGGGAATCCGCGAGTTGGCAGACGCAGCGCTAGGCCTGGGAGTGGTGTGTTGGTGTGCGGCAGATAACGGCAGTTCCAAGTGCGAACATGGGGCGGTAACTTGATCTGGGACTACCGCAGGGCCGTTGGCACCGACTGACAATGCTTCGGTGTAGCATCTGGGGCTATGCTTGGCGCTGCGGCCGACTGTTTCATCTGCATGTCTGGCTCGTGGAGTTGCTACGATGAATATATGTACTATGGTGATAGAAGTCACGAGGTACTTCCTAATATTGTGTCGCACTTCGTTTTGCCCGGCATGGTACAGCAACTCGACGCGGCACGGACTCGAGAAGTCGTTAGACGTATTGAACCACACGCCGCGCGGGATTAGCCGAGTGGTCTTAGGCGCTGCAGTCATGGACTGTGAAGCTGATCCCGGCGGAGGTTCGCGTCCTCCCTCGGGCATGGGTGTGTGTGTGTGTTTGTCCTTAGGATCATTTAGGTTAAGTAGTGTGTAAGCTTAGGGACTGATGACCTTAGCAATTAAGTCCCATAAGATTTCACACACATTTGAACTTTTTTTTTTTTTTAACCACACTGCCTCTATAGCCATCCACAACTGCGAAAGTGATGCCGGTATAGAATTATGTCCCATAAATGTTCAAATGGATTGATGCTTGGCGATGTGGATCGCCAAATCATTTGCCGGAATTGCCCAGAATGTTCTTCAAACAAATCGTGAACAATTGTGGATTGCTGACATCACATCGTTGTTTGGGAACATGAAGTCCATTAGTAGCCGCGAATGGTCTCCAAGTAGCCGAGCATAATCATTTGCAGCCAATTATCGCTTCAGTTTGACCAGAGGACCCAGTTCATTCCATGCAAACACAACCCACACCACTATGGAGCCACCACCAGCTTGTACAGTGTGTTGTTGACAACTTAGATCCAGCTTTTCGTGGGCTTAGCGCCACACTCAAACCATACCACCAGCTCTTACCAACTGAAATCGGGACTTACCTGACCAGGACACGGTTTTCAAGTCCTCTAGGGTCCAACCGTTAAGGTCACAAGTGTAGGAGAGGCACTGCATGCGATGTCTACTCGATGCAAACGTTGCTGCTCTCGGTCGTTAAGTGGTGAGCTGTAATGCCTGAAATTTTGGCATTCTCAGCACACACTTGATACGATGGTTCTTCGAATATTGAATTCGCTAATGATTTTCGAAATGGAATGTCCCACGCGTTTAGCTCCAACTACCATTTCGCGTCAGAGCCACTTAATTCCCGTGCTGCAGTCATAATCATGTCGGAAATCTTTTTCACAAGAATCACGTAAATACAAATTACACCTTCGCCAGTGCACTACCCATTTATACTTTGTGCACGCGATACTACCGCTATTTTTATATGCGCATATCGCTATCCCATGACTTTTGTCAACTCAGACATGAAGAAATTTTAGCATGTGTCATTTCATTCACGACTTTAGACTTTGTTTGCATTTATTTTACGATTGTTCAGATCTCTTGACATTTGACTAATGCTTTAGACGCAAAAATATAATAACTATTTCATAAATTAATTAGAAAAATTATTAAAAATAAACAATCTTAAAGCACGTAATTATGACGTTATGTGACGGATGGTTATTTTGTCAATAGGGGCGCTAATGTCTTCGACTGTCTGACTCTAACATCTTTCACAGAAGTGAGTCTCACGACTGTGTACAGGTATAATTATATCGCCACTGCAGTCGATAAGGACGGGTAGTGGTGGCCAGGACGGGTAAGTTTAGTGTACGAACTCATGCCCGGAAACGTACCGTTTTTCCGCTGTACGCAAAATACTATAAAACACGTACAAAACACCCGCATTTTGGCGACGCTAACTAGGGTATTACGTATGTCATTCACCGGTCACGTGTAAAGCAAAGGAGACTTCTATTTATGAGGATGGGCGGGTGTGGAAAGGGGAGGGGGCTCACGTTAAAGACTTGAATTATGAGACTTCTGTGGCATACCAGGAGAACCTACTGGCTCGGGTTATGGTTGCGAGGGATGATGGAGGACCAGAGATTGATGATCGTGTGCACCGGGACGTGCCAAGGAGGTGCCGCATCTGTGTTGACGTCGGTGGTCGTCGTATAGAGCCCTTTTTGTAAGTAGATCCAGAAGACAAACAGCAGGAGTCTGAGAGCAACGTCTGTTGTGGTATTTCGCGCGTAGTGGAGAAACGGTACGTTTCTGGACGTGAGTTCCTATGCTAAACAGAACCCTCTTGGTCCCCACTGCAAGCCCTCAAAATCTGTAAACACAATATCGTTGTACCCTGTCTGTTAAATTGTGGTCTAAGGCAGGCTGCGCAGCGCTAGGTGTTGCGGATACCACGAGAGGCACGGGCAGAGAAACCGAGGCGCGCCGCAGTTACGAAATGTCGGCGAACTGTCGGGTGGGTCGTGCACCGGACTGGAGGAGCCCCACCTGACACTGACTGGGCCAAGGGCCGGCCTTGGCAGCGATCCAGAACCGAGCGTGCGCGACTGCGGCTCAGCTGGGCTCAACTCAGCTGAGCGGGGGTTGAGGTTGAGGCGCTGCGGGCTGCTCTCCCGCGTGCGGAGAGTTCGCGACTGGCCGCGGCACTTTAATTACTTAAATAACTGCCGTCGGCAGGCCACTCCTCAAAAGACAGTAATCAGCTGTGCAGCGCTGTAAGAACACGTTCATCGCAACTGAATGTCTTTATTCTGTTTTAAAACTGGCATTCAGGGAAGATCCGGTGTGAGAGCACGGAGACTGCAGCGAACAAGATTAGTCTTCTTGTGACTAAACAACAAAAAAAAAAAAATCTCGTCAGTAAGGGTAGTGAGGGGATTAAGCTTGTGCGAGAGGCCGACTGTAGCCATTAACAAGTGGAAGCCATCCAAGAAATGGTCAGGAATGAAGTACTTGGAGGTACTTCCCATGTTCTAACTTATCCCTGTTGATCTGTGCTTATCTGCCTCCGTCGAATCTCGCTGAAATGTGGTTGTCTAAAGGCTATAGTCAATGATGTGGTCCACACCAGATCTACAGCCCACAACACTTTAATTACACGTAAATTAAGAGGGGGATCACTGCTATCAGCTGTAACTTGAATCAGCGGCGACGAGCGAAAATGTGTACCGGACCAGGACTCGAATCCGAGATCTCTTGGTTACTAGGGTGGTGGGGTAACCACTTGGCCATTCGGGCCAAAGCGTTATCGCAACTGCACGGTCTGTCTCGGCACGCCACACTCGCAGCGAGCGCCACCTGTAAGCATTCCCTGTCCACTGTACTCTCGTTTGCTACTCAGAGATTCCCGTAGGAAAATGGTTCAAATGGCTCTAAGCACTATGGGACTTAACTGCTGAGGCCATCAGTCCCCTAGAACTACTTAAACCTAACTAACCGAAGGACAGCACACACATCCATGCCCGAGGCAGGATTCGAGCCTGCGACCGTAGCGGTCGCGCGGTTCCAGACTGTAGCGCCTAGAACCGCTCGGCCACTCCGGCCGGTATTCCCGTAGGAGGTCTGATGTTTTTGTGCATTCGCATTTGAAGGAAGGGGATCTAAGGCCCAGCTTGGCCTATCAATTCTATGAATACGCAGTGTCTATCCGAAATCTTCAAGTGCGAATGCACAAAAACCTCCGACCTCCTGTGGGAATCTCTGAGTAGCGAGCAGGAGTATAGTGGGCAAGGAATGCGGACAGGTGGCTTTCGTTGGGAGTGTGGCGTGCCGAGACAGTCCGTGCAGTTGCGATAACGCTGTGGCCCGGATGGCGCAATGGTTACCCCACGTGCCTATTAACCAAGAGATCCCGGCTTCGAGTCCTGGTCCGGTACACATATTCGCTCGTCGCCACTGATTCCGCTTAATATCCCGTTGTAGCTCACAGTATTGATCTCCCTTTAATTTACGTATAATGTTTCGCAGATGCAGATTCTGAATAATGTCTATTGTTTGGGAGAGACACTGTGCATGCATGTAATTTTAACTACACTGTATATTAAATAACCAACGGTTAATGGCAAGATCGTGTCTCACCTAACATCATTTATGCACAGAAAAATGGTTAGCCATGTACTACACTAGACTGATGTCCTATATGATTGTTCGGGTGCAGTAACCTAACATAGACGTAACTGTTCACAATAGTTTACGTGTGGCAAACGCTAATAGTTAACACAGTCACTGCACGAAATTCTTAAAACCCTGTCCTTGAAATCTAACAGTCAGCTCTGTACGAAAACTATGTGCGCACTCAGTAACTATTGCAAGTAACACTATTCATACTCTGAATCTTTTGTCGAAGTGAACACTACTGAAGTTTAACAGCCTATAATAATAATTACACGTTCCCTGTCACTGAAACCAGTCACTAACTTACAGAATGATCTCCCGGATGAGAAATTTAGATAAAATTCGGCACATTGTGCGAGCTGTGAACTGTGATGACTCGTCTGCGTACGTTGCCTTGTAATTTTGTGCACAGATTTTGCTCATATCATAACCTTATGCAGGCTGACTATAATGGCTTCCAACAAACTATCTTTTATAGGGTTACAATAATTACCTATTGCTGTTTTCTGTACTTTGATTTGTACTATGAAAAATGCCCATTTCTGAATAAATGAATAGCTGAATAAGATTTGTGTGAGTGATGTTTTTTTTAGATAAAATAGTGGTAGTGGTAAGTTCCTGTGGGCCCAAACTGCTGAGGTCATCGGTCCCTAAGCTTACACACTACGTAATCTAACTTACGCTAAGGACGAAACACACACACACACACACACACACACACACACACACACACACACACACACACGCCAGAGGGAGGATTCGAATCTCCGACGGGGGGAGCCGTGCGAACAGTGGCAAGGCGCCCTAGACCGCGCTGCTATCCCGCGCGGTAGAGATAAAATAGTAATAGTAATTTCTATCGAATTGCGCTGGCTAATTTCCCGACACACGGGATTCTATTTCAGTACCAAAATTCTTTACTACGCATACTAGTAACTCTTGACACCCAATGAGTGCAAACGTTGCTACCATATTTTCAACATTAGCTGCATAGTTGCTTGAAAATGGAGGGGGATCGAGAAAAAGATAACAGGGAGAAAGGATCCATCTGCTTTGTTACAATATCAAGTTGAAAGAGCCATGAATAGACTTTTATACAGTTTCAATCAATTGCTTATGACACACAGTTTGGCTAGAAAGTTGAAATATCGTATGTGCAGAACACTGATTTAACCAGTCGTTTTGTATGCATGTCACCCTGAAACAGCTAAAAGCCAAATTATCTTTATCTCTACGTACCATAAATTAACGTCCCCCAGCACGTTTTTCTGTCCGTGTGTGAAAATTAATCTCATGCTCTGTAAGAATTTTGATACATGTTCACTAGTAAGGTTTGTGTGTACCTATAATTTATAATTATGGTAACGACGAGTGTGTAATATATATGCACCGTTACCTGTTCCACAATTAATTGGCGTCCGAACTGACATCTCGTGGCTATGGTTGCAGCTACGAGCTGGTCAGCTACAGAAGAGGTGGTATCTGGCGTGAAAAGCAATAAACAGCCGCCGCAACGCCAGGATGCAATGACGTTTGACCAGAATCTATTCACCTATACGCATCTTCTATCTATACATACTATGAATTACAGTTTCCTGTCGCGTTTCTCTGTCTGTAGGTGAAGGCTACGGGACCTATTGTAGGGATTTTGATATGGTTTGCAATAAGGGCCTGATTCGCGGACAAGGTTTGCGTATATAATTTACTACCAGCACACCAGATAAGCTGCTTGGCGATAGATAAGGTCTAACCCGTCCAAAGGCAGGGCGGGGCGTTGGTTAATGTATACATCTTATAATTACATTATCATTATCAAAAGTTATTTAAGAAAATCTTCGATCCAGTGAAAGACTGAGAAACTGAAGACTGCCAAGCTCAGTACAGTCACCGCAGTATGAAATATTCACTAGGCAAAAGGATGGGATTGGACTGATTTGGGGTAAGAGACCAAACAGCGAGGTCATCGGTCTCATTGGATTAGGGAAGGGTGGGGAAGGAAGGTGGCCGTGCCCTGTCAAACGAACCATCCCGGCATTTGCCTGAAGCGATTTAGGAAAATCACGGAAAACCTAAATCAGGATGGCCGGAAGGGGGATTGAACCGTCGTCCCCTATAATGCGAGTCCAGTGTGCTAACCACTGCGCCACCTCGCTCGATAGTAGGCAAAACAATACACTACTGATGTGTAAGTAACTCCTGTGAGCCTAGTGGTCCCCCATGATTACGTGTTGAACAGCTCAGTTTAGTACCTGTTGGAAGATACCTCCTTAGTAGGCCAAGATGGAGGTGTAGCAGTAGGGTTCATAGGCGAAGTCCACATCGCCTAGCAAGTAAGCTACTGTTAATTTTCTGTCATACTCCTTAATGATAGATTTCGTAGAAGAAGAGAATAAATGTGGAAACACCACAACAGAAATTAAGCTCTATTCCGACGATCGAATAAAATAATATGATAGGTCTGCCTTCTTGCAAAAACACAGTTCTGTTTTATTCCCCAAACTTGTTTCACCACAATTCTGGTATCTTCAGTGCGTGTTTCTTTTATTGATGTTTCTGTGACACTACGTCTGCCCTGTGCCTATTAAATGAAGTCAGCCACAAGTCTACGTTATCATTACTGAAAGCTCTGCCTCGTCGCAAAAAATTATGGGCGGCGAGAATTGTTATTAATTATTTTTGTCACGTCGCCAAATACGTTTTGAGAGAAGTAACTGAATGCTGCTCTTAAATCAGCCAAACATCCAGAAAACTGTTAACCTGCTACAGTTTTTTGACGTTTGTCCTAGCTGTTACAGGACGTGCTATAATGAAGATGTGGCAATACAATATGAATAGCAAATAATATTTCTTAAGAGTACATTACATTTGTGTACTGAACTATGGTACAGTTTGATGCTTGGCACTTGATGTCCAAACATAATACAGTGATATGTAACTAACTTTGCTGTCTCTTG